>NW_027206490.1:3447500-3932500 GCF_024711535.1 Dipodomys merriami | reverse complement strand
AACGCACGCCACACGGCCACGGGGTCTTTCTCTGCCTCCCTCAAAGCCAGCCCGAATTCACTCGCTCCCACGAACGCGGGGGCCGAGCGCACAACGACCCGCGCCACCGCGGACCGGCGGTGCCGGCAGGGGGTCGGGGGTCTGCGGCAACGACCCGTCGGCGATGAGTCACCGGCCAACGGCGGCGGCCGGAGGCGGCGGCAGGGACCCCGGGAGGCGGGCGACACCAAACCCAACGCACACGAGCACACTCACGCGCGGACACCGCCGGCACAGAGCGGACGGGGCCAGGCACGGGAACCGGGGTCGCGCCGGGCACGCGGCGGCGACACGCCGAGAGAGCACAACGCCCCGGGATCCGGGACCGGGGCGGGGACGAAGCCACACGGCTCGAGATGGAGGAGACGATGCGGGCAAGCCTCTGGCACGGCGAGCAGGAGGGAGGCGCAGGAACCAGGGACAACATCGTGCAGGCACGCGAGGCGGTGCCCCAGCGGGAGGAGACACGTCACGCCGGCTTCGGGCCCTCGGACGGCCAACTCCCGAGCGAGGGACGCACGCGGGAATCTCACCACCACTGCCCCCGTGGCGTACCGGCGGTCCCGCTGGCAGGAGCCCTCGCGTCGTGAGCAAAACTGATCCGGGAAGACCCTTCAAAAGCCACCGCCGCCGCGACGACGTGCCTCCCCCACACTGGGAGAGCAGCCTCACGAGCCGAGCGCCGTCCCCCCCAAGAGAACACCACACACGCCCAACTCGACCGTCCGCCGGTGGCCGGCCACCAAGGCCAAACCGGTGAGGAACGCGGAAGGCTGATGCGGGTGAGGAGGGCATGCCGGAAGCACAATAAGAGCAGCGGGGAGGGTCATCGGGTCGGGTCACCGGGGTGAGAGGCAAGCGAGCGAGCGGCCACCCCCCCCACGGGCAGGTGGCGCAGCCGCAAAGCAGCGGGGAGGTGAGACCTTTCCGGGCACAGCCGGCACGCCAGGGAAACGAACGCGGGATCTCACCACCCCCAACTCCTGGGCGGTCCCGCGCAACGCCTGGGACACCGAGCCGGCCGACCAGGGGACCGGAAACCCCCACCGCGGCAGCGGCGGGCCACCCCAAAAGAGGCCCGAGAGGGAAAAGGCAGCTGGCACACACCTCAAAGACCCCGTGAACGCACGCGGAGCCACCCGCTCCAGCAGGGCCCCACCGCATCCATCCACACCGCCGGGCACGGCACCCATCATTGACCACCTCTTTATCGGCCGCGTGAGCAAGGGCCCACACACACCGGGATCCTCGGCTCCAGAGGGCCAGAACCCCCCCGAGCTGCACACCACCACGGGCACGGCGGCCTCGGAACACCGGGGGCCCGGCGCCCGCACGGCGCAGTCGTCGCCAACCGGCGGCGGCCCACACAGACGCTCGGGAACAGCGTCGCCAGGGGCCGGATGGGGAGGGGGACGGGATCCCCAAAAACCCCACGGCACCCTAAGCACGAGGCCGGGAATCCACACACCACACGCCCTAGCATCACAACAAAGCACAGGCTCCACGCTCCGCCACTCAACACACCGCGCGCGAGGCAGGGGCGGGGACGGATCACGAACGACCTCCACTCACCACACCAGACGACGGCCCGGGAGAGGCCCGGCGGGACCCTCCCCCAGCTCGGAGGGGGGAGGCGCAGGCAGGCAGTTACCAACGCGGGCAGCCACTAACGCTCAAAAGCGGGACAGGGAGCGGCAGGGCCGCGGGAGCCCATCGGGGGCGGGCCCCCGCCAACCCGGCAGCGAAAGCCGCCTCCCGAACGAGGATCGCTAGAGAACCTCTCCTCACTCTGAGGGTGGCCCGCACCCAACCCCGACGGGAACCCCGCCGGGACCAGCACACATCAAAGGCGTCCATCCTTCCCACCACGGGTGGCAGGGAGGGGTGGTGCGGAGGGGGGTCTGGAGCAGCAGCAACACCAACCCTGGTCGGTCGGCCTTGCCGTGCGGGGCCAGAGCAAAGTCGCGCACACGGGAGAGAAGCCCGCACAGGCCAGGCTCGCCTCCCACTGCATCATCTCAGGTCCCCCGGTGCAATAAGAGCCAGGTGACACGGCAGGGAAGACAAGCCAGGACCAGGACCGGCAGCTCATGCGGGGAAGCCACCGCCCAGCGCAACAAGGGAAGAGCGCTCCTCTGGGGAACCGCCTCGACATCCCCCAGCAGAGACGTCAATCTCTGTGATAACTTTTCTCACTCGCACAAGCCCTACGAACCCAAGGATGGCCAGGACACACCACGGGCAGCAGGCTGGCACAAGGCAGCGGACAACGCCGGGATCGGGAACGACACCACCACTCAGTCTCCGGCACCTGAGAGAACCGACCGGGAGCGTTCTGGGAGCACCGCAAGAGGGCAAGAGTGCGAGGCGCGGCTTTTCACACCACACAGCACGGGCAAGCACGGAACACCGACCCTCCCTCTCCGCGGAGAGAGCCGACCCCAGTGCCCATAACGAGTCAGGGGAAGAGAGGAGCAAGATCAGGGCGCCCCCCTCCTCCAGCGTGTACAAGTCCCCGACCTCACGGCGAGGGCAGGGAGAGTGCAGCCGGACCCGGTTGCCACACCCCTGCCTCCCCGCACACCACCTGCGCCGGCACGGTGGGATGGTGAGGGCAGGGGCCCACGGGCAGAACGAGAAGAGCGGTCCCATTCGCCATGAATGTCCGTCCCTCGCCTGGCGCAGCTTAGGCCCGGGCCCGAAGGAGATCGCAACGTCACCACATCAATCACACCGAGAGGGCGGAGAAGACAGCCACACGGCACTCGGGAGGCGGTGGGGCACAGGAAGCTCGGCTCCCGAGAGAGCCAACAGCCTGGGATAAAAGCATAGCCAGGACAGACAACCTTTCGTGAGTAATGAGCGAGTTAAAAAGAAAAAAAAAGAAACAAAAAACTAAAAAAAGAAAAAGAAAAAATACCACGGGCTTCAGCGTCCCTGGCATTCGGGATTACCAGGACACCTCCGCCGGGCACAGGGCCGAAGAAGCTAGAGAGGAAAAAAAAAAAAAAAAGAACCACGGACAGTGCTCGGGAGTAGCGCAGGTCA
The DNA here is from genome assembly GCF_024711535.1 of Dipodomys merriami. Lineage (NCBI taxonomy): Eukaryota > Metazoa > Chordata > Mammalia > Rodentia > Heteromyidae > Dipodomys > Dipodomys merriami. The sequence goes on along the minus strand of NW_027206490.1, from coordinate 3,929,413 downwards.
GTGGCCAACCAGGCCCGCCATCCGTAAGCGGCAGGTGGGGGGAGTTGGAGCTAGGGGCGATAGGAAAAAAAAAAAAAGAGCCACGGAGGTCTGACGAGCCTGACGGCAGAAGGGGAATGCCGCACACGCACAGGCAAGGCAGGATTCGCCCCCCACCTTTTCCTCCTCAAGCCGGCCATGGCGAGGGAAGCACACCACGTGGGCCTACCTATGCACCCCAGGCAACCAACCACTCTCCTCCTCAGCGTGCCGAGGCAAGGGCCAGAATCCGGGCACCGGGAGCGGGGAGAGATCAAGGACGACGGGACTCACTCAGCCACCAAACCAACCACCACCACCACCACAACCACGAGCCACCACAGGGGCAGGGCCTGCTCAGGGCAGCGGGAGCCCGGGGTGCGGGGGGGGGGAAGGCAGGGGGACCCGGACCGGGAAGAGACGGGAAAGGCCCAGCACACAGCATCCGAGAGAGCCCCAAAAGACCCACTGACAGCCACCGGGACACAGCATGCCAGCACCCTCCTGCAGGTACAAAATCCTCACATCACCACGCCAAAACCAGGTGGTCACGCAGGGGCGACAACTCGCTGGCGACAGGGACCTCTCGGAAACCACATCGTGGACACCTGTCCCCAACACGTCCCCAACAGAGCCAGACACGGAACTCTCAGGGACAGCTGGTCGACCACATAAGGCGAAGACAGACGAAGAGAGAGGGCGGGAGCGGGCTTAGGGAACGCACCCGCCCCACTACCCCGGGTGCGCACAGGCTCACGGCATGAGCGGTACGGGGAGCCTTCCACCGGCAGACGCGAGGCACCCACTCGGAGAGGCACCCAACCACCACACCCACACCGCGCGGGGTCGGTGGTGAGTGCCCTGCCGCCAGCATGCACACACCCGGGACTCCCGGGCTCGGGTCCCCGACTCCCGAGGTGCTCCCTCCGCCTCGATCTTTCCCCTACGCAGGGCCCACCGGGCAAGTCCCCGCCATCGCGCACACCGCAGACGGTAGGTAGGTCCCGGCCCCGAGGCTCGCCTCGGCCGTGCCCACGGCTCCTCGCGCCGGAGAAGTCTGTCGCGCCAAGCGCTCACTCGGAGGTGACTCCGACGACCATCCTATGTCGGGGGGGGGGGTGTAGGTCCCGGCCCCGAGGCTCGCCCAGGCTATGCCCACGGCTCCTCCCGCCGCAGAGGTCTGTCCTCCGGCCTCCGGGGCCGTGGAGGGAGACCACACGGGGCCGGCGACCCAGGCCCTCGCGCCCAGCACACGCCAAGCTCTCACTCGGAGGTGACTCCGGGGAGGGGGGGTGGTCCGAATCCGGGCCTGGACCAGCCCCACCACCTAGCGGCTCACCCGGGGACCCTTTCCCCCGACTCCCGAGACTTCCCTCATATTCTCCTTTTTTCGCCCTCAAAGACCAAAGTCCAGGGAGGGGAGGAGGACAAGGCATCGGGCCCAGACAGAACTACTGGTCGACCCGACAAAGCCGCCACCCCCGGCATAGACCGGGCACGGAAGAGAGAGCGGCGACGCACGGCCCCACCCCGCGCTCGCCTGCGGGCGCAAAGTCCGACAGAACAGCCGCCCTGGCGCCACAGAGACACCAAGGCGACAGTCGCGCCGGGCACCCAGCAGAGGCCGGGCCTCTGCCCGGCTCGCTGCCGCCAGACCTCCTCCTTCACTCGCTCGCTCGGCTGAGAACGAGGGGACTGTCATATCAAAGCGGACGCCAGGGGGAGCACGACAACCGCCTTCCAACGACCGACTCCACCGAGCCGCCATACCCCGGATCGGCGCGCGCCGGCCGGCTCTGAGCTCCGGAGCACAGAACACGGAAACGAATCGCCTCACTCCCCACCGCCACGCACCGAGTGGCACAACTTAGGTCAGGACCTGCAGCCGGGTCCTCTCTGCGACCTCACGAACGACACCAGAGCCACCAGAGACCTAGACCGAGATCGAGCCGCCGCCGCCGCCGCCGCCGCCGCCGCTGCCAGCGACCAAAGTGAAATCAGGAACCAGGACGGGATTCGTCAGAACGGAGAGGCCCGAACCCGAGAACCGGGAACCCGGGATCGGTCCTAAGCAGGAAGGGGCGGCAAAGACGGCAGGCCTGCACCACGAGAGAAAACGAACCGGCCACCCGCACGACCTCCGCCGCCCGTGGCAAGACCCCCACGCCCGCCCAACATGGCCAGAAAAGGGCAAGTGAGCGCTTGTCCCACCGTTTGCCCGCCCGTCTTTTTTTGGGGGGGGGTTGTTTGTACGTTCTGTTTTCTTTTTCCCCCAGATGGAAACCAGAAAGAAAAAGAAAAAAAAACTCCCAAAGATGGGTCGGCTCCAGCAAGAGACGAGCCCCCGGGAGGCAGCCCGCTCACTTGTGAAAGTCCGCCGCCCGCCCGCCCCACAACACGCTCCCTCGCCCCGCCCCTACCTGCCACCCCTCACAGGCAGGGAAAGGGCAGGGGAAGGCCAGAGAGAGGTTTCTTCTAACACAGAGAGAGTAGGTACACGTCCCGCACACAGGTCTGGAAAACCACGGTGACAGCGCCATGGGAAGCGTGAGTCCACTCACCCATCACTAAATGACAGGAAAGCCAAACGAGAGCTGCTGGCTGGGTGGGGAAGGAAGGGGAGGTGGCACCCATGTGACGCTTATCCCCGGGCACCGGACGGAACGACCTTCTCACCGGTTCGTACTCTAGCCTGTCATAACAGCTAACCTTTTCTAATAGGCTCTGCCACTCTCTCTGGAGCAGGATTCGGGGCATGAGGTGATGAATCTGAACCCGACACACAGGTGTTGGAGGGTAGAGGCATCATCACTCACATGCCTGTGGTGGAGGACCTGGACCCGAGCATGGCGGTGCACAGTGTGTGAGTGTGTGTGTCTGTGTGTGTGTGTGCGTGTGTGTGTGTGTGTGTGTGCGGGGCTGGGGGGAGGGCAGGTAGGGAAACCTAGGAGGAAAGACAGGGAGAGACAGACGAGGGGGCCCAGCCCAAACAGAGTGGGGGGGTCAGAGGGGCGATCCTATCTCCCGGGGGTGAAGCATGGTTAGAACCCACAGGACAGGCCCGGCGGGCGTACTTCTCTTTGGAGTTTGCACTGGGAACATATGCGGGCAGAAGCGCCCCAGCACACACATCGCATAGCAGACGGGTAGAGAGGCAGAGCCAGGGGGTCAGGCATGGCAAACACTCTATTCCATCAACACACACACACACACACACACACACACACACGTTTCGGTGTGTGTACAATATCCACAAGGTAAAAGTTTATTCATCCATTCCCCAAAGAAGAAGAATAAGATTATGTCAGTTACAGGGAAGTAGATCGATGGACTGATTGACTAGGAGCGGGGGGGGGGGGGGCAGAGGGAGGGAGGGGTGCCGGCGGCGGAGAAGAACCTAGAACAGGTGATGCCAGGGGAAGACAGACCGGCGGAAAGACAGACAGACCGACCAACCAACGGCACCTGTTTTCTCTCCTATGTGGATGCTAGACCTAAACTATAACTGGACATGGTAAGCTACACAGCACTCCGGGCAAACAGAGTGTGTGTGTCCCCGTGTGTGTGACACACATACTGTCCTTTTGTCAGAAGGTGTAACTTCTCTGAGCATTTAAGATATTGCAGAGAAGACACAAGACGTAATATCCGTAAGTGGCACGACTGTGAACGTATTATAACAACCGGACGTGTGAGGATCAAAGCTGGAATTAGGAGGACAGAAATGTACCTGTCCTCACGCTTTGGGTCATGATCACAAGTACATTTGGTTTAGAATCTTTCAAAACACATCGATTTATCCTTCTGGACACGATGGTCTAGGACCACACTAGTCAACAGCCACTTCAAAGCCAGATCCTCTGTTGGATATGTTTCAATTGGTTTATATTGCATCCTCCAATATTTTTCTCTTCTTTTTATTCTACCTTCTCACTAAAGATCCAGTGGTATAAAGCTACTTTTATTCTCTTAATATTCCATAACTGAAGTGATCTGCTTTGTTTTGCAGCTTTCTCAGCTTAATTCACTGAGGCCTATTTAGTCACACATGATGAGAGGTCCAGAAACATCTTTGGGGCCACGGATGGCTTTTGTAAAGTCCATTTGGGGAAATAGCAAATATAATCTACCACGTCCTAAAATGTAACAGATTATCTCTATGGGGCCGATAGAAATATCCAGATGTGCCCTGTCAACAGCCAGTTATTTTAATTTACTTAAGGGAAATCAAGTGAATAAAAGTCTATGTAGTTCAAGAAATTTTATTCTGATACCTATATAAAAAGTTTACCTGAGTGGGTGAGGACATGTGCATGAAATTTCACCTAGGGCAGCACTTGATATTTATAACTCTCCCTAAACTATTGCATTGCCTGTTTTCCATTTTCTTGGCACTCCTTTAGAAATGTTCCCGTCTCAATCTTTCACCCACTGCAGCCGTGGGACCCTTTTTCATAATACGGACATAAAGACATTTGTGTTACTGTATATAAATTACAACCGTAAATAAACTGGTACAGTTTGCTCGTAAGACATAATATCCAAACGAATCCCGTGTCCAGAAAACAACGAAAAGAAACACCCCCTGCGGGCCCCCCTCCCCCTCCGCTCGGCCCTCCCTTCAAGAAAATTTCCTTGTTTGCTGTTGCTTCGTTTTGTTTTGTTGTAAATAAATAAAGCCGCAGAAGAGAGCCGGCGATACCTCATCGCTACTCTCGCGAGAGTCTCGCGGACTCTCGCGAGAGTCGCCAGCCCCCGCCATCAGCACCGAATCATTCCCTGTCACTCCACACGGTGTCCAGTAGGTGGCACCCCAAAACAAGGAAAAAGAACGTCAGGCCCAAGATCGATCAAGACACTTAGGAAGGTCTTGTGAGGAAGGAAGGAACACCAACCCCTCCCCCGCGCGTGCGCGCGCACGCACACACACACACACACACACACACACACACACACACCAGCACATCCCCGCCCACACAGGTCATGAATGGCAAACCCCTATGGCACAGAGAGACAGACAGACAAAACACATGGGGTGTGGAGAGAGACCGGAAATCAAAAACAAAAACAAAAACAAAAAACATTTCCCTGGCTTGACCTATGAATGGGCCTGGGCTGGCATTCTGTCCTCTGGGCCCTACAGTCAATACATGGCGGTCGCTCCTCTCTCCTCATCACTGTAATCCTATCTGATATTTGCCAGAGCCGAACGTGCAGTAGGGACACTTTGGTTCATCGATCTAAACTAGGGCCCGGGGCGGAGGGGGTAGTGGTGGTGGAGGGGAAGCCTAGGAAGTCTGTTGCTATAGTTGGTGGTGGCGCCGGTGGTGGTGGCAGTGCAAAGTGTGTGTGGGGGGAAGGGGGGGAGGTAGATCACATGCTGCCATGCATGCCTGTGCCTGTGTGGTAGGAAACAGCAGCAAAGGTCAAGGGGTGCAGGGTGTGTGTGTGCACGCCCCAGTCAGTCCTGGGGCTTGAACTCAGAGCCTGAGTGCTGTCCCTTGGCTCTTGTGCTCAAGACTGGCACTCTGGGGCTGGGAAGGTGCTCAGTGGTAGAGCGCTTGCCTTGCATGCATGAGGCCCTGGATTCGATTCCTCAGCACCACATAAGCAGAAAAAAGCCGGAAGTGGCATTGTGGCTCAAGTGGTAGTGTGCTAGCCTTAACCTGAAGAGATGAGGGACAGCGCCCAGGCCCAGAGTTCAGGCCCCACGACCGGACCCCCCGCCCCCGCTCCAAAAAAAAAAAAAAGAGAGACTGGCAGTCTTCCATTTGAGCCAAAACTCCACTTCTGGCCTTTGGGTTGCTTAATTGAAGACATGAGGCTCACCAAAGTGCAATGCCTATATACCTCTGATCATATAACAAGAAGTCTTCCCCTTTCTTTGTGTTTGTTATCATCGACGTTATTTTGTTTTCTCTTCTCCCCCCCCCATTGTTTCTTCCTTCATCTATTTCCAGGAGGGGCAAGAAATGGAAGGACCCAGGATGAAGAAGTGCAACAGTGGCACTCACTAGACACTATGTTGACACACAACCTGTGGGTGGGGAACAAACAGAACTTGAGGGAGGGAAAACCTGTGAGAGAGCCAGGGAAGGGGTGACATTGTCCAAAAAAAAAAGTACTCTTTTTTAGGGGGTGGGGGGAGATGGGAGGGCAGGAATGGAAACAAAGGAGGAAGCAACAATGCTTGATAAGAAATGTACTCATTTCCTTGCTCGTGTCATTGTAACCACTCTAAGTATTTTCACAATTAACACAACTCATTAGCTGGGCCCCGGTGGCTCACGCCTGTAATCCTAGCTACTCAGAAGGCTAAGAGCTGAGGATCACGGTTCAAAGCCAGCCCGGGCAGGATAGCGCCCAAGCCCAGAGTTCAAGTCCAACGACCAAAAAAAAAAAAAAAAATTAATTTTAAAAAAAATGTACTCTTCCTACCTCACTTATATAATGTAATCTTTCCTATCCTTTTTTTTTTTTTTTTGGTCAGTGGTGGGTCTTAAACTCTGGGCCTGGGCGCTGTCCCTAAACTCTTCAGCTCAAAGCGAGCTCTCTACCGCTTGAGCCACAGTGCCACTTCCGATTTTCTAGTGCCTTTTTGGAGATAAGAGTCTAGCCTGGCGCTGTTGGCACATGCCTGTAATCCTAGCTACTCAGGAGACTGAGATCTGAGGATCGTGGTTCAAAGCCAGCCCGGGCAGGAGAGACCGTGAGACTCCTATCTCCAATAAACCACAAGAAAACCAGAAGTGGCGCTGTAGCTCAAGTGGTAGAGCACTCGCCTTGAGCTGAAGAGCTGAAGGACAGCGCCCAGGCCCAGAGTTCAAGTCCCACTACCGACCAAAAAAAAAAAAAAGAGTCTGGTGACTTTCCTGCCCTGGCTGGCTTTGAACCGTGATCCTCAGCTCTCAGCCTCCTGAGCAGCTAGGATTACAGACGCGAGCCACCGGTGTTGGCTGGCATACTGTAACCATTCTGTATGTCACCATTTCCCTAACAGTTTGTAAAAAATCAAAGGAGAGAGGGAGGGGGAGATAACGACCCCTCAAGCCTGAGAAGTGAAACCCAACGGGCTTCTAACCGATCTGAGATCCTTTGAAGGTTTTTGCAATGTTAATAACAATCACAAACACAGACGGACAGTTTCTCCAGTCACTCCTTAAGAGGAACGGGGAACAGGGACAGGGAGAAGATAGGCAGATCCTGGCCGGACCTAGGCGGGAAGATGGAGGGGAGACAAGACTCCTGAACTCCTTTTTCCCCTCACTCTCCTCCGTCCAGAGGGTGGGAGCTTAGGGGTCGGCCACGGGGACATCCCACGGTCACAGTCATGCCTCCCGGAGGGGCAGAGGGCAGAGCACAGGCAAGCATGCCAGCTTCCCCGCCCGCCCCTCCCATTCTGTCCCTGGCGGGCTTGGGCGGTAGGCATACTAGTGGCAGCGGGCGGGTGGAAGTAGTCTGACAACTCCAGCTTGCAGGAAGTCAATGGCTGCTGGTGGTAGGCAGGGAGGGTCCCAGCAGAAAAAGACCAGAGAGAGAGCGCGCAGACTTTTCCTGCCCAAGGGCAAAAGAGGCCACTTTTGTAAAGACGGGGAGGGGGAGGGGAGGCTGATTCACTCCCCCCACCCCACCCTGCACACTAATGAAGTTACAGAAGCTGAGGGCTGGCCGCCCCACCCCCCACCCCGCCGGGGTGTTTCACAGAGGACTCAGGGCAGGGCAGGGGTGGGGGTGGGGTGGGCTGGTTTAAGCCTGGAGCCCCAGTCAACTCAGGAACTTCAGAACTTCAGGCAACGTTCCTTTGTCTTGTAAATGTCGTCATGGCAACGACTTAAGCGCCCTGGCGGGGGGGGGGGGGGTGTGGGGGGGGGAAGGAGAAAGAAGAAGAAACAAACACGCCCACCCCGAGCAGGCCTGCCTGAGTTGAGGCCTTGAATTCAACCTCAGTAGGGCCACTAAACTAATAAAAATCGTTCTAAGAAACTGTTGACGGAGGACCCTCGGGATAGGGTGATTAGGCTCTGTACCCGTGAGGCAAGGTGGCCGTGTGTTCCAGCTTTGTGCCAAGAGGTTGCCTTATCTCGGCCTATCTTCCTTCCCAGAATTGAACACAGAGGCAAGCAGGATAATTTCCAGGGGGAAATGAGGCCTGGGAAAGCACCACCAGGAATTCAGAGTCAAGACAGCCGGACAGCTTCCTAATGAATGGCTCCACACATCCTATTTTCTTCACTTTTCAGTCCCTCATAGCTTTTGCTCAGTCCTCTGAGCTTTTGCCCAAACAACGAGTATACTGTGGGAACGGAGCAAAGAGTTTCCTCAAAGAAAGGAGGAAACTTACACCGGGGAGGGAAGTAAATTTTAAAAAGAAACAGAGCATGGGTCAAAGCACCCCTCCCCCCCATGCATGCATGGGAAACCAACAGAATCATCTCTTAAACCCTACTACAGGCTCAAGGTAGAGAGTTTACTTTGTTTCTTTTTCCTCTGTGTGTTTTCAAGGTTTCACTTTCATTTCTGGGCACATAACCATTGGGCCTTGCCTCCGTGGGTGTTTCTCCCCCTAAAAGTATCTATCCTGTCTTTTGGGTCTTACTGTGTGTGAGTGTGTGAGTTTGTGAGTGAGTGAGTGAGTGAGTGAGTGAGTGAGTGAGTGAGGCAGCCAGGCAGCCAGGCAGCCAGCCAAGCAGCCAGCCAGGCAGTCAGTCCAGAGATCTAATGTCTCCCCTATTTTAAACGTACCTTTTGCATATGTGAGAGAAAAAACACTAAACTGGTTTTCTATAGGAACATATATGTGAATACGTTCACCATGGAGTGAAAAGATAGAGTCGCTTCCAAATGATATGTACAGCAGAATACCAACACATCGAGATGACTTCTGCAAGAAGCCAAGGCCCACTTTGCAATCCCATAATGAGGAAGCCGCAGTCAGTGGCCTGGTTTGAGTCCAGGCCTCCACTTAAAAACGACCTTTACTTTGTGTTTTTATTTTTCCCTGTTTTCTTTTCCTTTCTATGACCTCTCCCCCCAACCCCCCAACCCCTTCCCTCCATAGGCCTCTCTTTCTCCTTTTCTTTCTCTGTAGTTTGAGCCCAAGAGTTACTTAATTCTCGAACTTCTGGGTTTTCCTTAGATCTGGTAACCTGTTGGACATAAAAATTTGGGAAAGCCTCAAAACAGTCACCCCCACCCCACGAAAAATAATCATGCTTGTCGCCAAAAGCTTTTAAATGAGAATAAAGTGGTCAAGTGAAGCAAATGAAGGCTGTAATAGCAACCATGTTTCTAGACTACTGTACCAAGTTTTTTTTAAATATATGTATTTTTTAATATATTTTTATTGTGAAAATACTGTACAGAGGGGTTACAATTACATGGGTAAGATAATGAGCACATTTCTTATAAGCATTGTAGCCTCCTGCTTTGTTTCCCCTTCCCATCCCTTTGTATCCTCCCCCCCCCGCCCCGCCGTCCCCCCACCAAAGTTGTAAAGTTCGTTTTTTGACATAACGACTTGTATATCTCATTGTTTCAATGGGTCCTCCTGTAACCCTGTTTTAACAATTTTTTTTCCCTTCCGCTCCACATATATCAACACCAGGATTTTTTTTTATTAAGCAAAACAACTCAGTTATTCAGCTGTGAGTATGTCCATACAAACAAGATGCAGGAGCCTTCCTTCCATGCTGGATTGGCCAAAAAAGAGGGGAGAGCTAGGAAGGTGGCTTAGTGGTAGAGTGCTCGCTCGCCTTGCAAGCATGAGGCCCTGGGTTCGATTCCTCAGCACTATATAAACAGAAAAGGGGAGCAGTGGCACCCTGTGGCTCAAGTGGCAGAACAGTAGTGAGCCTTCAGATGAAGAGCAGAGAGACATCACCCAGACCCAGAGTCCAAGCCTCACGCCCGATGACAAAAAAACTGAAAATAATAAATATATATATGTTTGTATCACACTATATGTAAGCATACATAGATATATATGTATGTATGTGTATAAATATATATGTGTATATGTATGTATATGCATGTGTGTGTGTGTGTCTGTGTGTCTGTGTAGAGAGAGAGAGAGAGAGAGAGAGAGAGAGAGAGAGACAGAGACAGAGACAGAGACAGAGACAGAGACAGAGACAGAGAGAGAGAGTAAGCCAGAAGTGGTAATGTGGTTCAAATGATACAGTGCTAGACTTGAGCAAAAGAAGTTGAGTGTGATTCCTAGAAATGTTGTTTGATGATACTTTTTGTCCTATTCATGACAGATAAAACTTTCATTAACTTATGTTATGTGTTCGTATAATTACTTCATTTAATGAAATAGCTAATATATATATATATATTACCTTTTTGAGAATATAATTTTAATGAAATAAACTGTAAAATTCTTCATATGTGAAAAAAAAAGAAGTTGAGTGACAGTGCTGAGGCCCTGACTTCAAGTCTCAGTATTGCCCACCCCCCCAAAAAAAATAAAGAAAAAGGAGAGAGAGGGGGGTGGGGAGAAGAAAGAGAGACAGTAAAAAAAGGAAGGAAGGAAGGAAGGAAGGAAGGAAGGAATGGTCAATGACCTGCTTTTCTTACTTGTAGAGAAATGCCCCAAACATCTAGAAATTCAGGTTGGGGCAAAGATAAAACAGCTATCTGTACATAACTCAGCTGCCACATCTCTCCCCCCCATCCCCCCCCCGCCTGTCTAACCCTGAAAACACCCATGAAGTCAAGGAGCTGTGTAGGTCTCTCTCCCTTCAAGAGCACCCACACTGTATTAGAGTATGTCCTTGTCTGTCTGTCTGTCTGTCTGTCTGTCTGTCTGTCTGTGCCTTTTTTGGGGGTCTGGTTGTCTGCTTGCCTGCTTGCTTACTTACTCCATAAAAACTCCACCAGTGACTCCTCCAGAAATTCTTATTCAATGATTGAAATCAAGGGTCCTAAGGGAAGAGTCCCTACATGGAAGGGTAAAAAGTCACTAACCCTCACCTGTGTTTGGTGACAAGAAGAACTCCATACCAAGAGTCTACCTTAATACATGAGGGCAGGGCAGGGAAGGAATAATTTATTCAGGTGATCTAGTCAGTCACACTAATGGGTCTCTGGTTCCCCGTCCATGTCTCCCTCTATGTGTGTGTGTGTGTGTGTGTGTGTGTGTGTGTGTGTGTGTGTGTCTCAGATCTAGTTGGACTTGTGGATCTCTCACTCGCTCCCCCTTCCATCTCTTATTCTTTGTGTCTTTCCACCGGTCTCTGGGTCTCTGCCTCTCCTCTCAGTCTCTCTGTCTGTCTCTCCTGTGTCTCTGTCCTCTCCCCTCCCCCACCCCTTGCTTTTCTGTGTGGACTCAAGGAAGAACTGTATTTCAGGCCCAGTGGTCTCTGCTTACTCAGCTTGCCATCCTGGAACCCGCCAGAGGCAACTTCTTCCTTGGTGTCCCCTAAGGAAGGAGGGAGCAGGAACTGGTGCCCCAAAAGAGACTCATCTCCAATGAATCACCCACCTGGCCACCCGCCTGCCCGTGTCAACCCACACAGAATAGGAAAGCCACACATGAGCTCAGGAACATGCAAAGATTTAGTTTAGAGGAGTCTCATGTTGAACATGGAGACTCGGTCTGTAAACAAGATGGATGCCGCTGCCATCGCTGCTGCCATTTAAACCCGAGTTTTTAGGGAATCTGTCTACCACCCAGACACATTCCAGCCCACCTCCTTGAGAATGTCTCAAGGATGGATGGTTAATTTTACTCAATCATCATCTGGTTTCCCGAAGGAGAAAATGCCTCTGCACCCCCCTCCCCTGCAGTTCCCTTCCCAAGGCCCCACGTCGGGGGGGGGGGGGAGAGAAAAAAAACAACCAAAAAGCATGTAAATAAGCCGGGTGCTGGTGGCTCACGCCTGTAATCCTAGCTACTTAGGAGGCTGAGATCTGAGGATCACGGTTCAAAGCCAGCCCGGGCAGGAGAGACCGTGAGACTCCGATCTCCAGTAAACCACCAGAAAACTGGAAGTGGTGCTGTAGCTCAAGTGGTTAAGCGCTCGCCTTGAGCTGAAGAGCTGAGGGACAGCGCCTAGGCCCAGAGTTCAAGCCCCACGGCCGACAAAAAAAAAAAAAGCACGTATATAATAAGTGAATATACGTATATTTATATGTGTGTCTCACACTATGTATGAGTATATATATATATATATATATGTATATATATGTATAAATAAATGAATATATGTGTGCTTATACATATATACGTATATGTATAAATAAATGAATATGTGTTTATATATGTATATGCATATAAACACATATATATGTATACATACATACATACTCACGCACACGCACGCACACACATAGATATATATAGATATAGATATATATAGATGTATATCTATATCGATACATAGATAGATAGATAGATAGATAGATAGATAGTTAGATAGATAGATAGATAGATAGATAGATAGATAGATAGATAGATAGATAGATAGATAGATAGATAGATAGATAGATAGATAGATAGATAGATAGATAGATAGATAGATAGATAGATAGATAGATATCACGTACATAGACATAAGTAGCGCTGTGGCTCAAATGGTACAGTGCTAGACTTGAGCCGAAAATGCTGAGTGCCTGAGTGACAGTCCTCAGGCCCTGACTTCAAGACCCAGGATTGCCCACCCCTCCAAAAAATAGAGAAAAAGGAGAGAGAGAGAGAAAGAGGTGGTGGGAGAAGAAAGAAAGAAAGAAAGAAAGCAAGAAAGCAAGAAAGCAAGAAAGCAAGAAAGCAAGAAAGCAAGAAAGCAAGAAAGCAAGAAAGCAAGAAAGAAAGAAAGAAAGAAAGAAAGAAAGAAAGAAAGAAAGAAAGAAAGAAAGAAAGAAAGAAGGAAAGAAGGAAAGAAAAAAGGAAAGAAGGAAAGAAAGGAAAGAAGGAAGGAAGGAAGGAAGGAAGGAAGGAAGGAAGGAAGGAAGGAAGGAAGGAAGGAAGGAAGGGTCAATGACCCTGTTTCTCTGACCGATAAAGAAATGCCCCAAACATCTAGAAATTCAGGTTGGGGCAAAGATAAAGCAACTAACTGTCTGTGCCTAACTCAGCTGCCACATTCCCTCCCCCCCCCCCGCTTTAACCTTGAAAACACCCATGAAGTCAAGGAGCTGCGTGGGTCTCTCTGTCTGTCTGTCTGTCTGTCTGTCTGTCTGCCTTTTTTTTGGGGGGGGGGGTCTGGTTGTCTGGTTGCCTGCTTGCCTGCTTGCCTGCTTGCTTACTCCATAAAACTCCACCAGAGTGACTCCTCCAGAAATTCTTATTCAATGATCGAAATCAAGGGTCCTAAGGGAAGAGTCCCTACATGGAAGAGTAAAAAGTCACTAACCCTCACCTGTGTTTGGTGACAAGAAGAACTCCGTACCAATAGTCTACCTTAATACATGAGGTCAGGGCAGGGAAGGAATGATTTATTCAGGTGATCTAGTCAGTCACACTAATGGGTCTCTAGGGATCCCCCTCCATGTTTCCCTCTGTCTGTCTGTCAAACAAACAAAGAACTCTGTATGAGCGTGATAGGGAGAGAGAGGAGGCAATCCAAAGGTTTATACAGGAATATAACGAGCTTGAGGAAGCTACTCAAATAATGATAAAGGATTTGCATGAGCAGCTTGAGAATACTCAAACAGAAAGGCAGGAATGGCGTGAACAGGCTGAGAACACTCAAAGGGAAAAACAGGAATGGTATTAACGTGAGGAAGCTAAGCAAAGAGTAATACAGGAATTGAGAGAGCAGGATGAGAATACACAAAGATCACTAAAGGCATTCATGGGATCCATTAACAAAGAGCTGAAGGAAGTCAGGGATACCAAAAAGGAATGCTGAATGGAACCCAACAGAAGGAATGGGAGTCCAAGGAAACCATGACCAATCAACTAAGTGATCTGAGAATAAACACTGAAAACCAAATTAAGTAAGTAAAGAAGTCCATACAAGATCTAAAACAAAGCTTCAACAATAAATTTGAAGCCATCAAAGCTGACCAATTAGAAGGAAAATAAATAAAAAAACAAAGTAGAAAGTCTTGACAGCAGGTTAAACCATGCAGAAGATCGAAACTCGGGGATTAAAAACAGCCTAGATATTATAGAGAAAGAACGTACAACCATCCAAAACAAGTCCAAGAAATATGATAGATCTATCCAACACTTGGAAGACACCATCAGAAGGCACAATCTTATGAGAATGGGTGTAGAGGAGCACCTAGAAACAGAAGTTAATGGTCTAGGAAATTTAACAGGACCCAATCAGAGAACATCCCAAACATGCAAAAAGATAAGCATATTCAGATACAAGAAGCTTTTAGAAATCCATATAGACCAGACCAGACTAGGACATCCCACCATCACATTATAATCCACACAGGATCAATTCAGGCCAAGGAAAAGATCCTTAAAACTGTCAAAAAGAAAAGATTAATCCCCTATAAAAGGAAACCAATTAGAATCACCTCAGATTTCTCAGCAGAGACAATCAAAGCAAGAAGAGCCTGGAATGATGTATACCATGCCCTAAAAACAACTATCAACGAAAAATACTGTATCTAGCTAAACTCTCCTTCTCAACTGAAGGCCAAACAAAAACCTTCCATAGCAAAGAAAAATTGAAACAATACATCTCCACCAAAACTGCACTACAAATGATTCTTAAAGATGTCTTACACACAGAAAACCAACAAGACCACAATAAATGCCAAGAAACTGCACTCAAACTGAGAATCCAAGAACCATAGGAAGAACGCATTTTTCACAGTCCCCAAGAAGGTAGATAACATGGTAGGAACTCTCAAATACCTGTCAGTCCTATCTATCAACATTAACAGACTTAATTAAAAAGCAAGATCTTTCTATCTGCTGCCTTCAGGAGTCACATCTTGCCAATAAAATCAAAGACATTTTCAATGTTAAAAGCTGAAACAAAATCTACCAAGCAAACAGCCACCATAAACAGGCGGGAATTGCAATTTTAATATCAGATAAAATAGACTTCAAATAAAAATTAGTGAGAAGAGATAAAGAAGGTCGCTACATACATATTAAGGGATCTCAACTTCAGGAGGAAATGACAATTCTAAATATCTATTCGCCAAACAATGGAGCACCCAAATTTATCCAAGAAACACTACTTTCCCTCAAATCCCACATAGATCCAAAGACATTAATTGTTGGGGATTTTAACACACCAGTCTACCCACTAGATAGATCAACGTGGCAAAACTCAACAGAGAACCCGCAGATCTAAACAACTGTATAGATCAACAAGATTTAACAGACATCTACCGAATATTTCACTCAGCAGCATCAGCATTTACATTTTTCTGAGCAGCACATGGAACATTTTCTAAAATAGAACACATTGTAGGCCACAAAGCAACCTTGTCCAAATTCAGAAACATTGAATTTATACCTTGCATTCTCTCTGACCACAAGGGAATAAAATTAGAACTCAACACCAAAAGCCACCAAAGAGAGTCATGTAACACATGATGGGTGAACAAAACACTGATGATTCATGAGTGGGTCTTGGAAGAGATTAGAAAGGAAATTCAAATGTTCATGCTATTACACAAAAATGAGCACACAAATTACCAGCTCCTCTGGGACACAGCAAAGGCAGTACTCAGAGGCAAGATTATAGCTTCGAGTTCCTACATCAACAAATTGGAGACATCTGAAAACAAAAATTTAATGAGACATCTGAACCTCCTTGAAAAGAGCAGAAAGATAAACCACAATGCAGTAGATGGAAAGAAATAATTAAAATTAAATCAGAATTAAATGAATTAAAATCCAAAATAACTATAGAAACAATCAACAAAATAAAGAATTGGTTCTTCGAA
The DNA here is from genome assembly GCF_024711535.1 of Dipodomys merriami. Classification (NCBI taxonomy): domain Eukaryota; kingdom Metazoa; phylum Chordata; class Mammalia; order Rodentia; family Heteromyidae; genus Dipodomys; species Dipodomys merriami. The sequence goes on along the minus strand of NW_027206490.1, from coordinate 3,913,528 downwards.
AAACTTAACAAAATTGACAGACCCTTAGCAAATCTTATCAGAAAAAAAGAGAACACACCCAAATAAATAAACTCAGAGATGAGAATGGTAACATCACCTCAGAAAAACTAAGATTCAGAACATTATAAGGGAATACTTCTCAAAACTTTATGCGAATAAATTTGAGAAACTGGCAGAAATGGACATTTCCCTAGCAAATATTGACATGCCAAAACAAAACCAAGATGAGTTAAACCATCTAAAAAAACCCATATCAAGCATTGAAAAAGAAACAACAATAAAAGACCCCCCATCTAAGAAAAGTCCAGGACCAGATGGTTTTATAGCAGAATTCTACAAGGCCTTCAAAGCAGAGCTCAAACCAACACTCCTCCAACTCTTCAATGAAATTGAATGAGAAAGTTCACTTCCGAACACATTCTATGAAGCCATCATAACCCTCATCCCAAAACCAGTCAGGGACTCATCAAAGAAAGAGAACTATAGACCCATTTCTTTCATGAATATTGATGCAAAACTTCTCAACAAAATTTTGGCCAATCGACGTCAACAATTCACCCAAAAAATCATACAGTACTATCAAACAGAAATCATTTCAGGGATAAAAAGCTGGTTCAATATAAGCAAATCAATTAATATTATTCTTCACATCAACAAGTGCAAGGATAAGAACCACATGGTTATCTCAATAGATGCAGAGAAAGCATTCGACAAGATCAAACACACCTTTATGATGAAGCTTTTAGAAAAATTAGGAATCCCTGGAACATTCCTCAGTACAATAAAGGCTGTATATGACAAACCTATAGCCAGCTTTATAATTAATGTTGAAAAACTAAAGCCATTTCCTCTTAACTCAGGAATGAGACAAAGATGTCCACTCTCTCAACTTCTCTTCAATCTAGTATTAGAATACCTAGCTACAGCAATAAGATGCAAACATAAAGGGGATCTAAATAGGGAAAGAAGAAATAAAACTCTCCCTCTTTGTAGATGACATGATCTTGTATTTAAAGAATGCCATAAACTCCACTCCCAAATTACTCAAGCTGATTCAAAACTTTGGCAAAGTAGCAAGGTATAAAATTAACACCCCCAAATCAACGTCTTTTCTTTATGACAAAAATGAGAAAAGTGTAGCTGAAATTAGGAAAGCAACTCCATTTGTAATAGCCCCACAAAAAATAAAATACCTAGGAATTAACTTAACCAAAGAAGTGAAGGACCTCTATGATGAAAACTTTAAAAACTTGAAAAAGGAAATCAAAACAGAATTTTGAAAATGGGAAAAACTCTCATGTTCCTGGATTGGAAAGATTAACATCGTGAAAATGGCAATACTTCCCCAGGCTATATACAAATTCAATGTGACACCTATCAAAATTCCAACCTCATTCTTCAAGGAAATAGAAGAGGTAATCCAAAAATTCATATGGAACAATAAAAGAATCCGAAAAGCAACAAAGCTCCTCAATGGAACGTACTTTGCTGGAGGAATAACAATTCCAAATTTCAAACTCTACTATAAAGCCATAGTAATCAAAACAGCTTGGTACTGGCACAAGAACAGACCTCAGGACTAGTGGGATAGAATTGAAAACCCAAAAATGAAGCTTCAGACTTATAGCTATCTAATCTTCGATAAGGGAGGTAAAAAAATAGAATGGAACAAAGACAGCCTCTTTAGTAAATGGTGCTGGCAACATTTTTTTAACTACTTGTAGAAAACTAAAGCTAGATCCTTATATATCACCCTGAACCAGAATCAACTCCAAATGGATCAAAGACCTCGGAGTCAAAGCAGGCACTCTGAAAACATTACAGGATGGAATAGGAGAAATGCTAGGTTTACTTGGCTCAGGCCGAAATTTTCTGAATAGAGACCCAGAAACAACAAATCAAAGATATGTTGGACAAATGGATTTTCATGAAGTTGCAGAGCTTCTGCATGGCAAAGGACATAGCTTACAAGATCAATAAAAAGCCCACCAATTGGGAGAAGACCTTCACTAGCCATACAACGGACAAGGGTCTCATATCTAAAATATACTTGGAACTCCAAAAATTATATTATGCAACAACAAATCCTCGAAGAAACAACTGCCCAATAAATAAGTGGGCTAATCACTTAAAGAGAAACTTCTCTGAAGAAGAAAGAAGGATGGACAATAGACACATGAATAAATCCTCAACCTCCCTATCCATAAAAGAAATGCAAATCAAAACAATATTAAGATACCATCTCACCACAGTTAGCATGGCAAAAATCTAGAACTCTAATAACAACAGATGCTGGAGGGGATGTGGACAGAATGGAACCTTACTTCATTGTTAGTGTGAGTGTAAACTTCTTCAACCACTTTGGAAAGTAGTATGGAAGTACCTCAAAAGACTCCACATAGAGCTCCCCTATGACCCTGCTATCTCACTTTGGGGCATTTACTCAAATGTTTACAAACAAGACAACACTAAAGCTACCAGACCAACTATGTTTATTGCAACATTATTTACTATAGGTAAGATATGGAACCAACCCAGATGCCCCTCAGTAGATGAATGGATCAAGAAAATATGGTTTATAAACACAATGGAATTCTATGCCTCCATCAGAAAGAATGACATTGTCCCATTTGTTAGGAAATGGAAAGACTTTGAAAAAATCATATTAAGTGAAGTAAGCCAAGCCCAAAGAAACATAGGTCCCATGGTTTCCCTTATTTGCAATATCTAGTATATACATGAGTCAAGCAGAAATGGTCAGATAAGGTTATGCTAAGAAAATGATCTCTAAGATATGTATTCATTTTTTTCTTTCATGCATTTGTTTCTAGTGCATTTATAAGGTTATATCTTTGTTGCTTTGTATGTCCCTCCCCGACAGTATAACCTCTGCTTTCACTGTATTTGATGTCATATAATTTGTGGAGGGAAGGTTAAAAAACAAGACTTTTAAGTAAGGATGCAGGTGCACCTGTTGCAACAATGAGAATTACAAGTTGTCATGTCAAAAACGAACTTTACAACTTTGGTTGGGGGGGGGAATTAGGTAAGGGGGGAAGGCTGGGAAGGGATGGGGAGGGGAAACAAAGAGGAGGCTACAATGCTTGATAAGAAACGTACTAATTATGTTGACCATGTAATTGTAACCCCTCTGTACACTATTTTCCCAATAAAATAAAAATAAAAATTTTAAAAAGGCTTCTCTGTATAAAACATCTAAAGACATCAGTATAGAAAGGTGTGCAAAGATAAATAAGACAAAGCGCATTCTTTGGAGAGACTCTAAATGTGAGAAGACTGTGACAAATGCCTCCATTTAATTATTATTGAAGTAGGCCCTGAGAGAAGACTCGAGCTAGTACAGCTTCTGTCCAGGCTTTGCCTTTGTTTTAGGGATTTTAGGGAGAAAAAAAAAAAACACCTCTAAACAAGGTTAACTCGACCTTGGATTCAACCAGCCCAGTTCTTGGAATGGAAAGAATGTCTCTAGGTCCACCTCTCCTTTACAACTTAGCCCACCTTCATTGTTCTGTTAAGGACTGACCGATTAAACAGATGGGTGTAATCTGTCTCATACTGGAGACTCCACCTATTGCTTACTTGTGTGTGGTCTAGTATGACCATACAATCCTTTGTGTGTGTTACAGTTATGATCCCATTGGTCACCTGCGCATGACCAGGCTCGACCTTGTGAATATTGCCTTTAAAAACCTAAGGATGTGGGCTGCTCGGGGTCGCAGTATCAGCTCCCGAGCCTGTGCTGCGGCCCTGGCTGGTCAGTGTAGGAACCTTCTCAATAAAGTTGCTTCTTTATTAACAACTTTGTTGTGGTGGGCTCTGTCACTCCGGACGACTAGGTGAGCTTGCCTGCCTGAGTAGGGTTCTTCCTACTACATTTAATGGGGGCTCATCCGGGATAAAGCTCTTAGCTGCTCCAACCTGAGGGGGACTGGGATCACCAGTCGGGAGGACATTGTGCGAGCACTCGGCTGTTGGACAGAAGTTCTGAGGAAAGCCTCGAGATAAGTGTGGCTGACCTAGGTAGAGAAGGTGCCAGAGTGAGGCCAAAAGTAGGGTGAGGCTCGATGCAGCAGAGTCCCCTATGGCCTAGGAGGTCCAGGGATGCCTGGACCCCTTAATTCCACCAGTCATAGCATTCCTAGTTGGACGGGGGGCATGCTTGTCGAGAAAATAGGTTGAGAAAAAAAGTAACTTTTGGTTTGGGGATCCCTCCTCGTTCTGTGTATAATTGTGTCTGTCTGTGTCTCATTGTTCTTTTACTTTTGCTTGCCATGTATGTAATTGGATTTACAGGAAAAATATGGGGCAAAGTGAGTCCACTCCCAGGACACCCCTAGACCTTGTCCTAGTTCGTTTAAAAACAAAAACTGCTGATTCTGCTTTTGTAACTTGCTTGTTTTTCAATTATGAAATTGCCACTGACCACCTGCAAGTGGCCCCAGTTAGATCTCAGCCTCAGGCCTTGGCTCAGAGGGTCTGAGCATGGGGGAGAACATGTCAGTCTGAGGGGATGGCTGCTACGGACTTTTATCCTTTGCCCCAAGTGTACTGGGAATTCTCCTCTGCCTTGGAAGGCTCTTGGGTCATCGTTTGCAGGAATCTAAAAGAAAAATTCTCCAGAGGTCAGTGGGGGGGGTTGAGTCCTCTGGTAAGTGAATGGTGGTGAGATGTCACCCCATTCACTGAGACCTGATTTTGTCTTTGTGGCCACTTGTCTGTCTTGTTTACTTCGGTGTGTTTTCTGTTCTGTTTCCAGAAGTAGGGAAGTTTGGGTGAGCATGGCAGGCTCATTTAGCAGAATCTGGATTCAGCTTGTTGAGTGGGAGCAACACAGAGTTCCGGTAGGGATAAACTGGGTCCCATTAGTCCCCAACTCAGCCTTTGGTTCTTGTCTAGCTGTTTTAGAATTGGTACCTTGGTTTTTGTGTTTATCTGTGTTTTTGATATTTATTTATTTGAACATCTCTGGGGGAATAAAAGTTCCAGCTGGGCTCGGTCACAGATCTGCTATGCCCACCCTCCCTGTGAGGCATGGAAGGTTATTGGGCTAGTTTGGTTCCCTTCAAGCCTCAGGCTGCATTTTCTCCTTGTGGAGGCTGCCGGCAGGGAGGGTGTAGAATGCTGTGTACCTGATTTGGACTTTTTCAGCTACTCTTGACAAAGTAACAATTTGTAAAGTGCTCTTGTCTAAAATTGGATAAACAAATCTGGCCAGTTTAGTATTAGGTGACCCCCTCCCCCAGCCGTCCTCCCACAGAAGGGTTTCAAAAGACTAATTAGTGAATTGCCTTGTTAAACAAGCAAGATCTGGGAAAATGAATCCCAACAAAGGTACCTAGTTTAAAAGAAATACTGTCTCAAATTTTTGTTTAAAAATTTTAGACGGTGAACGTACAACTGATTTTGATTTTTGTGTGCTTTAAGATCTGTGTGAGTGTTTTGTGTGTGTCTGTGAATGTGTTCAACGATAAGAATTGTCAGCATGCTGTAACAATTGGGTGAGTTTAAATTTAAATTCAAAAGGTTATGAGGTTTGGACATTAACAAATTTTTTAAAGAATCTTCATAGTGTTTTAATGACTTTTAAGGATTCTTGAACTTGAAAAATAGAAAATCTGGTATTTTAAAAACTAATATTTTAAAATGCATAAGACTGTTTATACTGTAATCAAGTTATCTGGCTTAACAAAAATGCATTGTCTATTTGGGATTTAGTTCCCTTGGCTAAAATTTGGGGATAAATATTAGAAATTTAAATGTAAAGGTTAGTTTAACCCTGTCAAAGACCATCCCTGTTCTGTCTGCCTAAAACTGTGTATTTCATTCATGAACCAACAGATGACCTGTCTTTAGAAGTAAGGGGTGAATAGGCAGAAGTGCAGTTCAGCTGGTCATGCATGGTGGGACAGGCCCTGGGAGGAGTCCATGCATGGTAAAAGAGGGCAAGCTGGCACAAACGCAGTTCATCTAACCCTAAAGAGTCGGATTGGGTGTGTGCCCATTTCATAGAAGGTGCTGAGTGGCTCATCTTTGTTCTCTCTTTTCCCTGCAGATAGAAACTGAAAACATGATGGTTAAAATGAGTGATGTGATGATCTGATTAGTATTGCTAAAGCTTCCCCTTGGATGTGTTAACATTAAAATTAGGAAGGCCTTAAAAAGAGGGTAAAAAGTTATTTGTATAATGTGGCTTACTTTCAATTATGTTCCACAATTAGGATATGTTCTTAAAAGTCATAAAGGTGTTAAGTCTAGCTTTTTGGTACAGTTATGGTGATTGTAATTTTTGCATTAAGGAAAAAAAATTGTCATTTGAGTTCAAGATTTTTAATGTGTATCTGTTTTAAAACAAGCAGCCAAGAGGCAATGAGTGACACTTGGCCTCAAGATTTCAAGGGATCTTTTCAAAATGAAAATGAAAACTAAAGTATAAAATAGTAAAGGAGATTAATAAGCACCTTAAAAATTAGGAATAGATTTTTTGATATAAAGTTTAACAGTAAAATTGTTTTTAAAATTTGTCTCAAAGTGCACAGAGAAAAAATTAGGATTACCAAAAAGAATTGCTATTCTAGTTTGCTCTTATAGGTTTTTTAATGTTTCCAGCAAGCCCAGAGCAAAGCACAGAGGATTCTTACAAGTTTGTCAGATGTAACTTTGGCTCTTAAGTTCCAGGTAAGAGCATGCTTAAAAGCTACTTCTATGTTGACCACCTTGTTTCTTTTAATTGGAGCAAAGTGACCTTTTATGAGATTCATTGATCTGCAAACTGGTTCAAAGCCAGCCCGGGCAGAAAAAGGTCCTTGTGAGATTGTCACCTCTACTCAACCAGCAGGGTGCTGAAAAAGCAAGCAAAGTTGCTTTAGGACTCAAAGTGGCAGAGTGCTAGCTTTGAGCTGGAGAGCTGAAGGACAGCAGTCAGGCCCCGACTTCAAGTCCTGCGACCAGCTAAGGGAAATGCCAATGAGGCATTTATCCCAGTGTGGAGAAGACACTCCTGGGACAAAGCAATGGAGGAGTATCCAGAGGCAGTAACCACTGCTTGGATGGCAGAAATGTCAGATCCTAGAGTCATTTGTGCATGGCCCTTCAAAACTGGTCAGAGCCGGGAGATCATGGCAAGAGTTTGTAAGCATGCCTAATGTCCATGACTATCTACCTTGTAAGGGACAGGAACTTGCCAATCCTCTGTGGTACTAGTAAAAAGCTAATGTTATAAAATGTGGGGGATAGTTTAAATCTCAACCCCTTTATGTGCCAAAAGCTCTAATTGGCAGTAACTTTTGAGCTGACACCAGTTACAGGAAATTCATCTGCTCAGAAAAATTTTGTAAACATGAGAGTGTGTTTCTATTGATATCTGTCTAAAGGCCGGCAAAGGTAACTTAGGCATTGTTTGGGTCACTAGAGATCACATTCCTAAGTCATCCAGAAATATGCTTTCTCAAACAGGAGTGCTAAACAAGCTATGCTGGTGTTGCTGGAGAAAAGGTCTGTGCAGTTGTCAGAAGTCAAATATTGTTCTTAATGACATCTAACCCTGATAGCCTCTTTGTAAAATAGGCTAAGGTTATAGGTTCCTGGCTAGGTAGGATCAACGCCCCTGAAGTCACCTTGAAGAAGTTACAGAAGATGGAGCTTCACCCTTCTACCCCCTTTTTACGATCAAGAGTCTAGAGTCAGTTTTGGAAAAATGAGGAAAAATATTTTTTTTTAGAAAAAGGCATAAAGCATAGTGTTAACAATTGTAGGTGTGCAAGTGTGGAGACTGCATCTGTTAGAGATGGTTACAAGACTTAGTCTTCTGTGTCTATTTACAAAAATATCTGGTTAGTAATAAGTTGTGATTTTGGTAAATTGTCCTGGGCTATTGTCTAAATGTTCTTAAAAACCAACGTGGCCACAGCCTGCCAAGCCTATTTATTACTTGCATCCTTAACCAGTCTGTGTAGGAATTTGCAGCCCAGCATGAGGTAACAGTCCCTTGGAGCCACTGTGAGACCCTGCTGCTGCTGCTGCTGCTGCTGCTGCTGCTGTATACCCTAATGGGTAAAGTTCAACGACGGCCTGACAGTCACCTGGAGGAACTCCTGCCTGATTCCATCACCTCAGTCGGCTTCGGGGTTAACAGCTGCTAAATCTAAGATCTTGTGGGACATTCTTTTGGGTGATATCCAGAAACCCTCTCTAATCCCACAGTGGATATGGGGACAAGGATATCACTGGCTTGCTTACCTTAGGCACTTCAGTGCAGAGTGACTGGAAATCCACTCTATGGTTACAGCCTAGTTTGGCTCTGGTATGGTAATAACCTGAGGGTGTTATCAATGGAGGTATTACTCTTAGCCTTAAAATCTAGCAAGCTTCTGCATCACAGTGGTGCCTTAAGGCTGTTCTAAGATAAAGGTTCCACAAGCCAAAGAAAATTGGGCAGTTTTAAACTCTAACCACAAAGATGGTCAAGAAACTGAAAATAAGAGGAGGGTGGTAAAGAAAGCCTTGGGAAAGGAATTGGGAAAAAATTGGTATCCTCTGGATAAGAAAGGATTTGAAAAGTAAGGACTGTCTTTAAATGTGAAAGGAAAGAAGACAAACCTCAGAAAGTATAAGTATTTAGCAAATGGTATGAGTATGTTTTGAAATTGGAGCTTACGATAGAGCTGGTATAAAATTGTTAGCTGTGCTATACATAAAGTCCGGATTGGTGTACTGATGTGGAATATTCTTTGTCTTACCTATATGCCTACTGCAATCTAAATACTGGTTCAGTTAGAGCCGCCAAGTAGACTCACTGGCAGAGGTAGTTCTCTGAAATCGCCTGGAACTGGACTTCTCATGAAGCAAGGTAGCCTCTGTATTAGGGAAAGATTGGCCTTGGTTAGAAGAGTCTGAGGGACTGTGCCATGTTATCAGCCCCTTCTCATGGTCCCCATGGGCAACAACCCTAATAACTGCCCTGGATGGTGTAGTTCTCTTCCTTCTGACATTAAATGTAGGTCTCCATGGATGATGACCCTGATTTCAACTATTGCTGCCCACCTTGATTCTTACCTTCCTGATGCTATAAATTAGCACTTGTGTAATTAATGCATTAATGTCATTCATACAAAAGAGGATTGAGGCCATAAAATTAATGGAAATAGGAACTCAATATGATTCCATCCCAATGGAAAAATTGAGTCAGTGATTTGACTCAGGAACAATAGGAATACCAATTGAAAGAGTAGTTTATGCCTCAGTCTCGTCTAAAATTGGATGCAATAATCCTAGGAACCTGATTGATCCTAATTAATAGTTTATTAAGCATGAAAAGAATAATATTCCTTTTATGGCAGTATAATAAATGACTAAGAGTTGGTAGAAATATACTAGGTGTCATTCAATCATAGCTAGACGGCTCTGGCACTCTTTACCAATATATATTTATTTGTATAGCACCGTCTGCCTATCCATGTGTCACTGTTTTGGCCAAACCTGGGGCTGGATATCAGTATCTGGGAACCATCTGACAGCTTCATTGACTAGAGGCTGCAATGCTCCCAATCATCCATTCGTGAATTGGGCCTGGTAGGCCCTGAGTTCAGATCCCAGCCAAAAATTTAATCTTGGAGTAAGAAGCCGAGTGTGACACACATTTTCCTTTTATGGGAGAGTTCTTGCTGTCAGGCATGATGGAGAACATATCTACAAATCTGGATGCTATGTGATATGATGTAAACAATGTTGTAAATGTAGAGGTGTCATCAGAGTAAATAAAATAATAGGAAAATAAATGAATAATACAAGAAATAAAATGAATAACCACACCAAACACAATATAGACTGAATATCTGTATGGAAGTATAAATCCTATCTTTAAAATGGATATAAGGAGTATGTTTTCCAGGCCTGAGGCTTGAATTCAGGCCTAGGGAACAGACCTGAGTTTCTTGTCTTCAAGCATGGTCAGATTCTCTTCCCTCACAGTGCTGCATATTTACCCAGACCTTGAGTTCACATCCCAGGCCTGGCAGAAAAAATGGCATGAATTGCAAACCAGGGAGCTAAATAATTTTTTTAATTGCAGGCTGTTGGGGAAGCCATAGTTTTGCCTGGCAACATAGGCCTACAGTTTGAATCCCAGTTATGCCACTTCCAGATGGTGGGAGATCCTAAGAGACTTGTTCTCATCCACAGGAATAAGGATGGAATGTTATCAATGTCATAGTTGAATGAGATGCTCATGAGTGATACTCATATAAAATTAGACTTCATGATTTCAGTCAGCTGAGTGATTTTATTTAATATCATATAAAGCATTAAAATAATACTATTTTTCAGAAGGATGCAATAATTTCAGGACACTGATTTACTTAATAGTTTATTAAGGATGAAAATAATAACATTAATTACATGGAGCATAATAAATACCCAAGAATTGTAGAAATGTAGTCTATATAACTGAATACTGGATAGACATCTCTGGCACTCTATAAACACATACATTTATTAGGGTACTACCCTCTGTGTGTCAATCTGTTCTTATTTTCTCAACCCCTGGGGTTCGATCTAAGGTCCTGGGAACTGCCTATCAGGATAGCATGCTGACCCTCATCCTTTCTTGATTTTGTCCCTGTAGGCCGTGAATTCAAATGCCAGCACTCCCAAACAATGAACGTGGAGCAAGAAGCTGATGGTGACACATGTTTCTTTTTCTGTGAAAGTCCTGGGTGTCAGGAATAAGTGGAATACAGATGCAGACCTATATCCTATTTAATCATGTTATCAATGTTCTATGTGCCATAATAGTCAATAAAGTAAAGTCATTACATGAATGAAACAAAAAATAAAATGAATAACTACACTGAACACAATATGGAATCAACATATGTATATAAATATAAATCATATATTTAAAATGTACATGAATAGGTTGTTTTCTAGTGCTCGGGATCGATTTCAGACCTAAGGAGCACACATGAATTTCTTCACTTCAAGGAGGCCAGCTTCCCCTTTCCACACTGTGCACCAGAGTTACCCAGACCAAGAGTTGCAATCCCAGTCCTGGAAGAAAAAATAGCAATTTTATACTATGTTATGCCCAATTCTTAGGTATTTCATTCTGCCTATATTTAATGAATGTGATTGTTTAAATGCTACATAAAGTATGGATTAAAATCGATCAACATCCTTTACTATAATTGTGTATAATTTTATCCTAGAATCATTCAAGAACTGTCCATTCAGTCATAACATACATCACATTCCATTGGTATTCATATAGATAGTAATGAGTTTCTAAGGATCTCCTGCCATTTGGAGCTGGCAGGACCAGGATTTGAACTGTGGGCTCCAGCTCCCACCATTTTAACCTGTGGATAGGGAACTCACTTGTCTGTCCAAGAACAGCAAGATTAATGATTAGGCAGGCACCAGTGGCTCTCAGCAGTCCTCCTTGACACTTACAAGTCTGTGAAGGGAGGATCATGGTCAAATTCACCGTAGGCAGGAAAGTCCTTGAGACCCCTGTCCAACTTCAGTGCCAACAAAGACAGAAGTAGAGCAGTGTAGCTCTTGTGGTAGAGGGCTAGCCTTGAGCAAAAGCAGCTCACAGACTGTGCCCAGATCCTGAGTTCAAGGTCCGGGACTGGCAACAAACAGACATATACAACAATCTGTGCAGCCATCCAGCTAAAGCAGGTCATCCTCTTGTCCCCAACAGAATTGGAAAGAGTTCCCTGGGAAAGGGGCTGGGGGAGCCTCTGTCATCTTGACTCTGACCGTGCTGCCTATGTCACAGGATTCCAGCCACACTTCATTCTTTCATAGTTCTTTCTGACCAATGGGATACAATAATGGTGGCCACCCCACATTCAATGTTGCCAAGCATCAAGATCCCCTCTGTTGGTTGACACCACCACCAGCAGTTGAGGAAGGTAGAGGTGGCTGAGTGGTGAGCTAGAAACATGAGGCAACTTTGGAGTACAGTAGGAAATTGACGTCCTTGTCAGCGAGTGGGAGAATAGAGGATTTCCCAGAGCCTGGGAATGTGGCCAGCCCACCTTTCCCATTCCAGTGCTCAGATGTCTGAAACAACAAGACTCCATTAAAGAGCTGTGGGCAAGAAACTACTGCCAGAACACTGGCAAAAGAATCCTCCCATTAGACTTGCAACATTCAAAAAAACACCGAACATGAAAAAGGGAGGGATCCCCAAGACAAACAGCCAAAGGTGATGCTGACTGGGGGCCTCCCCTGCCTTTGGACACAGTCACAGCCAACAGGGTCAAGAATATCAAGGGTTGCGATACCACCAAGGATCTGCAGAGGCGCTAGTGACACATGGTGCCTACCCTGGACTGCAGCAAAAGAGGAAAACCAGGCACTCTGTGCCAAGATCCAACCACTGAAGCAGGAAAAGACAGACCTGCAGGATCGACTGGAGAAAGAGAGGGACAATATAGCTGAGGTGCACGAAGAACCAAAAACAGAGCTAGAGATCCACAAGCCACCCATACAGAGGTTGGTTTCTGCAGAAAGTGATTTACAATCTGCAACGGCCTAAGTGAAGCAGGTTGGCCAATGACAGAGAAATGGAGCAAGAAGTTCTCACCTGCCACCTGCAGGCCGCAGAGTGGCGCATGGTGGAGTTGGAGATGGCCACTTCTGCCGTCACTGCTGCACAGAAGGAGATCGAAATGTTCTTCGAACAGCTGAATGATGTGACACTTCAGCTCGAGGAAAAGAACAGAAGCTTCAATGATCTGGAGCAAGTGAATACAGTGTTGCAGGAGAAGCTGGAAGCACTCTGGACACAGAAGAGTAACAGGAAGAACAGAATCTGCAAGTTCCAACAAGTGCTGGAGGAGTGGGAGGTACTGAAGAGACTACTGGACAACCTAAGCTTTATGGTGACCTCAGAAAATCTGGAGAGAGACAACTTCACAGAGAACCTGTGCATTGAGAGTTCCTCATGGAAGGAGGAGGCTTAGTGGCTGACTGACCAGGTGAACCAACTGACAGAGGAGAAGGAGAGAAGGGAGAGGCAGGTGCTGGACCTAGAGAATGAGCTGGGGGAACTGAGAAGGAAGCTGATAGAGCCATCTCAGGCTGAGCGACAGTTGCAGGCCCAGGCCTACCACATGCAGATGGAGTTGAAAAACCTGGAGGAACAAGGTCATATCCAGGTCAAGGAAAACCAGAGGCTCTGTCTCTAGAATGCGGAGCAGTGGGAGCAACTATGGAGACTGGAGGATAAGGCCCACGGTCGGCAAGAGATCCCTGAGACCCCCATGATGCACATGTGTGTGTGACCCATAGCCAGAGGAATAGCTGGCCCTGCTGTGGGATGCTCTCTACAGGGTGATTGAAGAGATGGAGGAGCTCACAAGCATCCTGAACTCAGAGCAGCAGGTGAAGAAACGTCTGTGGGAACAGCTAGATCACTTAGAGGAGAAGATAGAAGAATGGAAAGAGGTGTCCAAGAGAGAGAGCCATGTGGCTTGGGAGCTGCAGGAGCAGCAGGAGCAGTCCCTGGCCCAGCTGCAGGAGCTCAGAGCCACCTGTCAGCAGCACATTGCCTCCAATAAGCGGCTGAACTCTGAGAAGGAGGCCCTGTAGCAGCACCTGCAGAAGCAAACCAAGCTGCTGGATCAGCTGAAACAAGTGCAAGGCAAAAACAACTGGGGGGACCAGGTGGTGCGCCCAAAGTGGCAGGAAATGCTCAAGTGCTTGGGAGCCACCAGAGCACAGGAGGAGTGCCTGCAGGCCCAGCTGAGCTCCTGGCTTTCCCTAGGGAAGGGAAAGCCATGAGCCCTGGAGAAGCAAAAGGTGAGGAGGTAACTCCCCGAGACGTGACCAAGCAGAGGCTGGAAACATCCCCCAGACTGAGAGGGATTTGGCTCTGCGAGCACTCTCGGAGGCTGAGATCCACAGGGGGAAACCCCTGCTACAGGAGCGGTGGCCCTGCTGCAGGTGACCAGCCCACCCGGCAGCACAGTGCCAGAAAGAGCTGGAGCCACAGGAACCCCGCTCCATGAGCTGCCACCACAGCAGGCGTAGGGATAGGAAGTGGGACACGTGGGCATCCAAGAAAAAAATCTGCTATGTCCATGACCTGCATGATGAGGTGGACTTCCATAGTCCAGCAGATAATCTCCACCATCGATGCACCGAGCTGTTGGCACACAACTGCACTGTCGAGGAGTCCCTCATGGGGTGTAAAGAGCAGACATTCGTCCGGGATGAGCTGTGTTGGGAGAAAGCTGAGCACATGTGCTGGCTCTCCCAGGAGAAGATGGAGAACAGAGAGCTGCAGGAGCTGCTGCCGCTCCTTGCAGGGGAAAGCACGAACAGCAGGCTCCAGCCCCCTGCCATCACCAATGCTTCAAATGCCTCAGGCTCTGTGGTGGGCGAAAGGAGGGAGGAGCAGAAAGGTTTTGAAAATTTGCAACTTCAAGACACCTTGGAAACTGCCAGAGAAGAGGTCGGAGTTCCCGACCCCGTAGATAACTCCCCCATGGAGCACGTCCTGCAGCAGATGCCCCACACCCAGAGTGGCCTGCAGCTGGTGGGCTTGGGCAAGGAGTGCTCTCTTCCTTTCTTCCGTAGACTGATCTGGATGATGACTCTCAATATGACATATTGACTTTCAAAAGCCTAGGCAGCCAACAGAAGTAGATGGCCAGATGGCCTTCTCTCAGGCCTTCATCTGCCACGAGATGGGATGGATAAACTGTCGGTCAGGTAGGGCAAAGGCTGCTAGGTTGCGACCCAAATTCAAAGGACATCTAATGGCACATTGGTGTCCAGGGAAGAGACCCATGTTATGCTTATCACAAACAATAAATTGTTTTGAAAGGTAAGAAAAGACTCCAAAAAAGCCTGGTCACTGTCCCTGAGCTCTTTTGGTCAAGGCTGGCACTCTACTAGTTGAGCCCCACCTCCCCTTCAAGCTTTTTCTGTATGGAATTGAACCCAGGGTATCAGTCATTCTAGGCAACCATCTACCACTAAGCCACATTCTCAACTAGGATGATTCCTCTCCCCCCCCCCAAACCCACATGGCCATTCCTCAGATAAATAGGAAGTAGGGACTAGGATAAATATGAAGCACAAGTCTGGTTCACACGGAAATACTCCTCTGCCCCCTCATTGATCCACTTAATTGAACTTTCTATTCTAACATTTAGGGATGAGAGAGGGAGAGGTGAGTCCCGAGAGAGGAGTACCACGAGCAGTGGCCCTGTGAGCCTCACAGCCTACTTCATACTAGTGGTTTCTAGATTCCGATCTTACCTGATTCAATGTGGAGTCTACACTATCTCTCTACCACTTCAAGACTCAGGATGAAGTAAAGGCTACCCCTGACTTCAGCCCAGACACAGGGTAGAAGCTCCTAATCCCAGACTGACTTTCACCTCTGACTTCCCCGAGTTAGGCTGGACCCACCACTCATCAAAATGTTGGCAGTGATGATCTTATGGATGGAATCCAGGAAGAAGGTCTATGGCAAAGAGCAGAAGCAGCATGGTGAGAAGGGTGGAAGGAGGCAGGGTGATTGCTCTGGGATCTTCCTCCTTGGAGCCCTCCCATCAAGCCAGAGCCATGCTGACCCAAAGCATGGAAAAGGCCAGGGTGTGAGATCAAACAAGATTCATTTCAGGGATGCAAAGCTGGTTCAATATACGCAAACCAATTAATATTATTCATCACATCAACAGGAGCAACAATAAGAACCACATGATTATCTCAATAGATGCAGAAAAAGCTTTCGACAAGATCCAACACACCTTTATGATGAAGGTTTTGGAAAAATTAGGAATCCATGGAACATTCCTCAATACAATAAAGGCTGTATATGACAAACCTACAGCCAGCATTATACTTAATGGTAAAAAACTAAAGCCATTTCCTCTTAACTCAGGAACAAGACAAGGATGTCCACACTCTCCACTTCTCTTCAATCTAGTATTAGAATGCCTAGCTACAGCAATAAGACAAGATGCAAACATGAAGGGGATTCAAATAGGGAAAGAAGAAATAAAACCCTCCCTCTTTGCAGATGACATGATCTTGTATTTAAAGAATGCCATAGACTCCACTCCCAAATTACTCAAGCTGATTTGAAACTTCGGCAAAGTAGCACGGTATAAAATTAACCCCCCAAAATCAATGGCTTTTCTGTATGCCAACAAATAGAAAAGTGTGTCTGAAATTAGGAAAGCAACTCCATTTGTAATAGCCCCACAAAAAATAAAATACCTAGGAATTAACTTAACCGAAGAAGTGAAGGACTTCTATGATGAAAACTTTAAAATCTTGAAAAAGGAAATCAAAACTGAACTTAGAAAATGGCAAAACCTCCCATGCTTCTGGATTGGAAAGATTAACATTGAGAAAATGGCAATACTTCCCAAGGCTATCTACAAATTCAACGTGATACCTATCAAAATTCCAACGTCACTCTTCAAGGACATAGAAGAGGCAATCCAAAAATTCATGTGGAACAATAAAGAATCCGAATAGTAAAAATGCTCCTCAATGGAAAGAACACTGCTGGAGGAATATCAATACCAAAATTCACAGTCTACTATAAAGCCATAGTAATCAAAACAGCTTGGTATTGGCATAAGAACAGACCTCAGGACCAATGGAATAGAATTTAAAACCAAGAAATGAACCTACAGACATATAGCCATCTAATTTTCGATAATGGAGCTAAAAAAATAGAATGGAAGAAAGACAGCCTCTTCAGTAAATGGTGCTGGCAAAATTGGTTAACTACTTGTAGAAAACTAAAGCTAGATCCATATATATCACCCTGCATCAGAATCAACTCCAAATGGATCAAATACCTCGGAGTCAAAGCATACACTCTGAAAACACTACAGGATGGAATAGGAGAAACCCTAGGTCTCCTTGGCTCAGGCCGAAATTTTCTTAATAGAGACCTGGAAACACAACAAATCAAAGAAAGTTTGGACAAATGGGATTGCATAAAGTTGCAGAGCTTCTGCATGGCAAAGGACATAGCTAGCAAGATCAATAGAAAGCCCACGGATTGGGAGAAGATCTTCACTAGGCATACAACGGACAAGGGTCTCATATCTAAAATATACTTGGAACTCAAAAAATTAAATCCCCCAACAACAAATCCTCAATGAAACAACTGCCCAATAAATAAGTGGGCTAAAGACGTGAAGAGAAACTTCTCTGAAGAAGAAAGAAGTATGGACAGTAGACACATGAAGAAATCCTCAACCTCCCTAGCCATAAAAGAAATGCAAATCAAAACAACATTGAGATACCTCCTTACCCCAGTTAGAATGGCTATAATCAAGAACTCTAACAACAACAGATGCTGGAGGTGCTGTGGACAGAAAGGAACCTTACTTCATTGTTGGTGGGAGTGTAAACTTGTTCAACCACTTTGGAAAGCAGTATGGAGGTTCCTCAAAAGACTTCATATAGAACTCCTCTATGATCCAGCAATCCCACTTTTGGGCATTTACCCAAATGTTTACAAACAAGACCACACTAAAGCTACCAGCACAAGTATGTTTATCCCAGCATTATTTACCATAGCTAAGATATGGAACCGACCCAGATGCCCCTCAGATAGATGAATGGATCAAGAAAATGTGGTTTATAAACACAATCCAATTCTATGCCTCCATCAGAAAGAATGACATTGCCCCATTTGTTAGGATATGGAAAGACTTGGAAAAATTATATTAACTGATGTAAGCCAAGCCCAAAGAAACATAGGTCCCATGGTTTCCCTTATTTTCAATACCTAGTATATGTATGAGTCAAGCGGAAAAGGTCAGATAATGTGATGTTAGGAAAATGAACCCTTAGATATGTATTTTAATGTTTTTTTTATTTCATGCATGTGTTTCTAACGCAATTATAAGATTATTTCTTTGTTGCTTTGTATGTCCCTCCCCCACAGTATAACCCCTGCTTCCACTATATTTGATGTCGTTATAAACTGTGTAGGAGATGGGGAAAAACAAGTCGTTTAAGGATACAGATGGACCTGTTGCAACAAAGAGAAGTACAAGTTATTTCGAAAACGAGCTTTACAACATTGGTTGGGGGGGAGGATTCGGTGGGGGAGGGAGGCTGGGAAGGGATGTGAAGGAGGAGGCTGCAATGCTTGATAAGATATATACCCATTTTCCTGCCCATGTAATTTTAACCCCTATGTACAATATGTTCACAAAAATAATAAAATAACATGAAGAAAAAAAAGATGGAGGAGTACAGGACAAAAGGATGTACTCCTTTGTCTTGGAACACTTGAAAATTCCAATTATATTTGGCCCATACCAATCTCAAAGTCAAAGTGTAATGCCTCTCATTGTCGTTGTCCATGAGCACTGTCCCTGAGCTCTTTTTCTCAAGGCTGGCACTCTATCACTTGATCCACAGGGACACTTCTTGTTTTATGATGATTCATTGAGGATTAGAGACTCACACAGTTTCATGCCCCAGATGGCTTGGCACCATGATCCTCCAGATCTTAGCTTCCTGAGTATCTAGGATCTCAGGTATGAGCCACCAGTGCCCAGCGTGTGAGGCCTTTTGAAGACATCTTGGAAAGACTGTAAAAGGAGCCCCAAAGGGCCTGGATAGACGACGACCAAATCAAGGAGCTGGGATGGGGAAAGGCTGACCTTCTAGCCTTTCTGTTGCCCAAAATTAAAGATGCCACGTGGTGGTGTATGCATCGAACACCTACTTCAACAGCCATCAGGCTTAGTGGGGAAAAGGTAGAGAATACCCAAAGAATGCCGTGTAGAAATCTCTGATTTTGTATGCATGTGGTGTGTGTGTGTGTGTGTGTGTGTGTGTGTGTGTGTGTGTGTGTGTGTGTGTGTGTGTGTGTGTGTGAACTCAGGGCCTAGGCTCTATCCCTGAGTTTTCTATTTTTTTTCAATGTATGTCATTTTACTTTTATTTATTTATTTTTATTGTAAAGATGCTATACAGAGGGTTACAGTTACATGAGTGAGGTAATGAGTACATTTCCTCTTGAACATTGTTACCCCCTCCATTGTTTTCCCCCTACCATCCCTTCCCTCCCTACCTTCCCCAAGGTTCTTTTTTTTTATTGTGAGTAAGTGATTTCATAATTTCTGGAATTTCACAGTATTGTGGAATAGTGATGCTCATTTAAAGTCACAAGGTCATTCTAACTTTCCTGGAGCAAATTGTCTATCACAGTCTATAACATATAACAGTGTTATTATGTTATACACCATACATGTGATCAGCAGCATGAGGATATTTAGTAGTGGTTCGACCAGATGAGTGTGAGTTCTTTGTTTCCTAAGTCCTGTTGGTTTTGTCCTATCACCTAACATTTTGGATTTAGCATCCACTTATCAGGGAGACCATGTACCGTTTGTCTCTTCGCTCTTGGCTTACCTCGCTCAACATGATTCCTTCTAGCTCCATCCATTTCCCTGCAAATGCCATTATTTTGTCATTTCTAATGGCTGCATAATACTCCATTGTGTATAGATACCACAATTTTTGGATCCATTCATCTGTGTTGGGGCAACTGGGTTGTTTCCATATCCTAGCTATTGTGAACAGTGCTGCACTAAACATGGAGGTGCACATGTCCTTGTATATTGGTTCCTGTTGTTCAGGGTAGATTCCTAGAAGTGGTATGACTGGATTGTAAGGGAGGTCAATCTTTAGCTTTCTAAGGACCCTCCAGACTGCTTTCCAAAGTGGTTGTATAAGTGTACATTCCCACCAGCAGTGTATTAGGGTTCCTCTTTCCCTACATCCCCTCCAGCATTTGTCGTTGGCTGATTTGTGGATGTGGGACATTCTGACTGGGGTAAGGTGTTATCTCAGGGTTGTCTTTATTTGCATTTCCTTCACCACCAGGGATGATGAACATTTCCTCATGTGTTTCTTTGCCATTTTTATTTCTTCATTTGAGAAGTCCCTCTTTAGTTCCCTTGCCCATTTAGTAATTGGTTTGTTAGGTTTGGGAGGGATTAGTTTCTTGAGTTCCTTGTATATACAGGATGTTAACCCCTTGTCTGATATATTGCTGGTAAATATTTTTTCCCAATTAGTTGGTTGTCTTTCTAGCTTGGGTGCGATAGATTTAGCTGTGCAGAAGCTTTTTATTTTAAGGTAGTCCCATTGGTCGAGTCTCTCTCCAACTTGTTGTGACCCTGGGACTCTGTACAGGAAGTTCCTTCCTGTGCCTATTAGTTCAAGTGTTTCTCCTACTCTGTCTTGCAGTAGTTTCAGAGATTCAGGTTTAATGTTAAGGTCTTTAATCAATTTTGAATTGATGTTGGTGCATGGTGATAGGCTTGGGTCCACTTTTAGTTTTCTGCATGTGGCCGCCCAGTTTCCCCAGCACCAGTGGTTGAAGAGGCTGTGTTTCTTCCATTGTATTTCTTTGGCTCCTTTGTTGAATATCAGCTGGCTGTAGGCCTGTGGATTTATTTCTGGATCTTCTATTCTGTTCCATTGGTCTTCAGGTATGTTTTTGTGCCAGTACCATGCTGTCTTTGTTATTATAGCTCTGTAGTAGAGTTTGAAGTTCGGCATGGATAGCCCTCCCATATTGTCTTTATCCCCCAGAATTGTTTTGGCTATTCTAGGTCTTTTGTTGTTCCATATGAATTATTGGACTGTTTTCTGTATTTCAGTGATGTAGGTCATTGGGATTTTAATAGGAATTGCATTGAATTAGTTTTGGAAGTATTACCATCTTTACTATATTAAGTCTGCCTATCCAAGAGCATGGGAGGTCTTTCCATTTCCTAGAGTCTTCTGCAATTTCTTTCTTTAACTTTTTATAGTTTTCATTAAATAGTTCTTTTACATCTTTGTTTAGGTTAATTCCTAAATATTTTATTTTTGGGGAGGTTATTGTGTCCCTGAGTTTTCTTGCTCAAGCCTAATGTTCTGCGACCTGAGCCACAGACCCACTTGCCTTTTGATGGTTAATTGTAAGTAAGAGTCTCAAGGACTTTGGTGGGGGCTCCAGGGAAGGAAGAGAAAACACAACTCTGGTGGGCAACCCCTGCCCCCTGGTGGCCACATGCGGGATATGCAGCCCCATGCCATTATTTTCTAGACTTCAATTTTGGGAAGTGACCAGGGCCAAGCTGACTTTTATTCACCCTGAGTGCTGATGCCCGAGCAGGTCTGTTCACCCTAGGCAATGAGAGCTCCAGGAGGCCCAGCACCCAGGGTCACAAGGAAAGGAGAGGTCAGTTCCAGGCCGAGCTAAGAGCCTTTGCCCACAGACACCCCAACTTGGCCTTCCCTTCCTGATCACCATAAGACCTGTCAAAGAACAACCCCAAAAGATAAAATTGAAGCTATGGCTCCAAGTTCTAGAGCTCCAAGAGCTCTAGCATTGAACCAAAGAGCTCAGGGAAAGGGACCCCAGTTCAAGACCCCCAGTTGACTCTCCCCCATAAAACACAGGTTGGCTAACGTAAACTAGTAGGATTTTTGAAGTGTTTCTGAAGAATGGTGATACTGAAGAAAACACCCTAATTCTAATGACAGCTGAACTTGTGACATACAGCTATGTGCTGAGTCGTTCACAGGGTGCTGTTTGCTGGGGTTTTCCACTTTGGGGTTTTGTGCTGAGTCCTCAAAAAGGTTCTGTTTGCTGAGTCATCCCAAATGGTTCTATGTGCTGAGTCCATTACATAACGAACTATATGCTGAGTCCTTCAAAAGGTGTGGTGTGCTAATTCATCCCAAAGGCTGCTGCTATGTGCTGAGCCCTTGAGAAGAGAGGGATGAGGTGAATTTTTCAAGTACTGTGTGCGAAGTCCTTTACACAGGGTGCTCTGTACTGTCCTTCAAATGGTGCTGTGTGGTGAATCCTTTGTCAGTGTGGTATGTGCCAAGTCCTTCTACAGGGTGGTATGTGCTGAGTACTTCAAAATTGTTCTATGTGCTGAGTCATTTGAAGGGTGCTGTGAACTGTTTTACACAGGGTGCTACATAATCAGCCCTTCAAAGGGGGCTGTGGGTGCTCTTAACACAGGGTGCTATGTACTGAGTCCCTGGGAAAGAGTGCTACACGCTGAGTTTTTCAAAGCATGCCATGTGCTGAGTCCTTTACACTGTGGGCTATGGACTCCCTCCTTCAAAGTGTGCTGTGCTGTGTGCTGAGTACTCTACACAAGATACTATATGCTGAGTCCTTCAAAGGCAGCTGTGTGCTGAATCCTTTTTTTTTTAATTTTATTTTATTTTATTTGTGAACATACTGTACAGAGTGGTTACAATTACATGGACAGGATAATGTAAACATTTCTTGCCAAGCATTGCAGCCTCCTCCTTTGTTTACCCTTCACATCCCTTCCCAGCCTCCTCCCTCCCCACCCCAATCCCAATCCTTCCCTTCCCCCCCCCCCCCCCGCACCGACGTTGTAAAGCTCATTTTGGACGTGACAACTTGTACTTCTCATTGTTGCAACAGGTCCACCTGTATGTGCTGAATCCTTTACACAGGGTGCTTTATGCTGTTTTTTGAACTGTGCTGTGTGCTGAGTCATCTCAAAGGATGCTATGTTCTGAGTCCTTGAGAGGTTGTTATCCCCAACAGTCACACACACACACACACACACACATACACACACACACACACACACACACACACACACACACACACGAAGGTCACTGTGTACCTGGTTGCTGTGTGGAGTGGAGGGAGATGGAGGAGAGTCTCCTCCACCAGCGGGGCTAGGGGAGAATCAATTCCCTGGGAAGAGACTGGGGTTGGGGGGGGAGTGCTGAGCTGTGGTGAGGCTGCAATTGCCATGGCCTGGAAGCCTTAGGGCCCAATCAGGGCTGGGCTTGTAGGCAAGGGTGGGGGGAGGGTCCTAGCAGAAGAGTGGACATGGCCAAGGGAAGGAGGGGGCAGGGGCTAGGGCTCACTGAGATGGCAGCAGTGCCCAGGGGCATGGGGGAAGCACTGGGGGAGGGGCAGGCACAAGGTGGCACAAGTTGGCCCAGGAGAGGAGTGGGGGCAGAGAGAGAGAGAGGATAGAAAAGAGCAAGCACACGCATAAGGGCAAGCAGTTTCATCATCTGGCGGCCTCCCCAAACATTGCACAAGTCCTGGTGGGGAGCACAGAGCATATGGAGCTGGCACAGCAGGCACACTGCCACGGGCAGCCATGAGGAGACGTGGTGGCCATGGCAGCCCTGAGACTGAGGTCCTGGTGTAGTGAGAACGGAGGTGATGGTGGCAGGGTCGGCCTTGGAAGAGGAGGAGGAGCAGAGGCCTCGTGCAGCCCCTCTATGTTTCCACAGATACACTTGCCTCCTCCCAGCAGCATGGAGTGTCAAACATAGCGCTTTCATCTTGGCCCCGCATTGTCTCTCACAGTTGCCCAACAGAGATGGCACACCCCTGGCTGGTTTTCAGCCCCGACCCGGTCCCAGCCCTCAG
Organism: Dipodomys merriami; assembly: GCF_024711535.1. NCBI lineage: Eukaryota > Metazoa > Chordata > Mammalia > Rodentia > Heteromyidae > Dipodomys > Dipodomys merriami. The sequence continues at coordinate 3,890,061 of NW_027206490.1, read as the reverse complement.
TCCTTGGACTCCAGGCCCACATGCACACAAAGCCATTGCGTACAGCTTCTCCCAGCAGCACAGGTGAGTGGCTGCCAAGGGCCCACAACCTGTGAACCCTCCCGCCCCACTTCTTCCCCCGCTGACATGGACCCTTGCCTCTTGCCTCCCCTCTCCCATCCTTCTCTCGCTGGCGTCGCACCCCACAGTCCGCCATGGCCCTGCCACAAATGTGCCCCAGAGGTGCAGGGTGGGGGTGGGTGTCGACCCGGGGATCCCACACCCATCCCTAGTGGCCAGTGTCCCAGGAAACGGGAAGATGCAGGAAAGAGTGAGAAGGGGGCGCCACAGAGCCCCTGGCCTGGAGCAGTGGGAGCAACACAGCTGTGCATCTGCACCCTTCTTCTCCCTGGTGGGAACCTGGTGGCTTTAGTCAGAGGTGGGGAGCAGCACCTCTCCTGCCTTCCTGGGACTTTTCCTTTTTGCTGGGGGTGGTGGGTGTTGGATGGAGAAGGTAGGCCCTCCTTGCTGTGTGAGCCCTTGTCTTTTGTGCTCGGTCACCCTTTCCTTTGAGGAGGGTCCCAGAAGAGCCCACTAGGGAGGTGAGGGCATTGGGGGTCAGATAGAAGGTGAATATCTGGGAGGAACACACCCATTCCGACACACATACACTCGGAGTGTTCCTCCCCATCCCAGCTGTCAACAGTCCTCACAGGGTGATCACATTTCCTAGCTCTGCCAGAATTTGCTGGTGCTCCAGGTCCATCTGGTCTCCTAGTCCTCCCCAAGAATCCACCAAGTCACCCAGACTCATCTAGGCTGGAAGTAGGGAGTCCATCCATGTATGTAGCCTTTAGGATCCCATCCATTTCCCCAACACTGACCCCACCCCAGGTCAGACACACCTCTGGGGCACTATGACCCCCTGCTTGTTTTTAGTCCTGGCTCTGAGGAGCCACCAATCTCAGGACAACACCCAGCATCCTGACCTGAGGTTTTGGTGAATGGGGAGTCAAGGCTGGTTGTTCCCAAGGGAAAGGGTCTGGCCCTGGAGAAAGGGAGAGGCAGGGTGGTTCAACATCATTAGAGCGGTGCTTCCTTGGGTCAAGCCCCGGTTCTGACAACGGAATCCCCGTGCTCCAGCTTGCACCTTGTCCCAGAGGAGGAACAAGAAATCTCAGGAGAGGCACTGCTCTGAGTCTGTTTGTGTGTGTGTGTGTGTGTGTGTGTGTGTGCGCGCGCACGCAAGAGAGAGAGAGAGAGAGAGAGAGAGAGAGAGAGAGAGAGAGAGAGAGAGAGAGAGAGAGAGAGAGAGAGAGAGAGAGAGAGATCATCTTTCCCTTATACAAGTAGACTGTGCTCAGGTGAGTGATCAGTTGGCAAATTGCAGGTACTGCATGGATTAGTCTTCTGTCACAGTCTGGATGTGTGTGTGTTGGGAGAGCAGGGAGATGAGAAAAAATGAAAATATATTTAAGTCATCATGTCTAAAAAGAGCAAAAGCATTTTATTTGTGTGTGTGTGTTTGTTGTTCTTTTTTCATCAATGCCAAGTACGAGTCTAGCCATAATTTTTGTTTTCTCCATCATCGTTTCATGGCTCTTTTGGGGGAAGATTTCAGTAGATGTTCCTTTCCACCTATCCCTCTATCCCTATTTCCTCTTTCCCACAGTAGCTGCTGGGCTTGCATGGGTCTCCCCTAAGAGGCTTATGTGAACCGCAGACCAGAGTGGACACCTGTGCTTCTGTCTTCAGCCGGAAGGCTTGTGAGACGAGTGTGACCACAGCCGCACTCTTCCAGCCAGACCATTTGCTCTCATGTGTATAGTTGGAGCTAATTCAAGGATTGGGAATGTGTCTACAAAACATAATTAGGGACTAAGATGTGGGGGAGTAGGGAAGGGGCTGTGAAGCTAGGAGGGACTGGGGAGTGGTGAACGTTGTTACATATTAGATGGTTCACCACAACCGAGCATGAGGGGGCAACCTTACCCAGGGCATTGACGGTGTCCATGGGCATCTGGGCAAGGTGCTTCAGGCCCCCAGTGGTGGCGTGTTCCCTCCTGGGGGAGTGCACCGGTGGGCAGTCTTTCCTGGAGTCCTTCAGACTCCAATCTGTATCACTGTTAGGCCGTTTCCAGCTGGGCAGTGGTAGGCAAGTGTGTTTCCCCTCCTGGAGCTTGATCGGTATCAGGCCGTGGCAGTTAGCTAAGGCTCTCTGAATGCCAGTTTCTATAACTTGCTGTAGGCTGTCTGGAAGGAAAAGGGGACCACTGACTTTGGAACCCTTTACGTTTGATTGGGACAACTGAAATGCCACCTTTTCCAGGGCTTTTTCTTGAAGCTGGAAATTTCCACTAACACCTGGGATTATGGGTCAAATTAGATAGACCACTTCAGCCACCAAACAAGGACATTCAAAGCAGCACAGGCAGAGTTCCCCAGCCAGATGGTCTCCTGATAGGAATGTCGTGTCTTGACGGCCTTTATGCAGCAGCTGTTGATTCTCCTCTGGCTCTCTCTAGGGTGACCACCACAGCCGAGGATGCCGTGGGGAGCAGAGATTGTGACCTCGCCATCCCTAGCCTGCCAGTTGTGAACAGAGATGATTCCCAGTACCTGCACTGGACTCTGGGAGATTAAAAAACCCGGGACATCTCGAGGATCCTTTCTCTGCAACATGAAACTTGAGGGCTGGATGTGGTAGAACATCCTGGCTGGCCCCGGGGGGAGAAGAGGAGGCCCCTTGAGCCAGGACTTCACCTCATGGCAACCTTGTTCACACTTGAGTAGGGAATTGAGTGCCACAGAGCTGGTCAGTCGTTGGCTAGAGATCTTTGAAAAGATAGGCATCCCAGAGGCCCCAGAATCCAGCGAGTACATCGTGGCTCACATCCTTAGAACCAAAACAGTTAAGTGCGGTGGCACCAGGAGGGTGGAAAGAGGGAAGAAGGAGAACTGGGAGAGGTACATCAGGTCCCCCCCCCCCCGCCCAGGATGCTTACCTGTATGGGATGGGACATTTCTGTAGTATTGTCAAAGGCAGATGCTCATTTATTTATCCAACAACGAGTTACAGTGTGCCAGGGTCCAGTGTGTGGGAAAGTTATAGATGATGAAAGGTTCCAGTGATGGTTCCACAGCACATGAAGAAACCTTGGTTTGAGCTGGATGCTGGAGCATCACTCTTGTCATCCTAGCTATTAAGGAGGCTGAGTTAGAAAGATTAAGGCTTAAGGCCAAGGCAGGAAAGACTTTAAGGCTCGCATCTCCAACTAACTACCAAAAAGAAAACGCCAAATAGTCAGGTTCAATAGTGGGGCTATTGTGTGGTCCAAGGACCAGCTTTGAGTCACTGAGCAGGATTCACTCTCTTTTCTATCAGGTGAAACACACCTGTAAAATTTGCAGGCACTCATCCCAGATGTGCTTGTGTGTGAAAATTACTGTCTCTAATGAGGTAATAAGCCCCTGGTTTTATTTTTTCTGAAAAGGATGGGTTTTGATGTTTCCAGTTATACAGGTTACTAGTTGTAAAGGGAAAATATATTAGAAAGGCGGCCTGCCCACCATCTCCTCCATGTTCCTGTCTCAAAGGTAATAATGGTAAAATACCACAGTGTACCACCTCAGCCTGGTACAAGTACCCACTTTTGGTATTGGAGGACTTTAGATTAGAGGTACTGATGGCAAAGAATAGGAGAGAGAGCACATCAGTGCATCTTCCTCTGAAGGATTCTGTAACCCTGGGGGGAATAGTTTTTGGATATGACAACTTTAGGCCTATTCTCCCATCCTGAGAAAAGGAGTAAACAGAGGTACATACAGGACACAGATGGAACTATCAGCATACACACACAGACCAAGAACCACAGACACTTAACCCACATGTCCCACACCACTCAATTTTGACCTCTACAGAGATCCCAGTTGACAGAGAGAACATCCCAGATTGCCTCTTGAGGATGCTGCAGATGACCTCTGGAGGATGTCTCATATATCCTCTCTAGGAGGCCCTAGATGACCTCTCATGGAGGTTCCAAATGGCTTTCCAAGGAAATGTCAGATGACCTCCAAAGGAGTTTCTAGATGTCTTTTCAATGAGGATGAGATTACTTCTTGCGTAGCTCCCAGATGACCACTCAAGGAGGCCACATATGAACTCCAGAGGAGGTACCAGATAACCCTCTTGAGAGCGCAACAGATGACCTCCAGAGAAGGTCCCATATAGCTTCTCTGGGAAGTCCCAGATGATATCTGAAGACAGTCAGATTTTTCATCAAGGTAACCCGAGATGACCTCCCAAAGAAGCTCCACATGACCTCAGGAGGTCGTCCAAAATTGCCGCTTAAGGAATCCCCAATGAATACTTTTGAATAGGTCTCAGGTGGCCTCCTGAGGAAGCCCCAGATGACCTCTGGAGAAAGTCCAAGATGGCCATTGGAGAAGGCCCAAGATGAGCTCCAGGGTAGGTGTCAGATAGCTTCTCAAGGAAGTTGCAGATGCACTCGATGAAGTTCCAGATGGCTTCCCAAGGAAGCCCTAAATAACCTCTCAAGGAGGTTCCAGATGGCTTCCCAAGGAAGCCCCATATGACCTCTCAAGGAGTTCCCAGATGGCTTTCCAAGAAAGCCACAAATGACCTCTAGAGGGGGTCCCAAAAACAGGCTGGCAAGCTTGCCCAGACGCACCCCTAGAGGGACCTATATGACTTTTGTCCATGTTGGCCCTCTGGAGACAAACACTCAAGGCACTGAAAGCTGACACTCTCACCTATGGGGATTTTCCCCTGGGGCCAAGGCCTGATGCCATCCAAACGGATTAATCTCCATGAGGTCTCCAAAAATTCGGACCTCTATTATTAAAGAGAATCCATCGGGACACATTTAATATAATAAATGTTCTCCAAACCACCAACCCCCAAAATTATGATATCCAAAGCTCCAAACATCAAAGGGCAAGCCTTTTTTCCCTTTCCCTTTGTCTCTCCTTCGCTACAGAGCTATACTTCCTTTGAAGTCTTTCCCATTTTCTCTTCTACCAGTTCCTTCTTCTCTTCAGGCCTCTCTACTCTCCACAGGCCTGAACTGCTTTGCCTGGGTCGTCAGTTGCCATCCTTCACCTCCTGCTCTCCCTCAACTTCCTCTCCTCGCAGGTCTTTCCCCTTCTGCTATCACACCACTTCCTTCCTTCCAGGACTTTTCAATTTTTACCTCCCCTTCCATTGCTCTGAACAAGCAGCATATATTAAGTCTGTACCCCTTCTCCACTCCAACTGCTAAAAGTTTTCAACTGTCACATCCCAAACTCCCCACAGCCCAATCACTTCTTAAAAGCTCAACACTTGGTGATTAATGTATCAGCCCCTCCCACAGAATACCCTGTCCTTTCAAGTTGGCCAGGAGATGGGACCACGCTAATTATCAGACCCTATAGATTACTGGGGTCCTGATGATTATTACAGTATCCTCCTTGTGAACTAGGAGCAATTGAAATTGGAAATTTGATTGTGATATTACAAACTCATTGTGACATAACAAACCCATTTTGACATCATCATTAGCACGACATCACAAACCCATTGTGACAATATTCTCATTGTGACATCATGATTTCATTGTGATATCTCAAATCTATTATGACCTCTTAGATCCTTTGAAAACTCACATGCCCTTTTCAACATTACACTCCCTTTGTGTCCCCATATCCTTGTTGTTAAGTAATGACAATTGAGATCAGACATGCCATTATAACATCAAAAATTGTTTGTGACATCCTCAACAGTGTAACATCACATTTTCATTATGAGAGCATCAGCTCATTGTGACATCACCAAACTCAGTGACATAATCGTATTATAACAACAATTGTCATTGTGACATCATAACCACATTGTGAATGCCTATTCTGTGATTTCATTGTATTTCAAATGTGGCATGAGAGTTGATATAAGAAACACATTTTTGTGCCTACATAACCATTTTGACATCATAATCACGTTGTGACATCACAGTGCCATTGTGATATAACTAATACCATGTGACATCACAAACCTCTCCTATCCTCATAACTTCTGTGAAATGCTGACATTGTGATATCTTAGAATTTTTTGCCCTCATAATTTGTTTCCACCCTATTTCATGTGTGACATGAGATACCAGAAATCCACTGTGACATCATGACCATTGTGACATCAAACTGACAGATGTCATGAACATCGTGTCACATTGTGAAATCACAAAAAGTTTTGATGTCACAATTAGTTGGTGATGCCATACAGGTAAGGGGTCACATTAGGTCCTATGATGTCACAATTGGTTGGTGATATCCAAATGGCAAAAAATTTCTCAGTTGTCATGAAATCACAGAGAATATGAGTTCACAAAGGGACTGTGGTATCTCCAAAGGCATGTGTTGTCACAAATATGATGAAGTCCTAGGAGGATTGTGATGTCATAGTGTGACACAATGGTCATGATATCTGTCAGTATGATGTCACAATGGTCATGATGTCACAGTGGATTTCTGATATCACATATCATAACTGAAATATTATGTTTGAAAACAGATTACGAGCTCATAAAGGGCCTAAGACGTCACAGTTGTAGCACGTCACAAAACTAATGAGGACAGGGCATGTTTGTGATGTCACAGTGTGTTAGTGATATCACCATGGCACTGTGATGTCACAAAGTGATTGTGATGCCATATATCTATGAGATCACAATGATTTTCTGATATCATCCCACATGCCACATTTAAAATAGAATGAAATAAGAGAATAGGCATTTACAATGTGTCTATAACATCACAATGACAGTATAATGTCATAATGATATGAGGTCATTGTAAATTGGTGATGTTGCAAGGAGGTGATGCTGTCATAATGAATATGTGTTGTCACACTGGTGATGGTGTCACAGTTACAGTGGCATATATGAATTCAATTGTCATGGGTTCAAATTGAGGATATGGGTACACAAAGAGACTGTGATGTCACAACTGCCTTATGTGTTTTCAAAGGTACTTAGGGGTCATGATAGCTTTATGATTCACAGTTGTGATGAGGTCACAATGGGTTTTTGATGATATAATGATTTTGTAATATCTCAAACACATGTCAAATTTGAATTGCTACTATTTCACAATGTGCATACAAGTTCACAGAAGGAGCGTGAAGTCCTAAGGGACATGAATCTTTTTAAATGTTATGAGGTCATATTAGGTTTTTGAAAACACAGTGGGACAGTGATATCACCATGGCAATGTCAACTCACTACATCATGTCAGAATATTGTTTTAGTGTCACAAATAGTTGATGCCACATTGGTGATGAAGTCACAAAAGATTGGTGATGTCACAATGTGCTGGCCATGTCACAATGACATGATGGTTCTCAATTGTCTTTAACTTACAATGAGTATATGAGTTCACAAAGGGACTGTGGTTTCTCCAAAAGTTTGTGTTGTCACATATTGAAATCCTAAAAGGTTTGTGATGTCAGAATTTGACACAATGGTTATGACATCTGGCAGTGTGGTGTCACCATGATCATGATGTCACTGGGAATTTGTGATATCAAATGTCATATGTGAAATCTAATGAGGTCACCAACAGAGTATGAGGAAAAAAAGCATGTCACAAAAGTTATGATGACAGGATAGGTTTGTGATGTCACAGTCTGTTAGTGATATCACAATGGCAATGTGATGTGCAAAGGGGTTTTGATGTCACAATGATTATGAGTTCATGATTTGTTTATGATATCCACCTATATGCCACATTTGAAGTCGAATGAAATCACAGAAAAGGCATTCATAATGTATCAATGATATCACAATGACAATGTGAAATTATAATTTTATCATATTTTAGTTTTGTGATTTCACAATGAGCAGATGGTATCACAACGACAATGTGATGTCACAGTTGTGATGACCTCACAAACTTTTTGATGTTAAAATGTCATGTCTGATTCTCAATTATCAATATTTCACAGTGGGCTTTGGGTACACAAAGGCACTGTTATGTCAAAAAGATATGTATTTTTTCAAAGGTTATAAGAGGTCATAATGGATTTGGGATGTAACAATGTGATCCTGGTGTCAAACAGCAATGTGATGTCACAATGGGTTCATGATGTCACAGTGGTTTTGAGGTCACAATGGGTTAGTTAGGTCATGTGTTTGTAATATCACAATTATTTGTCCAATTTCAATCGCTATTAGTTCCCCATGAGGACACTGTAATAACCAGCAGTACCCCTATAATCCACGGGAACAGATAATCATCATGACCTCCTGGTCTGGACCACCAGAGAGGGAGGTGGATGCCGCTGGAGTGGGCAGGACATGCTGCTGAAGAGATAGGATGTTAAGCCCCACATGGTTAGCTGCCAAGAAGTTATTGGGCATGGACATTTGGGAAGTGATGATTGAAAACTGTAATGCAGGAAACATATTTTAGTGGGGGCAGGGTACAGCCTATATGTAGGTTGCATGTTCAGAGCAACAGAAGGGGGAAGAAAAAGGGGAAAGGCCTGGAAGGAAAGAAGTGATGAGACTGCAAGTGGGTAAAGACCTGGGAGGAGAGGAAATTGAAGGAGAGCAGGAGGTGAAAGACAGCAACTGGCCACTTGGACAGGGCAGGGAAGGCCTGTCAAGAGTACAGCAACCTGGGCTGGGAAGGTAGCTCAGCGGTAGAGTGCATGCCTTGCAAGCATGAGGCCCTGGGTTCGATTCCTCAGCACCACATAAACAGAAAAAGCTGGAAGTGGTGCTGTGGCTCCAGTGGCAGAGCGCTAGCCTTGAGCTGAAGAGCTGAGGGACAGCGCCCAGGCCCAGAGTTCAGGCCCCATGACCGGCAAAAAAAAAAAAAAAAAAAAGAGTACAGCAACCTGAAGAGAAGAAGGGAATGGTGGAAGGAAAAAATGAAAAGACCTGAAAGGTAGGACAGGTCTGTAGAGAAGGAGGATGAAAAGAAAGGAAAAAGCCTTGTCCTTTGAAGTGTGGAGCTTTGGAGATTATTATTTTGGGGGTTGGTTGTTTGAAGACCAGTTAACAAATGGCTGGACTGCTCTTTGGAGGTATGAGGGTTCATACTTGAGGCTGCAATTAGCTCTGGGGCTCCAGCCCAGGTCAAGGTAGTCGCTTGTTACAAAATTTTTGAAGACAAGACAGGTTTGTGATGTTACATTGCATTAATGACATCACAATATCAATATGAGGTCACAAAGGGATTGCAATGTCGCAATGGTGATGTCGTCACAATGGGTTTCTGATATCAACCAATATGCCACATTTGAGATAGAATGAAATCACAGAATAGGCAATCACATTGTCTATATGACCTCACAATGTAAATATGATGTCATAATGCTATGATGTCATTGTCATTTTGGGATGTCACAATGGGCTGATCGTATCCTAACAACAATGTGATCTCACTCTGTAGATGATGTCACAAAGCGTTTGTAATGGTACAATGGCATGTCTGATGTCAGTTGTCCTTTGTTCACAATGAGAATATAGTTACCCAAAGGGACTGTGTTGTTACAAACACCATGTGCTTTTTCAAACGTGCTAAGAGATCACAACAGGTTTGGGATATCACAAGGTGATCATGATATCACTGTGGCAATGTGATGTCACAATGGGTTTGTGTGATAAGGTGATAAGGTCACAGTGGTGATAAGGTCACACTTGGATAGTGATGTCAAAATGAAATTGTAATATCACCACTACATGTCCAATTTTATTCTACTAGATCACAATGAAGATACAAATTAACATAAGGAGCTAGAAGTCAGAAAGGCCATAAATTTTGAAAAATATTATGAGGACATAATAGGTTGGTGAAAATGCAATGGGACAGAGATATCCCATTGGCAATGTGATGTTACCATTAAATGAGATAGTATTGTTTTGAAGTCAGAAATGGTGATCCATACAGGTGATGCGGTCACATAGGTTTGTGATTTCACAATGGGATGGTGATCTCACAATCTCATGCCAGATCTCTAATTGACAATGAATATATAAGTTCATAAGGGATAATGATGTATCCAAAGGCATATGTTGGCAAACATGTAATGGGTCTTAACAGGTTTGTGATGTCACAATATGACTCAGTGGTCATGACATCTGGCAGTGTGATGTCACAGTGGATTTCTAATATCACATTCATACCTGAAGTATGAGTTAAACAATTTATGAACTCAGTGATGCCGAAGAGATCACACTGGCAGCATGTCAAAAAATTTATGAGAATAGGACAGTTTTGTGATGTAACAGTGGGTTAGTGATATCATAATGGCAATGTGGTGTCATCAAGGTATTGTGATGTCAGAATAATTATGTGGTCACAATACATTTCTGATATCAACCTACCTGCCACATTTGAAATAGAATGTAATCACAGAATAAGCATTCCAATGTATCTGTGACATCACAATAACCATGTGATGTCATAATGCTATGATGTCATTGTTTTATGATGTCACAATTGGCTGATGTTGTCATAATGACAATGTGATGTTACACTGGTAATGATGTCACTAAGTTTTTGCGATGTTAAAATGGCATGTATGAACTCAATTGTCATTAGCTCAAAATGAGGGTATGGGTACACAAATGGCCTGTGATATCACAAAGGCCATGCTTTCTTTCAAAGCTTCTGAGGTTATAATAGGTTTGGGTTGTCACAATTTGATCATGGTGGCACAATGGCAATGTGATATCACAATGAGTTTGTGATGTCACCGCAGTGATGAGGTCACAATGGGTTAGTGATGTCTCATCAAGTTTGTAATATAACAACGACATATACAATTTCAATTTCTTCTAATTCACTATGAGGATACTGTTATAACCAGTGGAGCCAGAATTATCTGTGGGAGCCATTAATCTTTGTAAATTCTTGGCCTGGCCCACCGGAGAGTGTGGGGAAATCCACCAAAGGTGGAGATGTCAAGCCTCACATGGTGAGCTGTCAAGAAGTGATTGAAGGGCTGGGAAGGTGGCTCAGTGGTAGAGTGCTTGCCTTGCAAGCCAGAGGCCCTGGGTTCGATTCCTCAGCACCAAATAAGCAAAAAGCAAAAAGCCGGAAGTGGCGCTGTGGCTCAAGTGGTAGAGCGCTAGCCTTGAGCTGAAGAGCTGAGGGACAGCACCCAGGCCCATAGTTCAGGCCTCATGACCGGATTCCAAAAAAAAAAAAGAAGTGATTTAACATTGGGCAGTTTGGGAAGTGACGGTTGAAAACTGTTAGGCAGAAGACCCGTTGGAGTGAGGAGGGGTACAACCTATATAAGTTGCATTTTCAGAGCACTGGAAGAGGAGATAAAAATGAGAGCTACCCGGATGGAAGAAAGTGGTAAGACAGCAGGAAGGGGAAAACCTGAGAAGAGAGGAAGCAGAAAAGTGGTCATTAGGGCAGAGTAGTGCAGGCCTATGGAGACTGGAGAGGCCTGAAGAGAAGAAGAAAGTGGTGGAAGGGAAAAAGAGAAAGACCAGAAAGGAATGACAGGTCTGTAGTGAAGAAGGGAGTAATGGAAAAGTTAAAAGCCTTGCCCACTGAGGTTTGGAGCTTTGGAGATCATAAATTTTTGGCTGGTGGTTTGCAGACCAATTAAGATAGGGCGGGGCTGCCCATTGGAGGTCTGAGGTTTGATGGTCAAGGCTGTTCTTGGACCTGGTTATCCAGTCCAGGATAAGGTAATCACAGTCTCTTTTCTAGTGTAAATTGGTTTATTATATTAAATGTGACTCAATGGTTTGTCTCCTTGCCTTAGAGGTAATAAGTTCACGAGTTCACAGAAAGAGCTTGAAGTCTCAAAGGCCGTGAATCTTTTAAGATGTGATGTGGCCATAATAGGTTTGTAAAAACACAATGGGACAGTGAAATAACAATGCCCATACCACAATATCATGTCAAAATAATGCTTTGATACCACAATTAGTTGTTAATACCATTCTCGTGATGAGGTCACAATAAGTTTGTGATGTCACAATAGGTTCATGATGTCAGAGTGGCATGGGATATCTCAATTGTCATTAATTGACAATGAATATATGAGTTCAAAAAGGGACTGTAATGTCTCCAAAGGCATGTATTGTCACAAATGTGATGCCGTTCTAACAGCTTTGTGATGTCACTATATGACACAATGGTCATGACATCTGGCAGTATGATATCATAAAGGATTTCTGATATCACATGTCATACCAGAAATATGAGATTGAAAACAGATTATGAGCTCACAAAGCCCTACTATATGATGATGGCAGCATGTCACAAAACTTACAAGGACAGGACTGGTTGTGACGGCACAGCAGGTTAATGATATCACAATGGCAATGTGATGTCACAAAGGGTTGTGATACCACAATGGTTATATGGTCAAAATGGGTTTCTGAAACAGAGTGAATTCACAGAATAGGCCTTCACACTGTTAAGTCATAACAATGCCACTGTGATTTATAATGCTATGATATTATTGTTGTTCGGTGATGTCACAATGAGCTGATGGTGTCATAATGACAATTTGATGGCACTGTTGATTTATGATGTTACAATGGTTATGAGGTCACATTATGTTTCTGATCTCAACACACATGTCAATTTTGAAATAGAATGAAAAAGCCAGGTGCCTGTGGCTCATGCCTGTAAACCTAGCTACTCAGGAGTCTAAGATGTGAGGATCGCAATTCAAAGCCAGCTCAGGCAGGAAAGTCTATGAGACTCTTATCTCCAATGAAAACCAGTAGAAAACCAGAAGTGGCTCTGTGGCTCAAGCGATAGAGTGCTCGCCTTGAGCTGAAGAACAGGGACAGCACCCATGCCCAGAGTTCAAGCCCCACGACCGAAAAAATAAAAGATTAAAAACAGGCATTCATAATCTTTTTATAACATCACAATGGCAATGTGATCTCATAATGCTATTTTGTTATTGTAGATTTGTGATGTCAAAAGTAGTTGATGCTGCCATAATGACAATACTATGTCACACTGATGATGTCACAAAGGGTTCGTGATGTTACAATGGCATGTTTGATATCAATTGTCAGTTCATAATGAGGGGATAGTTACACAAAGGGACTGTGATGTCACAAAGGCCATGTGTTTTTTCAAAGGTGCTAAGAGGTCCTAATAGGTTTGGGATGTCACAATGTGATAGTGATGTCAAATGGCAATGAAAGCTCACAATGGGTTTGTGATGTCACATTGGTGATGAAATTAAATGTTTGTGAAGTCACATCTCATAATCACATGTCCAATTTCAGTTGCTACTATTTCACAATGAGGATATGAGCTCACAGAAGAAGACTGAAGTATAAAAGGCTATGAATTTTCTAAAATGCTATCAAGACACAGTAGGTTTTCGAAAACACAGTGGAACAGTGACATCACATTGGCAATATGATGTTGCAATATGATGACTTAATAATATCTTGATATCACAATTGGTGATGCCACACGTGATGAGTTTACAATAGGTGTGTGATGTCACCATGGGTTCGTGATATCAAAATGACACATGTGATTTCAATCGTCATTAACCCAAAATGAGTATATAAGCTCACAAAGGGACTGTGATGTCTCCAAAGGCATGCATTGTCACAAAAGTGATGAAGTCCTAACAGGTGTGTGTTGTCAGAATGTGACAAAATGCTCATAACATCTATCAGTGTGATGTCACCATGATCAAGATGTCACACTGGATTCGGTTATCATATTTCATACCTGGATTGGTTATGAGAGGATTGGAATTCCACATTGGGTTCGTGATATCATTATGGAAATATGCGGTCATGAAGGGTTTGTGCTACCACAATGGCTATGAGATCACAATGTGTTTCTACTATAATAGGTTTGTGCTGTCACAATTGGTTGGAAATGTCACAATGGCATGCAGGATCTCAAATGTCATTAATTCGCAATGAAGATATGAGTTCACAAAGGGACTGTGTTGTCTCCAAAGTCATGTGTTGGCACAAATGTGATGAAGCCCTAACAAATTTGTGAGTTCACAATGTAACACCATGGTCTTGATGTCTATCAATGTGATGTCACAATGTTCATGTCAGAGTCAATTTCTGATATCATATTTCATACCTGGATTATTATGAGTTTGAAAACAGATTATAAGCTTACTAAAGACCTAAAATATCCTAATGGCAGCATATCGCACGTTATGACTAAAATCTCATGGACTTTGCAGCTTAAGATTCTTTCTTTGAAATTGTATCCTCGTGAACTAGTAGAAATTCAAATTGGACATGTCATTGTGATATTACAAACATAGTGACATCACAAACTCATTGTGACTTTATCACCACTGTGACATCACAAAACCATTGTGATATCACATTGCTGTTGTGCCTTCACAATCACATTGTGACATCCCAAAGCTATTGTGAACTCTTGAGATGTACAAGTCGTTATGTCAAAAACGAACTTTTCAACTTTCGTGTGAGGGCGGAGGGGGAGTGGGGAGGATTGGGTGGGGGTGCAGGGGGAGGATGGGAAAGAGAAATAAAGGAGGAGGCTACAATGCTTGATAAGAAATGTACTCATTATCTTGCCCATGTAATTTTAACCCCTCTGTACAGTATTTTTCACAATTAAAAAAGACATGAAAATAGGAAAAAAAAACATGACCTCTGTGGCATCACAGACCCTTTGTGTACTCATATCTTCATAGTGAAGTAATGAAAATTCTTATCACTCGTAGCATTGTATCATTACAAATACTTTGTGCAATAATTATGACTGTGAAATCACATTGTCATCATGACACCACCATTCATTGTGACATCACCAAACCCCAATGACACATACCATATTTTTATTTTTTTCTGTGAGTTTTTTTATTCTAAATACAGTGTACAGAAGGATTACAGTTACATGAGCTAGGTAATGATTACATATACTGTCAAACATTGCTTCCTTGACATCACATTGTCATTTTCATGTCATAGAACCATTTTGAATGCCTATTCTTTGATTTCATTCTATCTCAAATGTTCCATCTGCGTTATCAGGAAACCATTGTGAACTCATAACCTTTGTGACATCTAAATCTCTTTGTTACAGCACATTGCCTTTGTTATATCACTAACTCAGTGTGACATCAAATACCTCTCCTGTTCTCATAATTTTGTGACATGTCATTGTGATATATTAGTGAGTTCGACCTCGTATTTCAGATATGACATGAGATATCTAAAATCCAGTGTAACATCATGATATCACACCGCTGGACATCATAACCATTGTGTCACTTTGTGACATCTCAGACCTGTTAGTTCTTCACCTTTGCTGACATCAGCATCCTTTCCCAAACTCATATACTCATGGTGTGTTAAGGACAATTGAGATCCCACATGCCATTGTGCCATCACCAACCCCTGGGGACATCTCAAATCTATTGCGATTTCCTCATCAATATTGCGTCACCAATTGTGACATCAAAACATTCTTATAACATGATGGTGAGATATCACATTGTCATTGTGAAATCACTGTCCCATTGGGTTTTGACATAGGATGACCACATACTATGGAGCTTCTTCTATCACCTGGTATCCTCATATTGAATTATGAGTCATTGAAATTTGATATATCATTCTGATATTACAAACAAACTGTGACATCGCAAAACCATTGTGACCTCATCACCGCTGTGACATCAAAAACCCAATGGCATATCTCATTTCCATTGTGACATTATGGATCACATTGTGCCATCCCAAACCTATTATGATCTCTTACCACCTTTGAAAACACACATGGCCTCTGAGACATCACAGAACCTTTTTGTATCCATATCCTCTTGGGGAACTAATGAAAATTGACATCAGATATACCATTGAAACATAACAAATCCTTTCTGACATAATCATAATTGTGACATCATGTTGCCATTATGACACCATCAGCTAATTTTGACATGTAAAACTACAATGACATCATAGCATTGTAACATCACATTGTCATTCTGATGTCATAGACACGTTGTGTTTGCCTATTATGTTATTTGATTCTATTTCTAATGTGGCATGTCGGTTGATACCAGAAATCCATGGTGAGTTCATGACCATTGTGATATCACAATGCCTTACTAGCATCACATTGCCAGTGTGATGTCACATTGCCAAATTTATGTCAAAAAGGGATTTTGATGTGACAATGGTTATGACATCACCATGAGTTTCTGATATCAACCTACATACCACATTTCAAATACAATGAAATCACAGATTTGGCATTCATAATGTGACAATGATTTCACAATGACAATGGCAAATGCTATACTGTCATTATTTTGTGATGCCACCATAAGCTAAAAATGTCATAACAACACTGGTTATGTCACACAGGGTTTATTATCTTACAATAGTTATGAGGTCACAATGTGTTTCTGATATCAACTGAAAGGCCACATTTGAAATAGAATGAAATCACAAGATATACATTCACAATGTGTCTATGTCAGCAAAATGGCAATGCGATGTCATAATGCTATGATGTCACTATAGCTTGGTGATGTCACAATGAGCTGATGGTGTCATAATGACAGTCTGATGTCACACTGGTTATGATGTCACAATGGCATGTCAGATCTTAATTGCCATTAGTTTATAGTGAGGATATGAGGATGAAGTCACAATGACATAAACAAATGAACTGTGATAAAACAAAGGCCATGTGTTTTTGTCAAAAGTGCTAAGTTTCCTAACAGGTTCTGGTTGTCAAAGTGTTCATGATATAAAAATGGGTTAGTGATGTCAAAACTAGTTTGCAATATCACATCTTATTTCAATTTTCAATTGCTACAAGTTCACAATGATACAAGTTCATGGAAGGAGCTTGATGTCTCAAAGGCCATAATTTTCTAAGATGTGATGAGATCATAATAGGTTTGTGAAAGAATGAGAGTTCAGTAATATCACAATTGCAATATGATGTCAAATTATAATGTCATAAGAGTGTTGTTATATCACAATTAGTTGGTGATGTCATAATAGTGATGAGTTCAAAGTAGTTTTGTGATGTCGCAGTAGTTTGGTGATGTGAAAATGGCATTCCAGACCTCAATTGTCATTAACTCATAATGAGTACATGAGTTTAGAATGGGATTTTGAGGATTCCAAAGTCATTTGTTGGCACAAATGTGATGAAGTCAGAACAGATTTGTGACAATGTGACACAATGGTCATTACATCTAGCAGTGTGATGTCACAATATTCATAATTTCACAGTATATTTATAATATTTAATGTCATACCTGAAATAATATGAGGTCGAAAATAGATTGAGCTCTCAATGGGCCTAACACAGTGGCAACATTTCACAAAACTTAGGATAGGACATGTTTGAGTTGTCACGGTTGTTTAGAGATATAACAATGGCAATATTATATCACAAAAGAATTATCAAGTCACAATTGTTATGAAGTCAAAATGTGTTTTTGCTATGAACCCACATTTGAAATACAACGAAATCACATAATAAGACTTCATAATGTATATATGTTGTCACAATGACAATGTGGTGTCATAGTTGTATGATGTCATTACAGATTTTTGATGTCACAATGACCTGATGTCATAATGACAATGTGATGTCACATCAGTGATTATATTGTAAATGCTTTGTGATATCACAATGGCATATCTGATCTCAATTGATATTTCACAATGAGGATATGGATACACAAAGGGACTGTGATGTCACAAAGGCCATGTGTTTTTTCAAAGGTGCTAAAGGTGTCATAAAGGGTTTGGGAGGCATCAAGGTGATTGTAATGTCACAATAGCAATGTGATATCACAATGGCTTTGTGATGGCACATTGGTGATGAGGTCACAATGGACAGATCAGGTTTGTGATGTCAGAACAGGTTAATGATATCACAATGGCACTGTGATGTCACAAAGGGATTTTCATGTCACAATGACTGAGGTCACAATGGATTTCTTATATCCACCAATATTGCTAGCTTGTAATAGAATGAAATCACAGAATAGGAATTCACAATATGTCTATAATGTCACTATGACATATAATGTAATAATATTATGATATTTAAGTTTAGTGATGTCAAAATGGCCTGTCTAATTTTATTGGTAATTAAATTACCATGGGGTTCCCAAAAGTTGCTATTTGCTGGCTCTTTCAAAAGGCACATTGTGCTGAATCCATTACACAGGGTCCCTTGTGGTTTTTTTAAAGTGTGCTGTGTGCTGTCATCCCAAAAGATTCAATGTTCTGAGTCCTTGAGAGGATAATCTCTCTCTCTCACACACACACACACACACACACACACACACACACACACACACACACACACACAAAGGAGCGTTACCTTGCACCTGGTGTGTGGGGTGGATGGAGAAGAGTCTCCCCCAGTGGTTGAGGGGAATCTTCAGTTCCCCCAGGCAGCTTCTGGGGATGGGGGGAAACCCTGAGCTGAAGTGAGGCTGCTTCTGCCATAGCCTGGTAGCCTTAGGGCAGAGTCAGGGCAGCACAAACCCAGGGGCGGGGGCATGGCCGAGGTGGGGAGGGGGTGTGACTGAGGGGAGGACAGGGCGTGGCTGAAGCGGCACATAGTTGCTGCAGCCAGGGGCACATGGGAGCTGGCATACTTGCGCAGCAGGGGCTGAGCAGCCTGGGTGAGAAGTGGGGGCAGAGAGAGAACAGAGAAGAGCAGGCACATGCACCAGGGGTGGCAGCATCATGACTGGCCTTAACTGCTGTAGGAGCACAGGTCTGGGCCAGAGGACACAAAGCTAGCACAGCAGGCACATACTTCTCACAGCCCCAGGGAGGCTCAGAGGCCAGGTAGGCCCTGAGTCCAAGGCCCCTGCACCAGGAGCTCAGCTGTGGAGGGGGCGAGCTCAGCCCTGCCACTTGCCCACCCCTGCCCCGGCCCCTTCTCCTGCCCTCCCTATGGCACCGCGTTTGAAACAGGTTGCTGCCAGCTTGGGCCCATAGCACCTCTTGGAGTCATCCAGCAATGGTGCACCCCTGGCCTCCTTGCTGCCCTGACCGGGTCTCGGTCCCCAGTGGAAGCCCCACGGGTCTGCACCTCACGACCTCCCCCTAGCCCCCACCCCCCACAGACTCAGACCCCTGACTCCTGCCTCCCTTCTTGTGTCCCAAACGCCCCTCCCCAGCACCAGGCAGGCCAGCCCTGACTCTGCCACAAATGCGCCCCAGGAGTGGGGGGTGGAGTGGGGGAGTGGATGTTGATCCTGGGATCCTACCCCCATCCCTAGCGGCCAGTGTCCCAGGAAACAGGAAGATGCAGGGATGGGTGAAGAGGAGGCACCACTTAGCCCCTTGCCTAGAGCAGTGGGAGCCAAAGAGCTATGCATCTGCACCCTTCCTCTCCTTTGGGGGAACCTGGTGGCTTTACTCAGAGGTGGGGAGCAGCACCTCCACACCTGCCTTCTTGGGATTTTTCCTTTTTTCTGGGGGTGGGGAGTGTTGGATGTAGAAGATAGCCCCCCCTTCTGTGTGACCCCTTGTCTTTTGTGCTCGGTCACACTTTCCCCCGAGGAGAGTCCCAGAAGAGCCCACTAGGGAGGTGGGGGCACTAGGGGCCAGATAGAAGGTGAATGTCTGGGAAAAACACGCCCCTCAAACACACATACACCCTGCCTGTCCCCCTCCACTCCAGCTGTCAACATCTCTCACAGGGTGATCACATTTCCCATCTCTGCCACCATCTGCTGGTGCTCTAGGTCCATCTGGTTTCCTCATCCTCCCCAAGAATCCACCAAGTCACCCAGAAGCATTTAGGCTGGAAGTAGAAAGTTCATCCATGTATGTAGCCTTTAGGACCCATCCATTTCCCCAACCCTGCACCTACCCCGGGTCAGACACTTCTCTGGGGGCACCATGACCTCCTGCTTATTTTCAGTCCAGGTCCTGAAGAGCCACCTGTCTTAGGACACCTTTACCCAGAGTTCTGGCCTAGGGTTCTGGTGAAGGGGGAGTCAAGGCTGGTTATTCCCAAGGGAAAGTGTCTGGCCCTGGAGATAGGGAGAGGCAGGGTGGTTCAGCATTATTAGAGCGGTGCTTCCTTGGGTTGAGTCCCTGGTTCTGACAAGGAAACTTTCGTGCTCCAGCTTGTACATTGTCCCAAATGAGGAACCAACAAACTCAGGAGAGGCACTACTCTGAGTCTATGTATATGTGTGTGTGTGCATGAGAGAGAGAGAGAGAGAGAGAGAGAGAGAGAGAGAGAGAGAGAGAGAGAGAGAGAGAGAGAGAGAGAGAGAGAGAGAGAGAGAGAGAGAGAGAGAGAGAGAGAGAGAGAGAGAGCCTGACTGTGCTCAGGTGAGTGATCAATTGGCAAATTGCAGGTGCTGCATGGATGAGTCTACAGTCACTGTTCTGGATTTGTGTGTGTGAGTGTGTGTATTTGTTGTTCTTTTTTCAATGCCAAGTGTGAGACCAGCCATAATTTTTGTTTTCACCTTCACTGTTTCATGGCTCCTTTGCAGAAGATTTCAGTAGATGTTGTTTCCACCTCTCTCTTCCCTCTTTTCTATAGCCCACAGTAGCTGCTGGGCCTGCGTGGGTCTCCCCTAGGAGGCCTGTGTGACCCTCAGACCAAAGTGGACACCTTCTGTCTTAAGCCTAAAGGCTTGTGAGATGAGTGTGACCACAGCTGCACTCCTCCAGCCAGACAGTCTGCTCTCGTTTGTATAGTTGGAGCTAATTCAAGGGTTGGGAATGTGTCTGCCAAATGTAATTAGGGAATGAGATGGAGGGGGGCAGTAGGGCAGGGGCTGTGAAGCTAGGAGGGTCTGGGAAATGGTGAAGGGTGTGACATTGCAGATGGTTCACCATCTGCAATGAGGATGAGAGGCAACATTACCCAGGGCATTGACGGTGACCATGGGCATCTGGGCAGGGGGCTCTGGGACCCCACTGGTGGCGTGGATTCCCTCCCGGGGGAGTGCACTGGTGGGAAGTCCTCCCTGGAGTCCTGCAGACTCTAATGTGTGTCCTGCCTGTGCTATTTCCAGCTGGGCAGTGGTAGGCAAGTACATTTCCCCTTGCTGGAGCCTGCTTGGTATCAGGCCATGGCAGTTAGCTAGGGCTTGCTGAATGCGTTTCTGTAAACTGCTGTGGGCAGTTTGATTGGGACAACTGAAATGTCACCTTTTCCAGGGTTTTTTCTTGAAGCTGGCAATTTCCACTAACGCCTGGGATTATGGGTCAAATTAGACAGACCGTTTCAGCCAACAATCAATGACATTCAAAGTATCACAAGCAAAGTTCCCAAGCCACATGGTCTCCTGCTATGAACGTCATGCCTAGATTGCTTTTATGCAGCTGCTGTTGATTCTCCTCTGACTCTCTCTAGTGTGACCCCCAGAGTTGAGTGAAGGTTAAAGTACTTGAGGCAGTGACCATTTGTTGCTTGTTTCAGAGCACAGCAACACGTGGTGCTAAAGCACCTAGTTATGTGCCTTCATAAGACCTGTAAATATTTAACTCGGGGCTCTCCTCCTGGGCTCCCCTGTGTCAGAGTGTAGGACAAGGCCTGAGCTGCAGCCCGTTTAAATAAAACAGCTGTAGAGTCTGACTCTCGGCAGTCTTCTTGGTGGGGGTCCTGTGACCTAGACATAACATTGAGGATGTCATGGGGAGCAGAGATTGTGACTTCACCATCCCTAGCCTGCCAGCTGAGAGTAGAGAGGATTCTCAGCACCTGCACTGGACTCTGGGAGATTTAGAAACCCAAGATGCCTCGAGGATCCTTCCTCTGTAACATGAAACTTGGGGGTTCAGATGTGGTTGGCCATCCTGGTTGGCCCCAGCGGTAGGAGAGTAGGCCCCTTGAGCCTAGCCTTCAGCTCATGGCAACCTCATTCACACCTGAGTGGGGAATTGAGTGCCACAGAGCTGGTCAGCCACTGGCCAGAGATCTTTGAGAAGATAGGCATCCCAGAGGCTCTGGAATCCAGCAAGTACACTGTGGATCATGTCTTCAGAGCCAAAACAGTTAAGTTTGGTGGCACCAGGATAGTGGGAAGAGGGAGGAGGGAGAACTGTGGGAGAGCTACATCAGGCTTTGCCTCGCTCACCAGGATGCTTACACGGATGGGATAGGACTTTTCTGTAGTATTTTTGTAGACAGATGCTCATTTATTTATCCAACAAAGAATTACAGTGTGCGCCAGGCTCTGGAGGGGTCATAGAAAATGAGAGTTTCCAGTGCTGGTTCCACAGCACATGACGAAACCAGGTTTCAATTATCCCTGGCGCCAATGAGTTTATTTTCTGGTCACATTAAAAACAAGCTGTCTAAGGGCTAGGGAGGTATTGGTGTGAGGCAGTGTCGGGGTGGGGGCAGGATAAGCAGGAAGATGAAGAGGGAGAACAATCACAGGTCAGGAATGTCAGGACATTGGAGCCATGACTTTGCCTGACAACCTAGACCAAAAGTGATAGGGCCTTTGACCCAGCCACACATTAAGAGTCCTGGCACATTGGGTTCTCCATTGACCACCTGGCTATCGTCCACTGCAGGATGCCTGTGCAGTACATCCTTGGGGACTGGGATTTTCCAGGGCTCAATCTGAAGTTGACACCCCACCCCGTTCTTTCCTCCTCCAGAGACAGAAGTAAGCTGGCCACTAGCACAAGACAGCCAAGGAATGCGGGTGGGAGTAAAGACCCTTGTTGCCCCAGACTTGCTCTATGGGGCAATAGGACCCCGTGATTGCCTTTCTCAGAGGCAGAGATGGGTCTCTTGTGGCTCAGCCTTTAGTCTAGGTGGCAGATCTGAGATTCAGAGAGGGCAGACTGAAGGTGGGGCAGGTTTGGATAGAGGCTGGTGGGAAAACCAGAGGCACTGGTCTCTGAGCAGGGTTGTTTCTTTGAAGATACTCACAACCCAGGAATATTCCGGGATAGATCAGCCCTTTTCTCCTTCCTGAGAGAGAGGGACCTGGAGCCCTTGAATCTGCATGCCTTGGCCAAGAAATCCTTTCATTCCCACATCCTGTGGTTGGATAACTAGACCTCACCTCCATACCCAGTGAAGAGGCAGGACAGTGAGAGATCTTGAGTCTTTGATAAGGTCAGGGGATCCTGAATATGCGATTGTATTTGAAAATTCTAACTTGGTGCATGGTAAGTTCCATCTAAGATTACCATGATGTAGGACATAGAATCTAGAGAATCAGAGCAGGATGGGGTCTGTTCTGGGAGTCTTGAGTATTATGTGTGAGCTTTCAGCTCCCGTATGCCCACCTGCTTCCATTTCTTGGGTGGGTCTTTGCTAGAAAAAGCTTGAAACTAGGGACTGGGTCCTATTCCTTGTCATTTATACTCTAATCTAGCACTCTACCATTTGAGCCACAGCTCCACTTCCAACTTGTTTGGGTGTTTATAATTGGAGATAAAGAGTTCTCTTGGACTTTGTTGCCAAGGGTGGCATCCAAATGTGGTCATCAGATCTCAGTCTCCTGAGGGGATAGGTTGAGAGACATGGAAAAGTATCTTTGGCCGGGTGGCACTAGCTCATGACTGTCATCCTAGGTACTCAGGAGGTGAGATCTGAGGATCAGGGTCAAAGCCAGCCTGGGCAGGAAAAACCCTGAATCTCTTATCTCCAACGAACCATCAGAAAAGCAGAAGTGGTGTTGTGTTATGGCTTAAGTAGTAGAGTGCTCGCCTTGAGCTGAAATGCTCAGGGACAGCACCCAGGCCTAGGGTTCAAGCCCCACAACTGAAAAAGAAACAAAGTAAAACATATTTGCCTGCAAAGGATGGTTCAGGTGTGGGAGGGACAAAGAGAGGGGTGCTGTGGTTGGGAGACCAGGTGCTCGCCCCACTGTACAGACGTTTCTAAGAACTCCCCAAGTTTACCCCAGCTTGAAGCCACAGCTTCAAGAGGACATGGCTTGTGGCAGGCAGCGAATGGGCGAATGGGTGCAGAGGTGGGATTGCTGTGTCTGTATTCTCTCCAATAAAGATGGATTTGGATGCTTGGTGACAAAATCTGAAGTGAAGGGTTGCAAGAAGTTTGTGGCCTTATAAGATGGTTTTCCTCTGGGTATGTGAAGGTAGCTGAAACTGGAAGTCACCAGTGGCTCACAGCTGTCATCCTAGCTACTCAGAAGGCTGAGATGTGAAGACCATGGTTCAGCGCCAGGTTGGGTAGAAAAGTCTGTGAGACTTGATGTCCAATGGATCACCAGAGAACAGGAAGTGGTGCTGTGGCTTAAGTGGGAGAGTGCTCACCTTCAGCTTAAAAGCTGAGGGACAGTGACCTGTCCCAGAGTTCAAACCCCATGACCAACAACAAAAAAAGAGGTGGCTAAGTTTTCTGCATAGCAGTGTGTATGGTATGAAATGCCATGCTGGTCTATGAGACATTCCAGATATGTGAGAGGCTCAATGTTTTGTCTTCAGTGGGTCTGAGGTCGGTAGTTCCACCTTCTTGAGGGTGGGATGTGATCCTAATGGAATGAGTTCATGGTTCTGTTTTCAGGGACTGCTGAACCTTTGGGCTATCTGTGTTTGTGTGTGTGTGTGTGTGTGTGTGTGTGTGTGTGTGTGTGTGTGTCTGTCTGTCTGTCTGTCTGTCTGTATCTGTGTCTGTGTGTGTGTTTGAAGGTACAAGAACTGGGCCTTGAACTCAAGGCCTAGGTGGTGTTCCTGACCTTTTGTGGTCAAAGCTAGTGCTCCTCTGTGGCTATTTGGTAGTTCACTGTAGATAAGAGCCTGTCAGACTTTCCTGCAAGGGCTGACTTTTAAAAGTGATCCTCAGACCTCACCTTCCTGAGTAACTAGGATGACAGACAGGAGCCGGTTTTATGTGTGTGTGTGTGTTTGTTTGTATGTTTGTGTGTGAGTGAGTGTGTGTGGAAGTGGGTTGTAACAAGGAGATCTGGGCCCTTTTGTAACTTCTAACCACTATCTTTGGGGGGTGCATGGGCTTTGTGGCTGAAGTCTGGGGGCCTGGAAGGGTGAGACGCTTGAAGGGGACTCAACACCTTTAAATTATAAGACCAAGGGATCTTTTTTTTTTTTTTGAACGGTCATGGGGCTTGAACTCTGTGCCTGGGCCCTGTCCCTCAGCTTTTCAGCTCAAGGCAAGCGCTCTACCACTTGAGCTACAGCGCCACATACTGACCAAGGGATCTTTGTGCCCTGGAACTGTCTACTCACTTGGGCCTGGTGGTGGCAGAGGGAGCTTGGGAGGACCTGGGGGTAGGGCCCACAGGGGGTGGCTCCCCAGGGGGACAGAGAGTGTGACCAGCATTTAGTAAGGATGTGAGTCCTGTTAGTATGGGGCATATTGGCATCGGTCAGACTCTGGGTCTTCTGATCATGACATCTGAGGGGAGAGCCAACCCTATTTTAAATCTTAACCTGTGATTTCCAGATCTCAGTCTCCTGAGTAGATAGGATTATAGGCATGAGACTCTGGCACCAGGCCTCTGATTCTTTTTGGTATATTAGATTTTGAACTCAAGGCCTAGGTTTTCCAGTCAGGTTTTCTACCATGGGAGCTAAATTTTTCTTTCTTGGTCATTTCCAAGATAGAGACTCAATATATGCTCAGGCTGGGCTGGATCACGGTTCTCCTGTGACAGGCATGGGCCACCAAGCGTGGTCATCTGTAGTTGGGATGGTAGACATCTTGCGCCATGCTCAGTTCTTGGCAATTCTGTGAGCATATGACAAGAAGATAGCTGGAAAGGACTCAGAAGGGGCCTGTTATTTATCATGCAACAGGTATGGGATTATGAAACAAAACATGGCTGTCTTTCATCCTTACCCTATCCCCATGAGGAAAGGGATCGTTCACTGTGTTCAGTTTTGCAGCTGGGGAAAACGAGGCACGGAGAAGCTGGATGGCCTACTCATTTCCCCCCAACTTACAGGAAGCTTGGCCTGACTTCTCTGCCATGCTCCCTAAGACTATGGGTGCTAATCAGTCCACTTCTTGTGGTATGAAGTTGACTTCTTGTCAGTCAGGGGCTTGAAATCTGGGCCTGGGTGCTGTCCCCGAGCCCCTAAGATCAAGGCTAGAATTCTACCACTTGTACCGCAGAACCACTCCTGGTTTTCTGGTGGTTCTTTGAAGATAAGAGTCTCAAAGATGTTCCTGCCTGTGCTGGCTATGAACCATGATCCTCATATCTCAGCCTCCTGTGTAGTTACCATTATAGGCCTGTGCCACCGGCACATGGCTTAAGTGTACTTTTGACTTTCTCTCTCTGTCTCTGTCTCTGTCTCTGTCTCTCTCTCTCTCTTTGTCTCCCTTTCTCTGTCTGTCTGTATGTCTGTCTGTCTGTCTGTCTGTCTGTCTGTCTGTCTGTCTCTCTCTCTCTCTCTCTCTCTCTCTCAGGAACTTGTTGAATGGGTGCTGCAGGAGGTGGCGTAGTGTCCCCATGTAGCTGGGACCCAAGATGTCCCTCTCATTCTGGAGGTGGGCTGTGGGTCAGGAGCTGTCTTGCTCAGCCTGTTGAACTAGTTCCCTGAAATATGCCCCTCTGTGCCCAGGCTAGACCATGATGGCTATTCATTGTCAGTCCGTCTGCTGAGTCCTTCTCCACTATTCTCTGCTAACCAAAGTGGATGAGGAGGGATCGCGTTTTCCAACTGCACAGCACGATCCTGGGCCTCTGATCCTCACCACCACATATTGGGCCAGACACTGATGATAAGAAAATGAATTCACTCTATGTCTACTTTTGCTTTGTGTCATTTTGGGGAGAGGGGGCAGTGTGCAGAGGAAAGACCCCAGGCCTGACACCTCCTGGGGGACATTTGTTCTTGTGACAGAGCCAAGTCATTGCTGTGGACAAGAAAGAAGCCGCTATCAGATTGACCCAGAAAAATGCTCAAAGGTAGGTAGGCTGTTGAAGTATCAAACCCACCTAAGTCTGCTTTCTCAAAACATGGAGGGTGCAGTGTGGGTGGCCTGGGACTGGCGCTAGGGGATTATAAATGGATGGTGGTGAACAGGTGCTGGTGGCTGAGATCTGATGGTTGTGACTCAGAGCCACCCCAGGCAAGAGAGTCTGTGATATTCTTATCTCCCATAAACCACCTCCCCCCACCAGAATAAAAGCCAGATGTGGTGCTGTGGCTCAAGTGGTAGAGCCTCAGCCTTGAGTAAAAGAAGCTCAGGGATGACACCGAGGCCCCGAACCCAAGCCCTAGGACTCACAAAAAATAAAATAAATGAATAGTGGGCACCTGTTATGTTACTACCAAAAAGGATGGATTCAGTCTTCTCTCTGGTGCTTGAATCCAAACGTAAGGGGCTTCCCTTGATGTTCCTCTAAACCTCTCCTTCTGTCTATTATCTCTCCCGGCTTGAGCTGCAGGATAGTATTTAGATCATCCCTCTTGATATGACCTTAAATACCATCCCCTACCTTCCCTCCATGGGATGGGGATCCTGGATTTACTCACCACTGGGAGGATGAGGCACTGCGGACATGGGGGTAAGTATCCCCGAAACTCATACTCTCACACACACACTCACCTAGGCCAACTCAGAGTAGCCTTTTCCAAAAACACTTTATCTCCTTGGATTAACTGATCTAGGAGAGGAACTTGATCCCCTGTAAATGACTATTTTAACTAGGGCTTGCTAGTTGACATGAGATAAACAGAAGCTCAAAAGAAAGGCTGTGGTGCCTGTCACCTCTGGCTCAGGCTCCTGCCTGACATCCTGGCTACTTGGGAGGCAGAGATCTGAGGATCAAAGTTCGAAGCCAGCCATAAGCTGGAAAGCCAGTTAGGCTCTACTCTCCATGGAACCACCAAAAAGTTAGAAGTGGAGCTGTAGCTCAAGTGATAGAGCACCAGCATTGAGCACAAAAATTCAGAGACAGCTCCCAGATCCTCAGTACAAGCCCACATAAAGAAAGGGTCCCATGTGTTGCCCCCAGACTGCTTGAGCCTTGAGTGCTCTCTTCCAGAGTGTGATACAGCACCAGTCTATGGGTAGTGTATCAGAGCCTTCAGAAATTGGGTGGTAAAAGCCAGACCTTCCCCCTTTGTGCTTTCTGAACACACACCAGTTGGTAGGCAGAGCTTGACAAGGCCAGCAGCCTGCAGAGCAGAGAAGATCCCTCTCCGCCAGGGTGATTGGAGCAGGCTTCTTAGAGGCAGCACTTGACAGGGGGTCTTGCTTAACAAGGAGGATCTGACAGGAAGAACAGAGAGCAAAGATGCTGTAGATAAAGGACAACATAGCTGAGCATGTTCATTTCCAGCCAGGGCTAGTGGTGACAAACTCAGTAAAGATGTGAAAGTCTGTCCCAAGACAGGCCCAAAGTGTCACAGAAGAACAGCTATCCAGGGTTGAGATTGTCTCTTAGCAGCAGTGAGTTCGCCTAGCACACAGGAAACCCTGGGTTTGATTCCTAGGTCCCGCATACACAGAAAAAGCCAGAAGTGGAACCATGGTTCAGGTGGAAGAGCACTTGCCTCGAGCAAAAGTAGCTCTGGGACAGTGCCTGGGCCTCGAGGTCAAGCCTCAGGACTGTCAACATATAACAGCACTCCAAGGGACCTAGGTGACAGGTGGATGGCCTTGCCCTGTAGCTCTTAGTAGATCCATCTATGCTTTGTATCTCCTTTGAAAGAGGGGATTTGGACCCTCCTACTGCCCGGGCACCCATGGAACTGGTTATCAGCAACCCTCCTAATGTCTTCCAACTGGATATGGAGTAGCTGGCCCCAGAAATCCTCAGGTACCAGTTGGTAGGGGCAGGGGGATACAGGGCAGCCCCCAGATGACCTAGTGGGTCTGATCTGCCCAGATGACTAGGCCATCCAGAGGAGGTGGATGGGAACTTAGAGAGGGGTAGTGATGTGAAGGGAGCCCTTTAATGTCCATGATCCTACCCAGATTCCAAGCCTCACTTTGCTGTCCCTGAGGGAGGTTAAAGAGTGTCTAGGTGGTACTGTCTAGAGGAGGACTAGGTGGAAATTCTAAAGAATGAGAGACCATAAGCCCTGTGCTGGTGGCTCATGCCTGTCATCCTGGCTACTTGGGAGGCTGCGATACAGAGGATCTTATTTCCCAACTGAGGCAGGAAAGTCCCATGAGAGTCTCATCTCCAACCCCAACTGTAAGTGGGCCATGGCTCAAGTAGTAGAGCACTGGCCTTGAGCAAAAATCATCATCAGGGAAAGTACTCTGTGTAAGAAGGTGGTTCGGCTCTTTGGGCGATGCCAGTGGCTCACAACTGTCATTCTAGCTACTCAGGAAGCTGAGATCTGAGGATCACAGTTCAAAGTTAACTTGGGCAAGAAAGTCTGTGAGACTATCTTCAGTGAACCACCAGAAAACCGGAAGTGGTGCTCTGGCTCCAGTGTTAGAACGCACACCTTCAGCTGAAGAGCTGAGGGACTGTGTGCAGGCCCAAAGTTGAAACCCTATGACCGACAACCAAAAATAAGGTGGCTGAGTTTTCTTCATAGCGTTGTGTACAGTAGGAAATGCTATGCTGTGTTAGGAGCCATTCCAGATGTGTGAGAGGCTCTGAGTTTTGTCTACACTTGGTCTGAGGACAATACTGCCATCTTCTCGGGGGTTGGGATATTCATGTGCTCAGGGCCTTGGGCTACCCGTTTGTTTGTTTTTTTATATTTGTGTGTGTGTTTGTGTTTGTGTGTGTGTGTGTGTGTGTGTGTGTGTGTGTGTGTATTTTTCCCTCATCTTTCTCTGTCCACTACCTGAGTGCCTGTCTGCCTATTCCTGAATTCGTATGGTGCCCATCCTCCATGGCAACCTTGCCTTTAGCCCCCTATCAGGATCTATAATGAGTTCTAAATTTCCAGATACCTGAATATTCCAGTTTTTCTTTGGGGCCCAAGTTCGACTGTCCATATCTTTGTCTGCTTCCAAAGGATTCTGGGTCAGCAGGGCCAGCTAGCATATGTTCTCCCCTGCCTCTGGGGGGGGGGGCAGAATCAGTTGTCATGCGATGTCTTGTCCTTTTCTTCAGCTGGGCCTCTGGCTGCACATCCTACTCCCAGCAGGCTTGCAGTGGAGTGGAGGAAGGGTGGTTACCAGTGACTCTGGCCAACTCAAGCTTGAGGGCTGACTGAAGGCTGACCCAGCAAGGATGATGAGGGGCTACATGGGAGGTGAGGCCAAGGTGGCTTGGAAATATTGGTCGATATCTTTTTGCAGGCAAGTCTATCTTCTGGCCCTAGCAGGATCTCTCAGGCCCTTCTAGATAATTCCTGATGTCCAGAATACAGAGTCACAGATTTTGATCTCTAGGGTCATGGAACTGGGGGATGAGAGACTGGTTTGGCTAGTACTTCAATGTTCTGTGGCATTATCCTTGACCTGGCTACGTACCTCTTGTGTAAGTTCACTTCTTAACCCAGTGCTGGCCATATACTGGCCACTTGTGCTGTGGAAGTGACAGAAGCGGAAGTGAGATCTAGAATGACCAAGATCTGGATTTTTGGCATGGTTGGGGGCGGGGTGTCTTTAAAAAAATTCTTTGAGCTGGAACTCAGACCTTGGCACTGTCCCTGAGCTTCCTTTGTTCAAGGCTAGCACTCTAACACTTGAACCACAGCTCACCTTTCATCTTTTTTAGTAGTTTAATAGACAGAAGTGTCTCACATATTTTCCTGCTTGGGTTGGCTTCAAGTTGCCACCCTAAGAGCTCAGCCATTAGAGTATCTAGGATTGCTGGTATGAGACACTGGCACCTGCTAAGGATGTGTGTGTGTGTGTGTGTGTGTGTGTGTGTGTGTGTCTGTGTGTGTGTGCGCGTGTGTGTGTGTGTGTGTGTGTGTGCATGTGTTTACCAGGGCTTGAATTCAGAGCCTCGGTGGTATGCTTTAGCTTGTTTGCACAAGGTTGATGCTGTACTACTTGAACTACAGTAGCTCTGCTACCCATCTTTTTGGTGATTCATTGGAGATAAGAGTCTGCCCAGGCTAGCTTTGAATCTTGATTGATCCTCAGGCCTCAGCCTTGAGTAGCTAGGATTATAGGCATGAGCCAATGGCATACAGCTGCAAGGCTCTGTTTTTATAATCTCTTCTGTTCTAACAGTTGTCTTCTCGCCCTGGCATAGATCTCTGACCTCCACATCAACTCCCAGCAGTCCCTGACTGTGTGAAGAACATAAAGCTTAAACTTGATCCCATTATTTTTCCTCATGGGAGGAGGTTATGTTTCATCTGAAGCCAGGGTTAGGAGGGGTAACTGTAGATGGGTGCTCAGCTGGAGAGAGGTAGTCTGTTTTAGCCAAGAAAGAAACTGTGGCCAGATGGTAATAACTCATGCTCTCATATTCCTAGCTCCTCAGGAGTCTGAGATATGAGGATTGCCATTCAGAGGCAGCCCAGCTAGAAAAATCTGTGAGACTCTCTTCTGCAAATAACCACCCGAAAGCTGGAAGAAAAGCTGTGGCTTAACTGGTAGAGTGCTAGCCCTGAATATAAAAAGTGAGGGACAGAGCCCAGGCCCTGAGATCAAGCCCTAGTCCCAAAATGCTTATGCATGCGTGCACACACACACACACACACACACACACACACACACACACACACACACACACACAAAGGTGGTTATGATAAGCTGAACTAGAACTGGGGGCAGTCCTGAGTCATAGTCACAGTAAACTCTAAAGAGATACATCCATGTACGGGGCCACAGGACCATGGGAAGGACAGTATGGATGCTCGTCTGTAGTCAGCCCATGATCACAGACCTTCATCTGCCCCTGAGCACTGGTGTGGAAAGCAGGCCTCTGAGTCCCTGGGACTCCAGGGACAGTGACTACTACAAGAACCAACCAGCTGGCTGTGAATTCCTGAGCCTACAATTCTTTCATGAGCCCAACTCAACACCTGCCCAAGGTGTGCCTGACAAATTCACACTCATATGATGCCACATGCGTAGGCATTACCTGGTGTGATATCTTGCAGCTTCTGCCCCTCTTGGCCCAGAACCATGGTCTAAGATGTCAATTTACTGGTCAGATCCACATTACAACCATGACAGATGCCATTCTGATTATCTCCATGCCCCAAGGCTCAATCATTCTCTGTTACTGTGGCTTGCTCTATAGGTAATGGCCTCCAAACAAGCTGTTCTCAAGACTTGTAGGACACCTAGATATTGGGAGACCCTCAGTGGCCCACTGGAAAGTACTCTACCTAGAGCAACAGAGGTCCAAGCAGGCCAGGTGTTGGTCATGGGGCTTGAAGTCTGGGCCAGGGTGGTGTCCCCAAGCTCTTCAGATTACCACTTGAGCTAAAGAGCCACTTCCGGTTTTCTGGAAGTTCCTTGGAGATCAGAGTCTCCGGATTCCTGCTTGGGCTGGCTTTGAAACGTGGTCCTTACATCTCAGCATCCTGAGGAGCTAGGAGGACAGGTGTGAGCCACCGGTGGCCGGCTGATCTGGCCTTTAACCACAATAGACTAGGAGCTCCTGAAAGATTTTCTTTATTGTATCTGTGCCAGTACGCGGGCTTGAACTCAGGGCCTGGGCTCTGGTCTCTTAACATTTTCCCTCAAGGTTAGCACTCTACCACTTGAGCCACAGCTCCATTTCAGGCTTTTGGTAGTTAATTAGCAAGAAGAGTCTCACTAACTTTCTTCCCCTGAGCTGGCTTGACCCATGATCTCTATCTCAGTCTCCTGAGTAGCTAGGATTTACAGGGGATGAGCCACTGGTGGCATTGGGCTAGAAGCTTTTCTTAAGCAAGCTTTCTTCCCTGTGTTTGCCTTGACTCCTCCACGCAAAGGTGGTCTGAGGGTCAAGAGCTGTGAAAAATAAGCTTCCAGCCACAGGAAATGGCTGGGGTACCTGGTAAAAAGCAAGCTAATCTTCCCCCTGGACCCCATTCTGGGACCAGACCGTGTACCCTACCTGTGACTCAAGTACAAACCTTGACCCAGCCTTGAATGTCCTCCCAGAATTGTCTGAAGCCACAGAACCTTCATCCTACCCACACCATCTGCTCTCCACCACACCTCAGGACCTTTGCCCATGTTGGACCCTCTGCCTGAGACCCTCTGTCCTGAATCCACATCTTAGAACTCCTGTGGAACTTTGGCACTGGTTATATCACCTCGTGGAGCACGTCTTTCCTTCCCTTCACCCTCTTTTTTTTTTAATATTGAGTTGCTAGAGATGGAACTTTTGCAGGCTGACTGGCAAATGCTTTATCTTGGTGTGTGTGTGTGTGTGTGTGTGTGTGTGTGTGTGTGTGTGTGTGTGTGTGTGTGTGTGTGTGTGCATGTGCGTGCCAGTCCTGGGGTTTGAATTCATGGCCTGGATGCTATCCTATCCCTGAGCTTTTGTGCTCAATGCTAACACTCTACTACTTGGGACACAGCTCTACTTCTGGCTTTTTGGATGTTTAATTGGAGAAAAGTGTCTCATATAGACTTTCCTGCTTGCAATTGGGATCCTCAGATCTCAGCTTCCTGAGATCTGAGCTTACAGGGGGAGCCACCAGCACCTGCCGTCTACCCTACCTCTTACCTATAACCTTGATCTTCCTCTGAGTCCCAGAAGAATATGTCTCATCAGGCTCACTTTTTTTTCCAGTCTTTGGGCTTGAACTCAGGTTCCGGGCATGTTTCTGAGCTTCTTTTGCTCAAGGCTAGCACTCTATCACTTAAACCACAGTGCCACTTTTGGCTTTTTCTGTTTGTGTTCTACTGAGCAATCAAACCCAGGGCTTAGTGTGTGCTAGGTAAGCACACTACTACTAAGCCACATTCACAGACCAAGTCTCACGTATAAAAGGAATTATGAGGGTGAGATTGATTGGCATATCACTTTCGGCATAGATATTACTATTTCATATCTTTGCCAAGATTTGGGACCAGCCTGTGACTCAGCAATGAGGAATGATAAATGAGTGATAGCCACCATGCCCCAGAGGTCTAGTCTCACATTCTACAGAGGGATAGAGAATATGGAGCCAGAAACTTTTACAACTCCTACAGTATAGGTACTGTGGTCTCCCTAGAGGCAGTGGCTGGCTGCTAGGTGTCCCATCGGGCTTCAGTTAGTAATGGCTGTTCAGTTAGCTGTAGGCTCAGACTTAGTACAATTCAAGGCTTGTCCCAGCTTGCCCAGGTTAGAGGGCTGGGCATGGGCAACCTGCTGAATGCCTATCATCCATCCATCATCCATCCACACACAGAGACATGGAGTTATTGCCTATTTTTTGGGGTGGGGGACAGTTCCAGGTTTGCACTATGAGCCTAGACCTTGTCCCTGAGCACCTTTGCTCAAAGGTAGTGCTCGGCCCTTGAGCCACAGCCCAATTCATGTTTGTTTTTTTTCCTGTGATCTCTTAGAAATAAGAATGTCTTGGACTTTTCTGTCCCGGTTGAATTCAAATTGGCATTCCCTATATCTCAGCCTCCTGACGAGTTAGGATTACAGACAGGAGCCCCTGGCTCCTGGTTTTCTTTTCTTCTTGTTCTTTTTTGTAATCATAACATTCTGAAATCTTCACGCTGTCATTCCAATGGTTTGCATTATAAGTAAACTACCCAAGCCTGGAGTTCGAATGCCAAGATTGCCACCCACAAATTGAAGGTGATCCTGACAAACTCATTCCTATTCATGTGAATGCTAATGGAATGTTATAAAAGTAATAATTAAATTTGCAATTAATTCATGATCCTATTTTAGAATGCCACATAAAAATTATTGGATTTATGTGTTCCATTCTATCACCATGGTATGATTTCGCTAATGGAAGGATATTGACTAATTTTTAATTAATGCTTTTATAAGTATTCAAACGTGATACTTCATTAAATGGAGGCATAATTTGATAACTAATGATTGGTTATTATATATATAATTTAATATCCTCACATTCCCTCTCTCTCTGCATTTATATATATCTACACATTTATCTATCTTTTCTATCTATCTATCTATCTATCTATCTATCTATCTATCTATCTATCTATCTATCTATCTATCTATCTATCTATCTATCTATCTATCTATCTACCAATCTACCTATCTATCTGTCTATATTGTGTACTCCTGTGGCTTGATTACGGGTCCTCAGAACTTTCTGGCAGCTCAGTTTGCTAGAGGCTGGTGTGCTAAGACTGTGACCCCATTTATGGATTGGCCATTGTATGCCATAAGTTGAAATCCCAGCATGTCCAAAAATTTATTCGTGGAGTAAGAAGCCAATTTTGACACATTATTTTTTCCTTTTCTGTTAAAGTCCTGGGTCTCAGTATGATGTATAATCCACATGCAAATATATCCTATGTGATATGATGTAATAAAAGAACTGTTATATGTGTAATAATACTAAATAAATAAGGGTAATAAACATCATATTCATTAAACCCATGTATGTAAATAGATCTCATATATTAATATTACTTTTTTCAGTGCTGGGGCTTCATTTCAGGACCTGGGAACTGTTCTGAATTTCTTATCTTCAAGGATGATGAGCCTTTCCCCTTCATCCACAGTGCCACAAAATTATCCAGACCCTGAGTTCAAATACAAGGCCTTCCAGAAAAATAGTGTAAATTCCAAACCAGGGCATTATTATTATTATTATTATTATTATTATTATTATTATTATTATTATTATTATTATTATTATTATTAGCCGAGCACAGGGCTTGCTCTCAAGTCTTGGCACCTCTTCCACAGCCAACCCTTGGATCCTAGGAGAGTTCAAATCTTGGGGCTGGCAAAAAAAAGGAGAAGCATAAAACTGAGAAGTTCAAGAAGATGGTTTTATTTTTTTTCCTTTGTATTGTGACCATCCTGGATGTAAATGACAAGGCAAAGAAAGAGTACGTGACCTTGTATTGCTGGTATTTGGCGGACTATTAAGGAAGCCATAGCCGAAACTGGCAACTTAGGTGTGGAGGTCGAATCCTGGGATTGCCAATAATGAATGTCAGAGATTCTAAGAAACCCATTCTCAAGTACATCCATACAAATGGAATGTTATAAAAGTAACAATTAAATAAGTAGTGTTTGATTATATTATAAAATTTTACACAACATTTATACTTCTATGACTAATTTTCAATTAATACTTTATTATGAATGCAATCATGATACTTAAAAAGGGAAGGCATAATTTAATTGCCAATAATTGGTAGTAATATCATATATGCATTTTCATAGTATACAGACATCTCTCTCTTGTTTCATGCATCTACATCTGTCTGTCTGTCTGTCTATCTATCTATCTATCTATCTATCTACAAATCTACACATTTATCTGTTTATTCACTTGTCACTACTAGGGCTCAGTATTAGAGTGCTCACCTAATATATATAAAGCCCTGGGTTCAATTCCTCACTGCCACATGCACAGAAAAACCCAGAAGTCATGCTGTTGCTCAATCAGCTGAGCAGGAGCTTTGAGCATAAAAGCTTAGGGACTGTGTTACTCAAGACCCAGGAATGGCACCAAAAAAAGATAGAACGTTCTGACTGCAACTGTATAAGGATAGGACTGCAAATACTTCATCACAGAGCAAGCCAGGAGTCTGGTGCTGACAGCTTCCATCTAACCTGACTTAGCCAGAGGTAAACTGCTGCAACTCAGCTCCACACAACCAGATGCTGCTGGATCATTCACCCCATCATCCAAGATCCTTGGGAACTGAGATCTGACACTGGTGGGTTAAAAAACCCAGTGCTGGCAGAAAATCTGTGAAACTCTGAGCTGTGGCTCAAAGTGGTAGAACTCTAACCTTGAGCAAAAGATCTTAGGACAGTTCCCCTAACCTTTCAGTGCAATCCCCATGGCTGACTCTACCTACCCAATAAAACCCACCCCTCTAAATCATTAGATGTGAACTTTGTGTGGTTTGTGATGTATTTCTGAAAGAATGGTGATATTGATGAAAGCACCCTAATTCTACTGACAGTGTGTGGGATACAGTTATGTGATGAGTGCTTCATGAGGTGTTGTGTCCTAAGTCCTTCACTGGGTACATTCTTTCATCTGGTCCTTGTAAGAGCTCCACAAGTCAGATGATTGTGCAGATGAGAAACTTGAGGCTCAGATAGCCCCATGACAGGGACAAAAAGGTGTATGTACCTAAGTCTAGGGAGTTTTCTCCTGCAGACAATTGTTTTGGTTTATTTTTCTTAGTCATGGACCTTGAACTAAGGGCCTAGCCACTGACCCTTCCCTGTTGGCTCATGGCTAGCATCCTATCATGTGGAGCCAAGAACCCCCTTGCAGCAGAGTGTTACAGTCTAGGTGTCTGTAGCTGAAGTGTGTCATCCTGCGTACTCAGCAAGCTGAGATGTAACAATCTGGGTTCTAAATTATCCCAGACACAAAAGTTCCCATGAGACTATTATCTCCTATTCACTACTTAGAAACTTGAAGTGGAAGCTGGGCTCCGGCAACTCACGCCTGTCTTCCTAGCTACTCAGGAGCCTGAGAGCTGAGGATCACAGCCCGAAGCCAAGCTGGGCAGCAAAATCCTTGAGAGGCTTCTCTCCAGTGACCTACCAAAATTCTGCTGATATAGTGTAACTCAAGTGGTAGAGTGCTTTGTTTTAGCTGAAGAGTTCAAGGACAGCACCCAGGACTAGACTTCAACTCCTCCAATTTCCAAGAAAAGAAAGAAAGAAACCTGAAGTGGAGTGCTGGGAATGTGTCTGAGGGGTAGAGTGCTTTGCATGTATGAATCCCTGCGTTTGATTCCTTAGTACCACATCACTAGAAAAAAGCCTGAATTAGCTGTGTGGCTCAAGTGGTAGAGTGTTATCTTTGTGGCTCAAATGAAGGCTCTCTGTCCAAACAGAGCACTGGGGAGAGAGATAGCTTGGGGTACAAAGAGGGCTTTTTCTCTTGGCATTCAGAGCTTGCCCACACTCATCCTCACTAATTGTCCCAGATGAATTGATTGTTACACAGCTGTACAGGAGTAAAGCTTTTTCTCTGCCTGTTCCAACAATGAGGCAGAGTTCCTCCTGCAGCCTGGGGTGCAGAGAAAACCTCAGCCTATTCTGGGAACAGTGAGGGGAGCCCCGGAACATGCACTGTCTTGAAAACACTGTCTGTGATATGAAATCATTCTATTCAAAGCAAATTTCCTACCTGGGTGCCTTTCATCATAGGGACTCTGGACCTTCACCGATAGAAATGCATGCATACATACATGGGGAGACATAGAGTCACTGGTTTTTTGTTTGTTTATTTTTTTGGCATGTCTGGGGGTTTTATCATGAGCCTAGGCACTGTCCTTGAGCTTCTTTTGCTCATGGGTAGCACTCCTTCCTTGAGCCACAGCCCCATTCATGGCGACTTTTTATTCCTGTGATTCCTCAGAAATAAGAGTGCTGTGGACTTTCCATTCCCAGCTGAATTCAAACAGGCATTCTCTACCTCTCAGACTCCTGAAGAGCTAGGATTACAGGCAGGAGCCTCTGACACCTGCCTTTCTTTTCTTCTTGTTTTTTTCATTGTGACGAACTGAAATCTTCACAGTGTCATTCTAATGGTTTGCATTTCAAAGTAAACTACCCAGGCCTAAAGTTGAATGCCAGGACTGCCACCTACAAATGGAAGGAGATCTGGAGAAAATCTTTCCTATTCATGTGAATGCTTAATGGAATGTTATAAAAGTAACAATTAAATTTGCAGCTGGTTCATGATTTTCTTATAGAATGCCACACAAAATGTAGTGGATTATGTCTTCCATTCTAGCACCATGGTAAGATTCTCCCATTTAAAGAATACTGACTACTTTTACATTAATGCTTTAATAAGTATTCAACCATGATACTTCATTAAATGGAGGCATAATTTAATAATAATTCATAATATATATAATTTAATATCCTCACATTCTCTCTCATATATATTGCAAACTATACATCTATCTAACTATCTATATCTATATTTACATCTATCTATATCTATATATATCAATCACTACTATGGCTTGTTGTCAGGTCCTCAGAACTGGCTGGCAGCTCAGTTTGCCAAAGCCTTTTATCTACAACTGATCCTTTCATGAATTGGGCATTGTGGGCTGTGAATTCCAATCCCAGCATGGCCAAAATTTTATATGTGGAGTTAGAAGCCAATTTTGTGATATTTTTTTCCTTCTCTGTGAAAGTCCTGGGTCTCATTAAGATGTATAATCCATATGCAAATAGATCCATATGATAAGATGTAATAAATGAAATAGATGCTATATATGAAATAATACTAAATAAAATTTAAAAATATAAGGGTAATAAATGTCATAAGGATTAAACCCGTGTATGTAAATAAATCTCATATATGAATATTATTTTTTTCAGTGCTGGGGCTTAAATTTGGGCCCTAGGAACTTGGCTGAAATTCTTTTCTTCAATGATGGTGAGCTTCCTCTCCCTCACAGTGGCAAAAAGTTACCCAGACCCTGAGTTCAAATCCCAGGCCTGTCAGAAAAACGGTGCAATTTCCAAGCCCGGGCCTTAATTTTATTTTGGCCATGCCTGGGGCTCGACCTCAGCTCATGGCAACTCTGTCTCAGCTTCGATCTTCCTAGGCTGGTGTGCAGCCTCAGGACCCACAGCCCATCCTGAGATACTAGGACCCAAGGTCAAACCTTGGGACTGGCAAAAAAAAGAAGTGCTGGGAAGGTGGCTCAATGATAGACGGCTTGTCTTGCATACATAAGGCCCTGGATTTGATTCCTCAGCACCACATAAGCAGAAAAAAACGGAAGTAGTGCTATGGCTCAAATGGTAAAGCAATAACCTTGAGTTGAAGAGTTGAGGGCCATCATCCAGACCCATAGTTCTGGCTGCAAAACTGAAAAAAAAAAGAAAGAAGAGAGGAAAAAAAGGAGAAGGATAAAACTGGGAAGTCCTAGAAGGCATTTTTACATTGTTTTTTCCTTTGAATTGCAACCATCCTGGTTCTAAATGACAGGGCCACGAAAGTGTACATGACCTTGCACTGCTGATGTTTAGTGGGCTATCAGGGAAGGCACAGCCAAAATCAGCAACCTAGGCCCAGTGTGCGAATCCCAGGACTGCCACCTATGAATGGCAGTAGATTCTAAGAAACGTATTCTGATATATATCCATACGAATGATATGTTGCAAAGTAACAATTACATTAGTAGTTAGTGTATGATTATATTATAAAATTATACACAGTAATTATACTACATTGACTAATTTTCAATTAATAGTTTGTTATGCATTCAACCATAATACTTAAGAAAACGAAGGATTAATTTATCGATAATTGGTAGTAATGTAGTATATATATTAATTAATATACAAACATTTCTGTCTTGTTTTATACATACATACATATATATATATACTTCTATGTGTGTGTGTGTGTGTGTGTGTGTGTGTGTGTGTGTGTGTGTAACAATCTACATATCTATTTCTACACTTGTCATTCCTGAGGCTCAGTGGTAGAGTGCTCGCCTAGTATGTATGAAGCCCTGGGTTCGATTTCACACTATCACATGCACAGAATATGCTGGAAGTACTGCTGTCACTCAAGCAGTGGTGCACTGGTGTTGAGCATGAAAGCTTAAGGACTGTGTCTAGGCCTTTATTCAAGCCCCAGGACTGGCACCAAAAACAAATTAGAATGTTGTGACTGCAAGTATAGAAGGCCAGGATTTCAAATATCTCATCACAGAGCAAGGTAGGGGTCTGAAGCTGATGGCTGCCATCTAACCTGACTTAGCCAGAGGTCAACCATGGAACCAGATGCTGCTGGCTCACCCCTTGCTGCTCGGAGGATGAGATCAGACACTGGTGGGTTGAAAACTCAGCCCTGGCAGGAAGTCTGGGAGACTCTGAGCTGTGCCTCAAAGTGGTAGAGCTCTAGCCTTGAGGAAAATATCTTAGGACAGTACCTCCAACCTATGAATGCAATCCCGAGGCTGATGACCCTCCCCACAAAAACCCACCCCTCTAAACCGTTAGATATAAACTTGTGTGGTTTGTGACTTGTATCTGAAAGAGTGGTGATACTGATTAAGTCACCATAAATCTAATGACAATTTATGCAATACAGCTATATGATGAGTCCTTCCTGGGGTGCTGGGTGCTGTGTCCTTCACGGGGTTCTGGGTCATTCATAGGGTACTGTGTCCTGAGTCTTTCACAGGGTGCTATGTGCTGAGTCCTTCATGAGTTGTTTACTTTCATCTGGTCCTTATAAGAGCTACACAAGTAAGATGATTGTGCAGATGAGAAAGTTGAGGCTCAGATATGTCCCCAAGGCAGGGCCAAATTTATGTATATACTGAGCTCTAGTGACTTGTCTCCTACAGACAATTGTTTTGGTTTAGTTTTCTCCATCATGAACTTTAAACTCAGAGCCTAGGTACTGAATTTCTACTTGGGCTCATGACTAACGTTCTACAATGCAGAATCAAGAACCCACTTGAAGCAAAGTGTCATGGCTTAGGTGTATTTAGCTGAGGTCTATCATCCTGCCTGCTCAGGAAGTTGAAGATCTCGGTTCAAAGCTATCTCAGATCATGGTCCAAAGCCAGCCTGGCCAAGAAATTCCTTGAGATGGTTACCTCCAATAAACCACCAGAAAGCCTGAAGGGGCACTGTAGCTCAGGTGGAAGAGCACTAGTCTTGAACTGAGGAGATCAGAGATAGCACCCAGGTCCAGACTTAACTCCTCTAACTTACAAGAAAAGAAAGAAAGAAACCTGAAGTGGAGTGCTGGCAATTTTTCTTAGGGGTAGACTGCTTTGTATGTGTGAAACCCTGGGTTTGAATCCTCAGTACCACATCCATAGAAATGTTCCACATCACTGAAGTGGCACTATGGCTCAAGTGGTAGAGTGCTGTCTTTGTACAGGAGAAACTGAGGTACAGTGATAAGGTCCTGAGTTCAAGCACCGTTGCCAATAATGAATAATTTCATTAGGTTCAGCTCCCTAGTTGTCTGCCAGAAGGACCCTTGAATTAATGGTAGTAGTTTGTTTCAAAACAGAAAGATAGTCTTACAAAGACAGGATGAGTGTAGGGAACTTGGCCTGCCACCTGAGGTGGCACAAATGAAGGCTTCCTGTCAAAAGAGAGCACTGGGGAAAGAGATAGCTTGGCGTACAAAGTGGCCTTTTTCTCCTGATCTTCAGAGCATGCCCACAGTCATCCTCACTAAATGGCCCAGATGAATTATTTGTTACACAGCTCTATAGGAATGAGGCTTCTTGTCTGCCTGTTTTACAAATGAGGCGGACTTCCTCCAGCAGCCTGGGGTATGAAAAACCCTCATGCTACCCTGGGAACAGTGAGGGTTACCCCGGAACATGCACTGTCTTGAAAGCACTCTCTGCCCTATGAAATCATTCTATCCAAAGCAAATTTCCTAGCTGGGTGCTTTTCTTCATAAAAACTCTGGATGTTCACTGATACAAATACATGCATACATACACAGACACAGGGAATTAATGGCTCTTTTTCTGTGGCAGGTCTGAGGCTTGAACTGTGAGCTTAGACATTTTCCCTGAGCTCCTTTTGCTCAACTAACCATTTTATTGTGTCTTAAACCATGATTACCATAGTTTGGGGTGCAGCTTTTACACTCACAAATGATCCAGGGATCCTAGGACCCAAGCTCAACTCCCAGCACTGGCAAAAGTACATCAAACCAACAAAAATGGAGGAGGAGAAAAACAGAAAGTTTTACACAACAGTTTTACCTTTGTTTCCTTAGTACTGTCACCCTCGTGGGTCTCAATGACTCAGCTTGAAAATTTACATGAGCTTGCATGAATGAAGGCTGGGGGCTGTCAGTGAAGCCTGAGTCCAACCCAGATACCTAGGCCCTGAGTTCGATCCTAATACTGCCACCTATACACTGCTGAAGATCCTAGGAAACTCGTTCCTATGTATAGGAACACTAATAGAATGTTTGAAATGTACTAACTGAATTACTAATTAGATAGTCATTCCAGTATAAGATTGCATGCAATAAATATAGGTCATTGATTAATTCTTTATTAAGTGTTCTACCGTGATTAATTAATGGAGTCATAATTTTAGACCAAATAATTGGTAGTAATGGAATATGTAAAAATAAGCTATAGACATCACTCTTTATACAGGATTACACACTAGAATCTACGTAAAAGTCTCTCTGTCTCTCTCTGTATATATTTATAGATGTATATACATATGTAAACACACACACACACACACACACACACACACACACACACACACACACACACACACACACACACACTGCAATCTAAACATCTATCTGTTTATATATTGGCTATTCCTAGGGCTTGATCTCAGGTCCTCAAATTTGCCTGCCAACTTCACTTGCATCAGACTGGTGTGCTAACATTTAACCATTCATGAAATGGGCCTTCTAGGCCCTGAGTTCATGTCACAGAACTGCCAAAAACTTAATCCTGGTGGAAAAGCCAATTGTCACACTTGTTTTCCTTATCGCTGAAAGCCCTGGGTCTCAGGATGATGTATAATTCATAGGCAAATCTATGTCTTACGTAAAAAGATGCAAAAAATGGTGTATGTGTAATCATACTCACTAAAATACATAAGAAATAAAACACAAATAATATGAATAACTACACTAATCACATTATGCAGTAAACCTGTATGTAAATATAAATCATGTATTTAAAATGTATACGCATACTATTCTTTAGAGTGTTAGGACTTGAATTCAGGCCCTAGGAACAGGCCTGCCTTTTGTCTTCCAGCACGGTGAACTTCCCCATCCCCCACAGTGTTGCATATTTACCCAGAGCCTGAGTTCAAATCCTAGGCCTGGCAGATAAATGGGCATGAATTCCAAGACAAGGAGCCTCATAATATTTTAAATATTTTTAATGTATCAATGTATGTACTCATTTATTTCTTTTTATTTTGTCAAGCACAGGGCTTGAACTCAGGTCGTGGTAATTCTGCCTCAGCTCTGATCACTCTAGGCTGGGGTGAAGCCCCTGGACCCACAGCTGAACCTGGGTTCCTGGGCCCCAAATGTTGACAGGAAAAAATAAATTAATGAGACACAGAAAACAAACAAACAAACAACTGGCAACATGCAGATGGCTGCCAGTTTTACATTTGTTTGGTTTGCTAGGTGACCATCCTGTGTCTGAATGACACGGCTGAAAAATGTTGATAACCTGGCATTGCTGAATGCTGGCGGGCTACCCAGAAAGCCATAGGCCAACACGTCAACATAGGTCCTGTGTTAGAAGCCCCTTCCTGTCCCCTACAAATGAAGGGAAATCCTAAGAGTCTCGTTCCTATTCATAGGAATATTGATGGAAGACTATGAATGGCAAGGTAGATTTGGTTGTTTCTGAATACTACTGTACAATTAGAGTGATTTTACGAGGCTAATGGATTTTAATGAGTATTTTTTGACACATTCAAAGAATACTATTAATTACATGGACGCAATAGTTTCCAAACCGTGA
Organism: Dipodomys merriami; assembly: GCF_024711535.1. Classification (NCBI taxonomy): domain Eukaryota; kingdom Metazoa; phylum Chordata; class Mammalia; order Rodentia; family Heteromyidae; genus Dipodomys; species Dipodomys merriami. The sequence continues at coordinate 3,845,619 of NW_027206490.1, read as the reverse complement.
TTGAATTAATTAATATTTCATTAAGGATGAAAACAATAATATTAATTACATGGAGGCATAATAAATACCCAAGAATTGGTAGAAATGTAGTCTATATAACTGAAGAATGTATCGACATCTCTGGCACTCTATAAATATCTGTATTTATTTGTGTACTACCATCTTCATGTCAATCTGTTCTTATTTTGTCAATGCCTAGGGCTCGATCTCAGGTGCTGGAAATGCTTGTCAGCTCCATATGCCCCAGGCTGGTGTGTTGATACTCACCCATTCATGAATTGGGTCTTGTAGGCTGTGAATTCAGTTGCCAGCACTCACAAAAATTGAATCGTGGATTAAGAAGCCCATGGTGACTCTTTTTTCCTTTTCTGTGAAAGTCCTGGGTGTCAGGTGTGAAGTTTCATATATAGGCAAATCTATATCCTATGTAATAAATGTAATAAATATTTCATGTGTAATAACAGTCAATAAAATAAATGGTAAATAAATGAATAAAACAAAAATAAAATGAATAACTATACTAAGCTCCACATGGGGTCAACATCTGGAGCTCAATCTCAGGGCCTAGGAAAGGCCTGGCAGCTGAATTGGCTAGAGGCTGCTGTGCTGACAGTCAATCATTCATGAATTGAACCTTCTAGGCCCTGAGTTTAGATCCCAGCATTGCCAAAAATGTAATTGTGGAGTGAGAAGCCAAGCGTGACACATGTTTTCTTTTTTTTGAAAGTACTCGGTTATATGTAGGATGTATAATTCAGATGCAAATTTATAAGCCATGTAATAGGATGTCATAAATGAAAAAAATGTCATAAATGGAAGAATTGTCACTACAATAAATGAAAAATGATTGAATTAGTAGTGAATCATTCTAGGATAAAAATAGACACAATAATTACAGGATATGCATTAAGTTTAATAATTTATTAAGCATTAACAATAAAAATTGCATGGAAACATAAATAACTAATTATTAGTAATAACAGCTGATGCACAATTTAATAATATATAGACATCTGTCTCATTATATAAAAGGTGATTACATGTATGGATGTATGTACATATGTGATAATAATAGGATATTGAGTAATTTTAATTAATGTTTTATTAATTGTTTACTGGGACACATCATTAAAAGGAGACATAATTTAATACCTAATAATTGGTAGTAATTAATAATATAAATTAATAATATACAGACATCTTTTTGTGTATATAATATTTATATACACCAATCTCTATGCCTCATTCACTCCTGGGGCCTGGTGGTTGAGTGCTCGCCTAGTAAGCATGAAGCCCTGGGTTCGATTCCTCAGTGTGACATAAACAGAAAACTCAGAAGTTCTGCTGCCACGCCTACTCCAGTGGAGTCTGCTTAGCATGGAACACCTGTTATCAGATCTGAGAATGGGGCCTCACAGAAGCCTACCTCTGAGAATGGGAATTCATAGAAGTCTACCTCAGAGAATGGGGCTTCAAAGAGGCCTACCTCCTGGAAAGGCTGGCAAGCCCCTGGGAAATATATGTTCCTGTTCCTGTTTTTCTTTTCTTCGCTGTATAGGAGTGCCTATTAATCTTTTACTGTTCCTGCTGCTTGTTCTACCTTCTCATGTTCAACGTTCCCTTATTCAGGTCTCTTTCTTGGAAGTGATGACGACTCCACCATCCGATGAGTGTCCTGAGAATATGACTAACTTACCAGAGTTAAATGCTACCCTGAAAGCCCCTCTTATGGAGGCTATTAGACAAGTCATAAGTAAATTTAAAAGTATTGGGGGTTTCATGATATCACTTCAGCAGAAGGAATTGTTTGTAAGAGATTTACAAGAAGCTGTAGGCACGGCTAGAGCAGAAAGTGTATATGGCTATTGGAGACTTCCCTTTAATCCTGAAGCATATACAATAGAGCCATATAGATATCCTGTAGATAAGAATGATGTAGAGGGATATTTAGAACAAAAGCTAAATAAGATTCCTAAAAGGTTGGTAGATGGAAGGTGGAAATGGCTTATCAGAGGAAAATGGTAGGCTCCTCCATTATCTAGAGGACCCTAAAGACATCCCCCAGATCCATAGCCTTTTACAGGTGTGTATGATAAGGATGGCAACCGTTGGGTAAACTCTTAAGAAAAAAAAACTTCCTATTACTCTCTTCCATTTACTGAGAGACTTGCTAGATCTAGGCCTCCTTGTTGCTTACTATCAAAGAAGAAACAAAAAAGATCTTATGAGACAGTTAAGGCCTCTATGGAGAAGAGTAAATGATTATGTGAAAGGGTTACAGAGAAGACACTATGAGCTGGAATTTGATATGTGGCCAGATTTAACTAAGTATACTGAATATCATGAGTTTTGGACACAAATTGGGGACCCTCTAAAAGAATGGCAAAGAAGCACAATTGCTTAGAAAAGATTTGAAATGCATAAAGTACAAAACTCAACAAAAGTAACAATAAAGTACTAAAGTTCATGCCTTTCTGTCCAGCACCTTGCCCATATGCTCTGGTTAATGGTTAATAGCTGATAAACATCTCGAAACCAATTGTATTTCTTAAAAAATACAGGAAAAGCCTGAAACAAGTGCCTATCATCATAGCTCATCATACAAAAAACAAGATCAGGCGACCAGCTGGTGACCACCCAAGAACAAAGCCTTGCAGCAAGATTATGTAACCTTTTGCCCTTTCTCATGGAGACTTTAATCTATAAAAGCTTGTTATCCTCTGCAATAAATCGCACTCAGCATTCACTCCTCTTGTGTGTGAGTTGTCTGTTTGCCCTCTCCCCACCTGTTCCAGTTATCTCCACTAGGTGTCCTCCGTCTTCCCGAAAGAGCCAGTCAGCGGCATTCTGCTATCTTTCAATCAATTGAGTGCTAGCCTGGAGCACAGATGCTTAGGGACAGTGTCAAAGCCCTTACTCAAGCCCCAGGACTGACGCCACAAAAAGGTAGAATGTTCAACTGCAACTAGAGAAAGACAGGATCTCATCACAGAGAAAGCTAGTAGTCTGGTGCTGACAGCTGCCACCTAACCTGACTTGGCCAGATGTAAACTGTTGCAACCCAGCTCCATGGGTTAGCCCTGTCACCCTGGTTTACCCTGGCTTACCACCAACATCCGGGCTGCTCGGTGGCTTTAAAACTTGGCAGGAAGTCTGCTAGACTCTTTGAAATATGGCTTGAAGTGGTAGAGTTCTAACCTTGAGCAAATGGTATTAGAACAGTACCCCATGCTTGGAGTTCAAGCCCCATGACTAACCCCCCCCCAACAAGAAAAACAACAACCCAATAAACCATTAGATGTGAACTTGTGTGGTTTGTGAAATGTTCCTCAAAGAATGGTGATACTGATGAGAGGACCCTAATTCTAATGGCAGCTTGTTGAATAGAGCTATGTGCTGAGTCCTTCATAAGGTGCTCTGTGCTGAGTCCTGCACATGGTGCTATGTGCTGAGTCCTTCACAAAGTGCAGTGTGCAGAGTCCTGCATTGGGTGCTGGGTGCTGAGTCTTTCACAGGATGCTGTGTGCTGAGTCATGCAAAGAGTGCCATGTGCTGTGTTCTTTACAGGGTGCATTCTTTCATCAGATCCTTGTAAGAGCTCCACAACTGAGATGATTATGCAGACAATAATTGAGGCTCAGATATGTCCCTATGTCAGAGAAAAAATTATGTATTACTGAAAAGTAATGAGTTGTCTCTTCAATTTTTTTGTTTTGTTTTTTCTCAGTCATGAACCTTGAACTAGGGGGGCCTGAGTGCTGCCCCTTACCACTTGGGCTAGCACTCCACCACGTGGAGCCAAGGACCCCCTTGCAGCAGAGTGCCACCTAGGGGTCGATAGCTGAGGTTGTCATCCTGCCTTCTCAAGAAGCTGAGATCTGAGGAGATGGGTTCCAAACTATCTCAGACACAAAAGGTCCCATGAGACTATCATCTCCAATTCACCACTAAGTAACCTGAAGTTGAAGCTGGGTGCTTGTAGCTCATGCGTGTCATACTAACTACTCAGGAGGATGAGATCTGAGGATCATGGTTCAAAGCTAGCCTGAGCAGGAAAGTCCTTGAGACACTAAGCTCCAATGGACCACCAGAAAAACTGAAATGGTGCTTTGGCTCAAATGGTAGAGCATAAGACTTGAGCTGAAGAGCTCAGGGACAGCACCCAGGCCCAGACTTCAACTCCTACAACAACAACAAAAAGACAGAAACAAACTAACAAACCTGAAGTAGAGGGCTGAGAATATGCCTTTGGAGTAGAGTTCTTTGCATATATAAAACGCTGGGTTTGATTTCTCAGGACCACATCACTAAAAAAAAAGCCTGAAGTGGCTCTGGCTCAAGTGGAAGGATAGCCCTCTTGGCTATCCTTGTACAAGAGAAACTAGTTACAGTGCTCAGGTACAGAGCTCAGGTTTTGAATTCAACTTCCAGGAATGGTATTTGAACCAGAGCACATGTGCAAGCACACACTCACACACACAGCCTAGAAGTGATGCTGTTACAAAAAATGGTAAAGCAGTGGGTGTCTTCACTGAGCTCATGGTCAGCACCCCAGCCCTGTGTTCAACCCCCAAACCTAGCCACCCAGGGACCAACTAGGAGAGGTCAAAAGTTTCAAAACCTGGTGAGATTCACCAGCCCTAGATGACAGGAAGCTTTATGATATTAGATATGTGGTTAGATTTTCCAAGCTTCTAGAAACCTAAGAGAGGCATCATATGCCCATCATCGCCCTCAATGAAACACTTCATGAGGTTCAGTGCCCTGGTTGTCTGCCAGAACGTATCCTGAATTATATTGAGCACTGTATCTGAATACTGGAATATAGTATCCAAAGGCAGGATAAGTGCACAGAACTTGGCCTGCCACGGGAGGTGGCACAAATGAAGACTTCCTGTCAAACCAGAGCACTGGGGAGAGAGATAGTTTGGGGTACAAAGAGACCTATTTCTCCTGACTGTTAGAGCCCGCCCAAAATCATTCTCACTATCTGACCTGAATAGTTGTTTGTTACACAGCTGTACAGAAATGAGGCTTTTGTCTGCCTGTCCAGACAATGAGAGAGACTTCTTTCAGCAGGCCTGGGATGCAGAGAAATCCTCAGGCTACAATGAGAACAGTGAAGGGAGCCCTGGAACATGCACTTTCATGAAAGCAGTCTCTGTTATGAAATCATTTTCTTCAATACAAATTTCCTAGCTTGGTGATGTTCATCATAGCTACTCTGGAACTTCACCTATAGGAATAAATCCATACATACCCAAACACATGGAAGTACAGGCTCTTTTTCAGGTGGCATATCCGAGGTTGAACTATGAGCCGAGGCATTGTCCCTGAGCTCCTTTGGCTCAAGGGTAGTGCATTAACCTTGAATTACAGCCCCACTTCTGGGTTTTTCTGTGATATGTTAGAAATAACAGTGTCATGGACTTTCCTATGCTGGCTGGATTCAAACTCAGATTCTCTACATCTCAGCCGCTGAAGAGCAGCTATTAAAGTGAGAAGCCGCTGGCACCTTCTTTCTTTTCTTCTTCATTTTTGAATCTAGACAATCTGACTTCTTAACAGGGTCATTCCAATGGCTTGAATTTATAAGTTAACTACCAAATATTCTTTATAGCTGCTTTCACTGAGAAGGATTTTCTCTCCTCATCTTCTCCTCTGGTCACAGGTTTGAAGCCAAAAGTGAGAAGTGAGTGTCACAGGATTTGGCAGCAAATGTCCACAGGACATGTCAGCCCTGTCACTTAGCATTGAGCTGCAGTGAATTTACTGTCTCAGGATGAGAGGACCGAAAGCTGGAGCAATCCTCATACTGTCTACATTGCTCCTTTTACCTATAAAATGATCTAATAATTATGAGTGCTGTGTGTCTCTAACCTTAAGTATCTAGAACACACTAGAAGCATCTTCATGTATCTCTTTTTCTCTAGTGCCTCTTAAAATTTAGATTAAGGGCTTGTGTGGAGGGGCTACTCGGTGAATCCCTAAGGAAAACCCTTGAGGCCTCTTGGGAGATCGCCGTTCAAAGTCAGCCTGAGCAGGAAGTCTGTGAGACTCTTAACTCCAATAAACCACCAGAAAACCAGAAGTGGAGCAGTGGCCCAGAGGGTAGAGCTCCAGCATTGAGGGAGAAAGCCGAGCAGGAGACAGAGGCTAGACCAGGCAGGAAAGCCTGGGAGGTGCTTATGTCCAATTAATGACCAGGTGGGTGGAAGTGTATCTGTGGTGGTGGTAAAGCCTCAGCCTTGTGCAAAACAGCTCTGGAATGCATCGGGCCCTGAGTTCAAGCCCTGGGATGGCCACAAAAAGAGAAGGCCAAGTTTATGTATCAGTGCCTAATGCAGTTATGTGTGTATATTACCTCCCTGAGTGCAAACAGACCATATGCAATTCTTCTCTTTTTATTTACTGGATTATTTTTCAGATATGCTCCTTGCACATACCACATCATTGTCTTCATTTCAGGCCCATAGCTTTGCTCTTCCAGGGTTCCAGGCCTGTGGCCTTATATAATGCATCCTGAAGCTCTCAGCAGCCTTTATTTACATTTTATTATGGGACCAATGCAAGAATAGTCACAAATCAGACAGGGGAAGAGAAGATCAGGTTTCATAGAAGTAACCAGTATTCAGAAAGTTTAACTTGGGGACGTAAAATGGTAGCATACTTATGTAAAAACTACCATTAAGGAAAAGATGAGGATGCCGGGAATGTGGATTACTGAGAGAGTGCTTGTCTAGCATGCAAGAAGCCTTGGGTATGATTCCTTGGGAGCACATACACAGAAAAAGCCAGAATCGGTGCTGTGGCTCAAGTAGTATTGTGCTAGAGACTAGTGTCCTGGCCTTTATTTCAACCCAAGAACTGGCAAAGAGATATCTAGATAGGTGGGTAGATAGATAGATATAGGCACATACATTCGTACATACATACATACATACATACACAAATACATAGATCCATAGATAGATTCAGTAGATAGAAAGATGATAGATGAATCTGGTCTTGGATGTCAGGAGGAAAGAAGGGAACAATTCCCAGTCATGAGGCCTTCTGCAGTGTGCCAGGACACCAGCATCGTCTTCCCACAACCATAGGGCAGGAAGACTGTCTTTTCCACTTCTCAGGCAGCCAAAGGCCCCAGAGTCAAACAGGCAGACCTAGTTTCTAACTCAGGGATTGGAGATTTGCATTAATGACGTGGAGAATGAAGGAAGGAGAAAGGACTGGCAGAGATAGAAGAAGGGCCTGCAAATATGACAGATGGTGAGTGAAAAACCCACTCCTTAAGACCAGAGAGCAGTGTTTTTCTACTCTGTTCCTCCCCTCTCACCCACTAAACTGGCTCTCTATTGGTAACCTATAGGTAGGCTGAGGCTCCCTTCACCTGAGGGAGGAAGGTTAATTAGTCATTGTTTGAAGAGTTTAACAATTGTTTCAGGTTTCCCCCCATAGGTGGTTGTTCCTGGAATGAATGAAGTGATTTTGCAGCTCCCTTCCCTGATGAGTGTGTACATTCTGCCTCCTAATCCTGTAGTCCTACTCTCTGCATCTAGCTTGGCTTTGAAACTGTTTTCTGCCTTCAATTACAGTGTTACACTGCAGTTCTTCCTGCTAACATGGCTAGGGTTTGGGTCCTGAGAACTTCATTTGAACCCAGGATAGGTCAATAATGTTTCTTTCCTGCTTCTATAGCTCAAGAACTCTAAGAACATTTAGAGTACAAGTACTTCTCATCACCAAAGGAAACAAAGGAAGCTCTTGAACATCTGACCTTTCATAAGTGGAAATCTGAGTGTCATAGACTTTTCTGCCCTCGCTGGCTTCACCCTGTGATCCTGACACCTCAGTCTCCTGAGCTAGCGTGACGGGACTGAGCTACTGGTGTTCAGCTTGGTTCAGAATTGCAATGACATTGACAATACAAGTCAACTGCTTATCACAAAGGGTTTGGGGAACATATTAAGCCTTTCAACATTGGACCTTTCAGAACCCAGTAGGACACAAGGTTAAAATGCTAGAGTCTGAGAGGCTGGGCATATGGATCTGCTACACTTGAGCCTGCAGCTCTAGTTCTATTCTGGTGTCCATCAGTGTTCATTTTCCAAAGAATGTTCTCATAATTAGCAAATAGGAAAAATTCTTTGATTAAGCCTCACTTTTTTCCAATTGTTTGTCTCAAACTCAAGTGTGGCACTGTCCCTGAACCCATCAGCTCAAGGCGAACACTATACAACTTGAGCCACAGCGCCACATGGGTTTTTTGGTGGTTCACTGGATATAAGAGTCTAATAGGCTTTCCTTGCCTAGGCTGTCTTTGAATAGTGGTCTTCAGCTCTCAGCCTCCTGAGAAGCTAGCATTCCAGTTGTGAGCACTGGCATCTGACCTATTGTTTTTGACAGTCCTGGGGCTTGATCTTAGGGCCTTGGTACTGTCTCTGAGCTTCTTATTCTCAAGGCTAGGCACTTGACCCACACCACAGCTTCTGCTTTTTCTGAGTATGTGGCACTGAATTTTAAAACCCTGGTATTCAGGCATGCTGAGCGAGCTCTTTACCACTTAGCCGCATTTCTAACCCCACCCTTACAATTGTATCCTTCACTTTTGTATCCTCATAAAAAGGCATCTGACTTTACATCATCTAAAGAAATCCCAAGGGTGTCGGCAGAAACTGCAGCCACCATAACTGAATCACATAGAGTCCGGGATGAAGGAGCCAGATGCGGCATGTGGGCGGATTCTACTCAACACCAGCAAGAACCGACAAGAAGAAGATATCTTCATCCTGCAGTTCGCAGACCAGAGACGACCCAGGAACCAAGACTCGGCGTGAGTAGAAGCCTAACGTCCTCACTCATTCTCAGGGAGCAGAGGAGGGAAGGCCAGCCCTCCCCCACCCCCAGTAATGGAGATCACCATCTTGGAGACCAACAAAGCTCGGCAGAGCTGCTAGCTCCAACTCAGGCCTTGGAATAAATCTAGAGTCATCTAGCAAGTCACAAGAACCTAACTTGGCCTGCCAGACTCAGCTCCACCCAGGGAAAAGTCACCCAGCTTGGGCCCCAGCCCCAGGAGTGGCTTTCTTCACTGGGTAATCAGAGCCAGAGGCTGCCCCTCCATTTAGCAGCCTCAACAATCAACTGAAATTCAGTAAACAGAAACCCTGAGACTGGCTCCAGGCTGGGATCCGTGAGTTTCTCACAAACCAGCCCCCAGGAAAAGCTACTGTTGGCTGAAAGGCCTCAACTCTACCCAGAACCTAGCCTCATTGCAGCATCTCCAAACTCGAGAAAAAAGCCATCTCCCTCTTTTGTGATACTCAAAGCAGACCTCCCTCCCATTGAACTAACCTGGGAGGAGGATCACAGAGCATTTTTCTGCCTGTTCAAAGAAACTGACTTAAGAAACCAACTAAGCCACAGGAACACAAGCAGACCAGAGACTCCAACAAGAGGCTGGTTATGGACACAAAGGAGACACAGGATTTTTCCCACCCCTCCCCAAAAAATAAAGAACTTTTTTTTGTACCTTTTATAATTTTTTTTTCGAAAACTTTTTTTAATATTTAACTTTTACCTTTTTAGAAAAAAATTGTTTTCTAGTAATTTTATTTTCCTCTTAAAATTTTATTTTACGGGTACAAGAGTGTGTGCGTTTTTCTTTCTTTTTTGTTTTTGTTTTTGTTTTGTTTTGTTTTTTGTTTAGCTCTACTGACCTTCTGATCCTTTTTCTTACTTTCTTATCCTTTTCACCTTTTCTTCTCTTTCGTTCTTCTTTATGTGGCTTAATTTCTGCTCTGCACATCCTCAGATAAAACCGTATTCGATTATTAGACCTTATCCCTCATTGTGTACACACTTACTCCACAAATTTATTACTCAATTCAAAACCTCTTAGACTTAAATTCCTTAATAGCAGTACGACCTCTTTACACCTTTATAATATTTTAATTATTTTTATTTTTAAGTTTTTCACATCTCCTTTATATCCCTCCCCTTCTCTCACTATATTCATGTTCTTCTCTGAAGAATTTGTTTTCAATTCTGTAAATTATATCTAATTTTTACCTTTCTATTTTTTCGGGTCTCTTTTTGTTCCCTTTCTCTTCTTTTCTTTCTCTCTCTCTACTTACATCCTATCCCAACTATTTCCTGCTTTGAGATTAGGACTTAGTTAACTCTCCCTGTGCCTTCCAACATCACTCTACTCCTATTTTTTACGCACATCTCTTCCTAAACCTAATAATTTCTAGTTTACCAAATTCTTCTTTGCGGTTCGTAGCCCATTAATATATAGTTGTTTGATGTTGAATAGATGTATCTGGTGAACTAGAATGTACCTGCAGGCTATTGACAGTGCAAATACAGACTTTGGTTAATGCTTGACTAAAGATAGTGTTCTAGCACAAAACTGGTGTTAATTTCATCCCAAATGGGCAGAGTAAGCCAGAGAAACACAAGAAAAATGGAAAGTCAGGGTACCTCAACTAAAACTCATGATAATCAGGGGACAGAACAGATAATGAATAATCCAGAGGAGATTTCCCAAACAGCTCTACAAACACTGCTGGCAAACATGATAAATGAAAAGATTGAAAACATACAAAGCACTCTGTAAGAGCATGATAGGGAGAGAGGGGAGGCAATCCAAAAGTCTATACAGGAATATCATAAGTGTGAGGAAGCTACTCTAAAACTAATACAGGATTTGCATGAGCAGGTTAAGAATACTAAGAGAAAGGCAGGAATGGTGTGAGCAGGCTGAGAACACTCAAAGAGACCTACAAGAATGGCATGAAAAGGAGGAAGTTAATCAAAGAGTAATACAGGAATAGAGAGAGCAGGATGAGAATACACAAAGATCACTAAAGGCATTCATGGGATCCATTAACAAAGAGCTGAAGGAAGTCAGGGAGATCACAAAGGGAATGCTGAATGGAACTCAACAGAAGGAATGGGAGTTCAAGGAAACCATATACAATCTGAGAATAAACACTGAACACCAAATTAAGGAAGTAAAGAAGTTCAAAGCAAAGCTTCCACAAAGAATTAGAAGCCATCAAAGCTGACCAACTAGAAGGAAAAGAAATAAAAAACAAAGTAGAAAGTCTCAACAGTAGGTTAAACCATGCAGAAGATCGAATCTCGGGGACTGAAGACAGAATAAACATTTTAGAGAAAGAACATACAACCATCCAAGAAAAATCCAAGAAATATGAGAGATCTATCCAACACATGGAAGAAACCATCAGAAAGCCTAATCTAAGGATAATGGGTGTAGAGGAGCACCTAGAAAAAGAAGTTAATGGTCTAGGAAATATGTTTAACAGGATCCTAGCAGAGAACTTCCCATACATGCAAAAAGATAGGCCTATTCAAATACAAGAAGCTTTTAGAACTCCAAATAGACCAGACCAGAATAGAACATCCCACCATCACATTATAAACAACACAGGATCAATTCAGACCAAGGAAAAGTTGTCAAGGAGAAAAGGTTAATCACCTGTAAATGGAAACCAATTAGAATCACCTCAGATTTCACACCTGGAATAATGTATGCCATGCCCTAAAAACTAGAATAGTGTACCCAGCTAAACTCTCCTTCATAACTAAAAGCCAAATAAAAGCCTTCCATAGCAAAGAAAAATTGAAACAGTACATCTCTACCAAACCAACCCTACAAAAGATTCTTAAAGGTGTCCTACACATAGAACACTAACAAGAACACAATAATGGAAAAGAAATTGCACCCAAACTGAGAATCCAAGAACCATAGGAAGAACACAGTTTTCACAAGCCCCAAGAAAGTGGATAACATGGCAGGAACTCCCAAATACCTCTCAGTCATATCTCTTAACATTAACGGAGTTAACTCTCAAATTAAGCCACATAGACTGTCTAGTTGGGTTAAAAATCAAGATCCTTCTATCTGCTGCCTTCAGGAGTCACATCTTGCCAGAAAAAAACAAACACATTTTCAATATTAAAGGCTGGAACAAAATCTACCAAGCAAACGGCACCCATAAACTGATGGGAGTTGCAATACTAAAATCAGATAAAATAGACTTCAAATTAAAATTTGTGAGAAGAGATAAAGAAGGTCGCTACATACTAATTAAGGGATCTCTCCTTCAGGAGGATTTTACAATTGCAAATATCTATTTGCCAAACAACGGAGCACCCAAATTTATCCAAAAAACACTACTTTCCTTCAAATCCCACATAGATCCAAAGACAATAATTGTTGGGGATTTTAACACACCACTCTGCTCACTAGATAGATCAACTCGGCAAAAACTCAACAGAGGAACCGCAGTTCTAAACAACTGCATAGATCAACTAGATTTAACAGACTTCTACCGAATATTTCACCCAGCAGCATCAGAATACACATTTTTCTCAGCAGCACAGGGAACATTTTCTAAAATAGAACACATTTTAGGCCACAAAGCAAGCTTGTCCAAATTCAGAAACAAAGAATTAATACATTGCATTCTCTCAGACAACAAGGGAATAAAATTAGAACTCACCACGAAAAGCCACCAAACGAAATCCGGTAACCCATGGAGGCTGAAGAACACACTGCTGAATCTCCAGTGGGTCAAGGAAGAGATTAGAAAGGAAATTCAAATGTTCATGCTATTCAACAAAAAGGAGCAGCCGAATTACCAGCTCCTCTGGGACACTCAGAAGGCACTACTCAGAAGCAAGTATATACCTCTGAGTTCCTATGTCAACAAATTGGAGAGATCTGAAACCAACAATTTGATGAGACATCTGAATCTCTTTGAAAAATACAAGCTAGATAAACCCCAATCCAGTAGACGGAAAGAAATAATTAAAATTAAATCAGAATTAAATGAATTAGAATAAAAAATACTACAGAAAGACTCAACAAAACAAAGAGTTGGTTCTTCGAAAAAATTAACAATATTGACAGACCCTTAGCAAATCTTATCAGAAAAAGAAGAGAACACACACAAATAAATAAACTGAGAGATGAGAATGGAAACATTACCACGGAAACAACCAAGATTCAGAACATTTTAAGGGAATACTTCTCAAAACTTTATGCTAAGAAGTTTAAAAACTTGGCAGAAATGGACCTTTTCCTAGCAAATATTGACATGCCAAAACTAAACCAAGATAAGTTAAACCAGCTTAACAGGCCCATATCAAGCTTTAAAATACAAACAGCTATAAGAGACCTCCCAGCTAAGAAAAGTCCAGGACCAGATGGTTTTACAGCAGAATTCTACAAGACCTTCAAGGCAGAGCTCACACCAATAATCCTCCAACTCTTCAATGAAATTGAATGAGAAAGTTCACTTCCGAACACATTCTATGAAGCCATCATAAACCTCATCCCAAAACCAGTCAGGGACTCATCAAAGAAAGAGAACTTTAGACCCATTTATTTGATGAACATTGATGCAAAACTTCTCAATAAGATTTTGGCCAATCGACTTCAACATTTCATCCAAAAAATCATAAACCACGATCAAACAGGATTCATTTTAGCCATGCAAAGTTGGTTCAATATGCGCAAATCAATTTATATTATTTATCACATCAACAGGAGCAAGGATAAGAACCACATGGTTATCTCAATAGATGCAGGGAAAGCATTCAACAAGATCCAACACCCCTTTATGATGAAGGTTTTGGAAAAATTAGGAATCCATGGAACATTCCTCAATACAATAAAGGCTGTATATGACGAACATACATCCAGTATTATACTTAGTATTGAAAAACTAAAACCATTTCCTCTTAACTCAGGAATAAGACAAAGGTGTCCACTCTCTCCAATTCTCTTCAACCTAGTATTAGAATGCCTAGCTACAGCAATAAGACAAGACGCAGACATAAAGGGGTTCCAAATAGGGAAAGAAGAAATAAAACTCTCCCTCTTTGCAGACGACAAGATCTTGTATTTAAAGAATGCCATAGACTCCACTCCCAAAATACTCAGGCTGAATCATACCTTTGGCAAAGTACCAGGGTATATAATTAACCCTCGAAAATCAATGGCTTTTCTGGATGCCAACAATGAGAAAAGTGTGTCTGAAATTAGGAGAACAACTCCATTTGTCATAGCCCCACAAAGAATAAAATACCTAGGAATTAGCTTAACCAAAGAAGTGAAGGACCTCTATGATGAAAACTTTAAAATCTTGAAAAAGGAAATCAACACAGAACTTAAAAAATGGCAAAACTTCCCAAGCTCCTGGATTGGAAAGATTAACATCGTGAAAATGGCAATACTTCCCAATGCTATCTACAAATTCAATGCAATACCTGTCAAAATTCTAACCTCATTCTTCAAGGAAATAGAAGAGGCAATCCAAAAATTCATATGGAACAATAAAGACTCCGAATAGCAAAAACGCTAATTAACGGGAAGAACACTCTTGGAGGAATATCAATACCAAATTTCAAACTTTACTATAAATCCATAGTAATCAAAACAGCTTGGTACTGGCATAAGAAGAGACATGAGGACCAATGGAATAGAATGGAAAACCCAGAAATGAATCTACAGACATATAGCCATCTAATTTTCGATAAGGGAGCTAAAAAAAATAGAATGGAAGAAAGACAGCCTCTTCATTAAATGGTGCTGGCAAAATTGGTTAACTACTTGTAGAAAAGTAAAGCTAGTTCCTTATATATCACCCTGCACCAGAATCAACTCCAAATGGTCAAAGACCTCGGAGTCAAAGCAGACACTCTGAAAACACTAGAGGTTGGAGTAGCAGAAACCCTAGGTCTCCTTGGCACAGGTCAAAATTTTCTTAATAGAGACTCGGAAACATAACAAATCAACGAAATGTTGGACAAATGGGATTGCATGAAGTTGCAGAGCTTCTGCATGGCAAAGGACATAGCTAGCAAGATCAATAGAAAGTCCACCGATTGGGAGAAGATCTTTACTAGCCATACAATGGACAAGGGTCTCATATCTAAAATATACTTGGAACTCAAAAAATTAAATCCCCCAACAACAAATCCTCAAAGAAATAACTGACCAATAAATAAGTGGGCTAATAACTTAAAGAGAAACTTCTCTGAAGAAGAAAGAAGGATGGCCAATAGACACATAAAGAAATGCTCAAATTCCCTAGCCATAAAAGAAATGCAAATCAAAACAACATTGAGATACCACCTCACCCCAGTAAGAATGGCAAAAATCAAGAACTCTAATAACAACAGATGCTGGATGGGATGTGGACAGAAGGGAACCTTACTTCATTCTTTGTGGGAGTGTAAACTTGTTCAACCACTTTTGAAAGCAGTATGGAGGTTTCTCAAAAGACTCCACATATAGCTCCCCTATGACCCAGAAGTACCACTTTTGGGCATTTACCCAAATGTTTACTAATATGACCACACTAAAGCTACCAGCACAACTATGTTTATTACAGCATTATTTACCACAGCTAAGATATGGAACCAACTCAGATGCCCCTCAGTAGATGAATGGATCAAGAAAATGTGGTATATATACACAATGGAATTCTATGCCTCCATCAGAAAGAATGACATCGCCCCATTTGTTAGGAAATGGAAAGAGTTTGGAAAAATTATATTAAGTGAAGTAAGCCAAGCCTAAAGAAACATAGGTCCCATGATTTCCCTTATTTGCAATAACTAGTATATGTCGGAGTCAAGCAGAAAAGGTCAAATAATGTGATGTTAGGAAAATGAACCCTAAGATATGTATTTTAAATGTTTTTTTTTTCTTTCATGCATTTGTTTCTAACTCATTTATAAGATTATATCTTTGTTGCTTTGTGTGTCCCTCCCCCACAGTATAACTCCTGCTTTCACTATATTTGTTGTCAGTATAATTTGTGGAGGATATGGGGGAAAACAAATCATTTTAGGATACAGGTGGACCCGTTGCAACTATTTTAAATACAAGTTGTCATGTCGAAAACGAACTTTACAACTTTCGTCCGGGGGTCGGAGGTGGGATTGGGTGGGGCACGGGGGGAAGACTAGGAAGGGATGTGAAGGGTAAACAAACGAGGAGGTTGCAATGCTTGATAAGAAATGTACTCATTATCTTGGCCATGTAATTGTAACCCCTCTGTACAGTATGTTCACAAAAAATTAAAATTAAAATAAAAAATATGATCCAGAATAGCAAAAACGATCCTCAACGTAAAGAATACTGCTGGAGATTTATTGCAGTTTAATTTTATAGCAGCATCATTCATGATCAACACATTCCACTGTGACATTGATAACATTCCATTGTTATTCCTATGGATTGGAACCAGTTTCTTAAAATCTATTGTCATTGGTTGGTGTCAGGATGAGGATTCAAAATCAGGATCTATGTTGCCACGTGGGCCTAGGGATTCTCTGATATTCTGCCAGCCTTCATCAATGCAAGGTGAAGTACCCTTTGCAACAGTGTCATTCAGACCCAGGAGGGTTACCGTGCAAAGAAGAAAACTTAAAAAGGCAACATTTTTTTCTGTGCATTGTTTTTCCTGCAAGGCCTGGGGGTCTAGGATCCCAGGAGAAGCAGTTTGTCCAGTTGCTGCACCCCAGCATAGGGTGATCAAAGCTGAGGCAGAGTTGCTACGAGCTGAGTTCAAACCCTATGCTGAGGAAAATTTTTAAAAAAATTAGCTCCCTGGCTTTGGATTTGAACTCAGGATCAAGGTAAATGTGCAGCTATATGGATGAAGGGGAAGATCACTGTACTTGAAGATAAGAAAGTCAGGACTGGTCACTAGTCCTGAATTCAAGCCCCAGCCCTGGAAAACATACTATTTATATAAATTGTAAAGATAGGATTTTACTTACCTGTAGATGTTCAGTCCATACATGTCTGATATGGTTGTTCCTTGTATTTTCTGTTTCATTCATTTATTTACCGTTGATTTTACTATGATGAAACCCATTCTGTTTATTACATTGATGACATCCTATCACAGAGCATACAGATTTGTAGAAATGTTCTCCATCATGCCTGACACCCAGGATTCTCAGAGAAAAGGAAAACAAGTTTCACACTTGGTTCTTACTCCACAATCCACTTGTTGGTAGTACTGCGATCTGACTCAGGGCCTAGCAGGACCAATTGGCCAATAAGTCAAGGTGAACACACAAGCCTGTGAGCATCTAAGGAGCTAGGCCATTCCCAGGATCTGACATTGATCCCCAAGGTGGTTCACTATAGTCATAAATTCATAATTTAAACATAGAATCTATATTGACAAACATGTGTGGACAGCATCTTGTATTCGGCATAGTTCTCCTTTTGTTGTCTATAATTCATGGAGGTATTGTGTATTTTACTAAGCATGGTGACAGGTATAACTGTGCTAACATGGATGATGACCTGTTCCCATGGTTATAGAGTTGCCTAGGCATTCTCCATCCTAGTTGAGACCTAAGACGTTCACAGAAGAGGAAAACATGTGCAACAACTTGCTTCTGACATCAGAATGAACCTTTTGTCAGAGCTGGGATTTGAACTCAAGTCTGGGCAGCTCTGTTGAACTGGGGGAGAAGGAGAAGCTCATCATCCTTGAAGACTAGAATGTCAGGACTGGTCCAGGGCCTGATTTGAAACCACAGCACTAGACAAAATAGCAAGGCCACCTTTTTTAAACATAGGATCTCTCTTTACCTATAGGTGTGGTATGCATCTTGCATTCAGTGTAGTTATTCTTTTTATTTTGTGTCTTATTCATGGACGTATTTTGTATTTTATTGTGTGTGTTGACAGATATAACAGTGCTGACATGGATGACAACTTGTTCCCATGTCTATAGAGTTGCCTATATAGCATTCTCCATCCTCGATGAGACCGAAGACATTCACAGGACAGGAAAACATGAAACATGGGCAACCTTGGGTTTCTCACATCAGAATGAATCTTTTGGCAGTGCTGGAATTTGAACTCAAGGCTTAGCAGACCCAATTGGTGAATGGGTCATGGTGAACACAACTGCCTGTGAACCACTGAGGAGCTAGGCCATTCCTGGGACCTGAGATCAAGTCCTGGTGGGGGCCAATATAGTCTTAATTTCATAATTAAACAGAAGATCTATATTTCCAAATATGGCTGGGCAGCATCTTGGGTTCGGTGTAGTCACTCTCTTTATTTTGTGTCTTATTCATTAATGTATTGTGTATTTTCTTGAGTATAGGATGAAAGATATAACTCTGGTGACCTGGATGACAACCTATTCCCATGAGTATAGAGTTGTCTGTACATTTTCTACCCTAGGGAGACTGAGAACTTGCACAGCTTAAGAAAATAGGTGTAACGACTGGCTTCTCACATCAGGGTGAATTTTTGTCAGTGCTGGGATTCGAACTCGGAGCCTAGGAAGCCCCACTGCTCAATGGATCCACATGATCACACCAGACTGTGAGCCATTAAGGAGCTTGGCCATTCCCAATAACTGAGATTGAGCCCCAGGGAGGCCAAAATGGTCCTCAATGCATCATTGAAACATGGGATATGTATCCACATCCATGAGTGGACTGCATCGTGCATTGAGTGTAGTTATTCTCTTTCTTTTGTATGTTATTCATGGATGTATTGTGTATTTTTTGAGTATATGATAACAAGTATAACTGAGCTGACATGGATAACAACTTATTCCCATGGCCACAGGGTGGCAAACACATTCTTGAATCATAGCTGAGACCCAGGACTTGCACAGGAAAGGAAAACAGGTGCAACAATTGGCTTCTGACATGAAGATGAATCTTTTGGCAGGTCAGGGATCTGAACTCGGGGCCTGGCAGGCCCAATTGGTAAATGTGTACACATGAGCACACCAGCCTGTGAGCCACAAAGGAACTAGGCCATTCCCAGAACATGACATTGAGCCCCCCCCGGAGGGAGATTGGGGAGCATAATAGTCATCCATTCTTAAGCTGAAGGTAGTATGCAAATAAGTACATATTTGTATAGAGTAGGAGAGATGGTGACCTGTAATGGAATCCAATCTGCACAACTACCGATTCTTGAACCTTTCCTGATGCCTCCATTTCATGACTGTGATGCTTGTTGTCATGTTTAATCAACTCTTTTTTACAAATAATCAACACCCCATGAGTCTTACCTATCATTTCTTACTTGCATCATGCACTATTTACTCATTCAAGGATGAGATCGATAGCATTCCATGACTCTTTCTAGGTCCAGAAACCAGTATCTCAGGATCTTCCACCATTCCCTCCTCATAGCGGGGGCTGAATTCAAGCCTCAGGCCTGGAAAAGATACTCCTTGTATACATTTTAAAGGTAGGATTTACATTTCCCTACAGATGTTCAGTCCATATTGTGTTTGGTGTGTTTATTCATTTTATTTCTTGTTTTATTCATTTATTTACCATTTATTTTATTGACTCTGATGACACCTATATGATTTATTACATTGTTTATATCCTATCATATAGCATCTAGATTTTAGATGTGTTCTCCATCATGCCTGGCAATGCAAGGATCTGAACTCAGGGCCTAGCAGGCCCAATTCATGAATGGGTGAGTTTGAGCATGGCAGCCTCCTGCCAATGAAGATTTGAGGGAGTTCCCACATGCTGAGATTGACCCCCAGGTTTAGCCAAGATAGCAATACATAGATAGGCATATGATAGTATACAAATCATTATATATTGGTGAAATGTGCCAGAGCCAACTATCTATGATTGAATGACATCTACTACGTTCCTACCAACTCTTAGGTATTTATTATACTGTCATGGAATGAATATATTCTTTTCATGCTTAATAAACTATTAATTAAGATCAATCAGCATTCTAGGATTATTGCATCCAATTTTAGACTAGACCAATGCATGTACTACTCTTCCAATCAGTGGTCCTATTTATAGGAATGAGTCTCTTGTGATCTCTTGCCATTAGTGTCAGGACTGGGATTTGAACCCAGTGCCTATGTTGACAGGTTGGCCTATGACTTCACTGATACCCCACCAGCCATCAGCAATGGCAGGTCAGGTCCACTTTGCAACCGTGTCATTCATATCCAGGATGGTCATTGTGCAAAGAGAAAAATCCTAAAACCTCAGCCCTCTGCAGCTCGCAACTCTTTATGCTTTCCAGCTATATTTTTTTCCTGAAAGCCCTCTGGGCCTAGGATCTCAGGTTTGGCAATGGGTCCAGAGACTGCACCCCAGCCTAGGGAGATCCAAACTGAGGCAGAATTTCCACGACCTGACATAAAGCCCCATGGTTGGCCAAAAATAAATAAATAAATAAATAAATAAATAAATAAATAAATAAATAAATAAATAAATAAATAAATAAATAAATAAATAAATAAATTTAAATTAAAATAAATAAATAAATTGTTTAACCTGATATAAATAAATGAAGCTCCCTGGTTTGGAATTTCTACCAGTTTTATTTCCTAGCCAGGGATTTGAACTCAGGATCTCGGTAAATCTGTAGCAATGTGAGGGAAGAGTTGCCACTACTTGAGTTCAAACCCCGTGCCAACCAATAATAAAAAAACAAAGTCACTGAACTCGGCAGGGGGTTAATTTTATACCCTGCTACTTTGCCAAAATTTTGAATCAGTTTGAGTAATTTGGAAGTGGAGTCTATGGCATTCTTTAAATACAAGATCATGTCATCTGCAAAGAGGGAGAATTTTATTTCTATTTCCCTATTTGGAACCGCTTTATGTTTGCATCTTATTGCTGTAGCTAGGCATTCTAATACTAGCTTGAAGAGAAGTGGAGAGAGTGGACATCCTTGTCTTGTTCCTGAGTTAAGAGGAAATGGCTTTAGTTTTTCAACATTAAGTATAAGGATGGCTGTAGGTTTGTCATATACAGCCTTTATTGTATTGAGGAATATTCCATGGATTCCTAATTTTTCCAAAACCTTCATCATAAAGGGGTGTTGGATCTTGTTGAATGCTTTCCCTGCATTTATTGAAATAACCATGTGGTTCTTATCCTTGCTCCTGTTGATGTGATGAATAATATTAATTGATTTGCTTATATTGAACCAGCTTTGCATCCCTGAAATGAATCCTGTTTGATCGTGGTGTATGATTTTTGGATGAATTGTTGAAGTCGATTGGGCAAAATTTTGTTGAGAAGTTTTGCATCAATATTCATGAAAGAAATGGGTCTATAGTTCTCTTTCTTTGATGAGTCCCTGACTGGTTTTGGGATGAGGGTTATGATGGCTTCATAGAATGTGTTCGGAAGTGAACTTTCTCATTCAATTTCATTGAAGAGTTGGAGGATTATTGGTGTGAGCTCTGCCTTGAAGGTCTTGTAGAATTCTGCTGTAAAACCATCTGGTCCTGGACTTTTCTTAGCTGGGAGGTCTCTTATAGCTGTTTGTATTTTAAAGCTTGATATGGGCCTGTTAAGCTGGTTTAACTTATCTTGGTTTAGTTTTGGCATGTCAATATTTGCTAGGAAAAGGTCCATTTCTGCCAAGTTTTTAAACTTCTTAGCATAAAGTTTTGAGAAGTATTCCCTTAAAATGTTCTGAATCTTGGTTGTTTCCGTGGTAATGTTTCCATTCTCATCTCTCAGTTTATTTATTTGTGTGTGTTCTCTTCTTTTTCTGATAAGATTTGCTAAGGGTCTGTCAATATTGTTAATTTTTTCGAAGAACCAACTCTTTGTTTTGTTGAGTCTTTCTGTAGTATTTTTTATTCTAATTCATTTAATTCTGATTTAATTTTAATTATTTCTTTCCGTCTACTGGATTGGGGTTTATCTAGCTTCTATTTTCAAGGAGGTTCGGATGTCTCATTAAATTGTTGGTATAAGATCTCTCCAATTTGTTGATATGGGAACTTAGAGCTATAAACTTGCCTCTGAGTACTGCCTTTTCTCTGTCCCATAGGAGCTGGTAATTTGGTGCTCCTTTTTGTTGAATAGCATGAACATTTGAATTTCCTTTCTAATCTCTTCCTTGACCCACTGGAGATGCAGCAGTGTGTTCTTCAGCCTCCATGTGTTACCGGATTTTGTTTGGTGGCTTTTGGTGATGAGTTCTAATTTTATTCCCTTGTTGTCTGAGAGAATGCAATGTATTAATTCTTTGTTTCTGAATTTGGACAAGTTTGCTTTGTGGCCTAAAATGTGTTCTATTTTAGAAAATATTCCCTGTGCTGCTGAGAAAAATGTGTATTCTGATGCTGCTGGGTGAAATATTCGGTATAAGTCTGTTAAATCTAGTTGATCTATGCAGTTGTTTAGAACTGCGGTGCCTCTGTTGAGTTTTTGCCAAGTTGATCTATCTAGTGGGCAGAGTGGTGTGTTAAAATCCCCAACAATTATTGTCTTTGGATCTATGTGGGATTTGAGAGAAAGTAGTTTTTCTTGGATAAATTTGGGTGCTCCATTGTTTGGCGAATTGATATTTAGAACTGTGATATCCTCCTGAAGGAGAGATCCCTTAATTAGTATGTAGCGACCTTCTTTATCTCTTCTCACAAGTTTTAATTTGAAGTCTATTTTATCTGATATTAGGATTGCAACTCCCGCCTGTTTATCTGGGGCTGTTTGCTTGGTAGATTTAGCTCCAGTCTTTCACATTTAAAATGTGTTTATTTTTACGGGCAAGATGTGACTCCTGAAGGCAGCAGATAGAAGGATCTTGATTTTTAATCCAACTAGACAGTCTATGTGGCTTAATTGGAGTGTTAAGTCTGTTCATGTTAAGAGATAAGACTGAGAGGTATTTGGTAGTTCCTTCCATGTTGTCCACCTTCTTGGGGGTTGCCAAACTGGGTTCTTCCTGTGGTTCTTGGATTGTCAGTTTGGGTGCAGTTTCTTGGCCTTTACTGTGGTCTTGTTGGTTTCTATGTGTCGGACATCTTTAAGAATCTTTTGTAGGGCTGGTTTGGTGGAGATGTATTGTTTCAATTTTGCTTTGCTATGGAAGGTTTTTATTTGGCCTTCAGTTATGAACGAGAGTTTAGCTGGGTACAGTATTCTTGGTTGATAGTTGTTTTTTTTTAGGGCATGGCATACATCATTCCAGGCTCTTCTTTCTTTGATTATCTCTGCTGAGAAATCTGAGGTGATTCTAATTGGTTTCCCTTTATAGGTGATTAATCTTTTCTCCTTTGCAGCTTTTTAGCCTGAGTTCATCCTGTGTGGAGTATAATGTGACGGTGGGATGTCCTATTCTGATCTGATCTATTTGGACTTCTAAAAGCTTCCTCTAGCTGAATAGGCCTATCTTTTTGCATGTTTGGGAAGTTATCTCCTAGGATCCTGTTAAAAAATTTCCTAGACCATTAACTTATGTTTCTAGGTGCTCCTCTACACCCATTATCCTTAGATTAGGCCTTCTGATGGTGTCTTCCAAGTGTTGGGTAGATCTATCATATTTCTTGTACTCGTCTTAGATAGTTGTATGTTCTTTCTCTGTAATATCTAGGCTGTCCTCAATCCCCGAGATTCGATCTTCTGCATGGTCTACCCTAATGTCAAGACTTTCTACTTTGTGTTTTTATTTTTTTTCCTTCTAATTGGACAGCTTTGATGGTTTCAAATTCTTTGTTGAAGCTTTGTTTTAGAGCTTGTATGGACTTCTTTACTTCCTTAATTTTGTGTTCAGTGGTTATTCTGAAATCACTTTGTTGACTGGTTATGGATTCCTTGGACTCCCTTTCCTTCTGGTGGGTTCCATTCAGCACTCCCTTTGTGGTCTCCCTGACTTCCTTCAGCTCTTTGTTAGTGTATCCCATGAATGCCTTTAGTCATCTTTGTGTAGTTCCATCCTGCTCTCTCAATTTCTGAATTACTCTTTGCTTAGCTTCCTCCTGTTCATGCTATTCTTGTGTTTCCCTTTGAGAGTTGTCAGCATGTTCACTCCATTCCTGCCTTTCTCTTTGAATGCTCTCAAGCTGCTCACGCAAATCCTGTATCAGTTTTTGAGTAGCTTCCTCACGCTCATGATATTCCTGTATAAACCTTTGGATTGCCTCCTCTCTCTCCCTCTCATGCTCAGAGTCCTTTGTAGGTGTTCAATCTTTTCCTGCATTGACCTTTTGTTTGCCTCTTCTCACTCCCTATCACGCTTATACAGAGTTCTTTGTATGTTTTCAATCTTTTCATTTATCATGTTTGCCAGCAGTGTTTGTAGAGCTATTTGGGAACACTCTTCTGGATTTTTCATTATCTGTTGTGTCCCCTGATTATCATGCGTGGGAGTGGAGATACCCACACTTGCCATTTTTCTTGTGGTTATCCGGCTTACTCTGCCCATTTGGGATGAAAGTAACACCAGTTTTGTGCTAGAACACTAACTTAAGGCAAGCATCAACCAAAGTCTAAATTTGCACAGTGAATAGTCTGCAGATACAATCTAGTTCAACAGATACCTCTTTTCAACATCAAACAACTATATATTAATGGGCTACGAACCGCAAAGAAGAATTTGGTAAACCAGAAATTGTTAGAGTTAGGGAGAGATTTGGGTCAAAAATAGGAATAGAGTGATGTTGGAAGGTACAGGGAAAGTTAACTTAAATAAGTCCTAGTCTCAAACTAGGAAATATGTTGGATAGGATGAAAGTAGAGAGAGAGAAACCAAGAAGAAAGAGAAAGGAGAAAAAGAGACCAGAAAAAATAGAAAAATAAAAATTAATAATATGCAGAAACTAGAACAAACTATTCAAAGAACGTGAATATAATGAGAGAAGGGGAGGGATATAAAGGAGATGTGAAAAACTTAAAAATAAAAATGTTTAAAATATTATATAGGTATAATGAGGTAGTATTGCTATTAAGGAATTTAAGTCTCAGTAGTTTTAAAGTGAGTAATAAATTTGTGGATTAAGTGTGTACACAATTGAGTAGAGGGTCTAATAATCAACTACGGGTTTATCTGAGGATGTGCAGAACAACAATTAAGTGCCATAAAGAAGAAGAAAAGAAAGGAAAAGGTGAAAAGGATAAGGAAGGAAGAAAAAAAGATCAGAAGTTCAGTCTAGCCAAGCAAAAAAAAAAAACTATTTTAAAAAAGAAGAAAAAAGAAAAAAAGAAAGAAATACGCACACACCCATGTATCCCTAAAATAAAGATTATAAGGGGAAAAAAAGTTACTAGAAAACAATGTTTTTCAAAAAAGGTAAAAATTAAAACTTAAAAAAAGTTTTAGAAAATAAAAAAAATTTTTAAAGGCATTAAAAAAAGAAGAAAAAAATATTTTTTAATTTTTTGGGGAGGGTTGGGAAAAATCATGTATCTCCCTTGTGTCTATAATCAGCCTCTGGTTGGAGTTTCTGGTCTGCTTGTGGTCCTGCGGCTTGGTTGGTTTCTTAAGTCAGTTTGTTTGGATAGGCAGAAAAATGGTCTGCTTTACCCAGGATTTTGCGATCCTCCTCCCAAGTTAGTTCAATGGGAGGGAGGGTCTGCTTTGAGTATCACAAATGAGGGAGATGCTGTGATGAGGCCAGGTTCTGAGTGGAGTTGAGGCCTTTCAGCAAACAGTAGCTTTTCCAGGAGGCTAGTTTATGAGAAACTCACAGAGCCCAGCCTGAAGCCACTCTCAGGGTTTCTGTTTACTGTTGTTGAGGCTGCTAAAGGGAGGGGCAGCCTCTGGTTCTGATTACCCAGTGAGGAAAGCCACTCCTAGAGCTGGTGCCCTAGCTGGGTGACTTTTCCCTGGGTGCAGCTGAGTCTGGCAGGTCATGCCACTAAGTTCTTGTGACCTGTTAAATGACTCCTTTTGTTCCAAGGCCTGAGTTGGAGCTAGTAGCTCCTCTGAGCTTTGTCGGTATCCATGATGGAGATCTCCGGTACTGGTGTGGAGGGGTGGCCGTCCCTCCTCTGATCCCTGAGAAGGAGTGAGGATGTCAGGCTTCTACTCATGCCGAGTCTTGGTTCCTGGGTCGTCTCTGGTCTGCGAATTGCAGGATGAAGATGTCTGCTCCTTGTCGGATCTTGCTGGTGTTGAGTAGAAATCCCTCGAGCCACGTTAGGCTCTTTTGTCCCGGACTCTGTTTCAGGTATGGCAGTATGGCCTCCGCCGCTGCCACTACCGCGGCAGCTGCTGGCAAGAGCTGAGATCTGTCTCCTTGCCTGGATTTTCCCTCTCTGGCATGTCTGTCCTGTGATGGCACACTTGGTGTGATTCTCTGGCTTAGGACTGTTCACTGGAACTCTAAAACTGCTTTCTATGTGAGAGCTTGTTTAGCCTCCAGTTTCTCCTCTGCCATCTTCCCAGAACCTTATTCTGGGTCTTTTATTGTGGAACCAACCCAGATGCCCCTCAGTTAATGAATGGATCAAGAAAATGTGGTATATATACACAATGGAATTCTATGCCTCCATCAGAAAGAATGATATTGCCTCATTTGTTGGGAAATAGAAAAGCTTGGAAAAAATTATATTAGGTGAAGTAAGCCAGGCCCAAAGAAACATAGGTCCCATGGTTTCCCTTATTTGCAATATATAGTACATGTCTGAGTCAAGCAGAAAAGGTCAGATAAGTTGATGTTAGGGAAATGTACCCTAAGATATGTATTCAAATGTTTTTTTTTTCTTTCATGCGATTGTCTCTAACACATTTATAAGATTATTTCTTTGTAGATTTCTATGTCCCTCCCCAACGGTATAACCCCTGCTTTCACTGTATTTGATGTTGGTATAATTTGTGGAGGGGAAGGGGAAAAACAAATCGTTTAAATAGGGATACAGGTGGACCCCTTGCAGCAATGAGAAGTACAAGTCGTTATGTGCAAAACGAACATTACAACTTTGGTGAGGGCGAGGGATGGGAGGATTGGTGGGGGGCGGGGAGGAGGATGCGAATGGATGGGAAGCAGAAACAAAGTAGTAGGCTACAATGCTTGATAAGTAATGTACTCATAATATTGCCCATGTAATTGTAACCCCTCTGTACAGTATTTTCACAGTAGTATAGTATAGTATATATATATATATATATATATATATATATATATATGTATATATATATATGGTATTTATATTATATATACGCTCTCTCTATATAATATATATACCATATATATATATATATATATAATAAAGTAAAATAAAATTAGACTGCATCATTTCAGGAGGATGATTGATTTTATTTATTATTTATGAAGCATAAAAAGAATATTATTATTTACAGGAACACAATAATTTCATTATACTGATTGATTTCATTAGTAGTTTAAGGATGTAAACAATAACATTAATTATATGGAGGCATAATCAATACCGAGGAATTGGTAGGAATGTAGTCTATATAACTGAATAATGTATAGATATCTCTGGTACTCTATAAAGATATATATTTATTAGCATACTGCCATCTGCATGTGAATCTGTTCTTACTTTCTTAACATCTGGGGTACAATCTCAGGTTCTGGAAACTGCCTATCCACTCAATTTGCCCCAGGATGGCATGATGACACTCACCCATTCATGAGTTGTAGGCCATGAATTCCGATGCCAGCATTCCCAATCAATCGTGGAATAAGAAGCTGATGGTGACACATATTTTCCTTTCCTGTGAATGTCCTCAGTGTCAGTTATGAAGTGGAATACATATGTAGACCTATATCCTATTTAATCAATGTAATCAATGTTCTATGTGCCATAATAGTCAATAACATAAAGGGTCAAAACATGAATAAAACAAAAAATAAGATAACTATACTTATGGAGTCTACATATGTATATAAATATAAATCATATGTGTAAATTGTACATGAATAGGATGATTTCTAATGGTGAGGATCTATTTCAGGACTAAGGAAAATACTTGAATTTCTTGACTTTAAGGAGGCAAGCTTTCCCTTCCCACACAGTGCAACAGAGTTAACCAGACCGAGTTCAAATCCCAGTCCTGGCATAAAAAATGGCACCTTTATATTATGTGAGGCCCAATTCTTTGGTATTTCATTATACCTCCATTTTATGAATATGATTGTTTAAATGCTTCATAAAATATTAACTAAAATCGATCAGTGTCCTATAATATAATTGTATATAATTTTATCCTAGAATCATTCAAGAACTTCGCATTAAATTATCACATATATCACATTCCATTGGTAATTATGTGGATAGGAACAAGTTTCTTAGGATTTCCTGCCATTTGGACGTGGCAGGATCAGGATAGGAACTATGGGCTCCAGCTCCCACCACTTCAACCCATGGATATGGAAATCCCAGGTCTGTCCAAGAACATCAACAAGACCAATAAGTGGCTCTCAGCAGTCCTCCTTGATACTTACAAGGCTGTGATGTGAAGATCATGGTCAAAGTCACCCTAAGCAGGAAAGTCCTTGAGACCCCTGACAAACTTCAGTGCCAACAAAGCCAGAAGTCCTGTGGCTTCAGTGTGGAGGGTGAGCCTTGAGCAAAAACATCTCACAGACTGTGCCCAGATCCTGAGTTCAAGGTCCAGGACTGGCAACAAACAGACATACACAACTATCTGTGCAGCCATCCAACTAAAGCAGGTCACCCTCTTGTCCCCAATTGAATTGGACAGAGTTCCATAGGAAAGGGCTGGAGGACCCTCTGTCATCTTGACTCTGCCCATGCTGCTGGCATCACAGGATTCCGGCCACACCCCCATTCTTTCATGTTTCTTTCTGATAAATGGGATACAAGAATGGTGGCCCTGCCCACATTCCAGGCTTCCCAGTAGCACCTAGATTCCCTCTGTTAGTTTACACCACTACCAGCAGTTGAGGAAGGTAGAGGTGGCTGAGTGATGAGCAAAAGACTTGATGTGACTTTGGAGCATAGTAGGAAATTGATGTGCCAGCCCACCTCCTTGCCCCGTCCCTACCTTCCCGAGGTGGTTCCAGGTTTCAATCCTCAGAAAATAGCGCCCTGCCAACTGGCCTAAAGCCCCAAACCGGTCTCTGCCCCTGGTCCTCTGCTCTGGGCCCATGTTTCCATAATGCCGCCGCCATTGCTGCTTGCCACACCTGGAGCAGAAACCAACAGATTCTCCCAGCAGCACAGGTGAGTGGCTTCCCAATACCACCCCCACCCAGGTCAGACACCCCTCTGCGGGCACCATGACCCCCTGCTCTCCCTGGCTCTGAGGAGCCACCTTTCTGTTGGGCATTTCTGAAATAGAGACTCAATGTATGCTCAGGCTGGGCTGGATCACAGTCCTCCTGTCTATAACAGGTAGGTCTTCTGTAGTTGGGATGTTAGACAAGTAGCGCCATGCTCATTTATCGGTTTAGATGGATTATCCCAAACTCTTAGTCCACAGCAGCCAATTCTTGGCCACAGGTGAAGCTCTGGGTAGGGCCTCAACCATCAGACCTCAGTCTCCTCACAGGAGAGTGTGAGGAAACAATAGATTTATACAGAGGATCTCTAGAGTATGGCTAGGCACAGAGGGAGAAGCCTTCAGTTAAGGTTCTTGGCAATTCTGTGAGCATATGACAGGAAGATACTGGAAAGGGCTCAGGTGGGGCCAATTATTAATCGTGTAACAGGTGGGTATATGAAACAAAACATGGCTCTCTTTCATCATTAAACTATCCCCATAAGACAGGGGATCCTTCACTCTGTTGAGTTTTGCAGGTGGGGAAATCAAGGAACAGAGAAGCCAAGTGACCTACTTATGACCTCAGTTCACAGGAAGCTCAGCCTGACTTCTCTACCATGCTCCCTAGGACAATGGGTGCTAGTCAGTCCATTTCTTGTGGTGGGAAGTCCACTTATTGTCAGACGTGGGGCTTGAACTCTAGGCCTGGGCTCAGTCCCCAAGTTCCTCAGCTCAAGGCTACCACTTGAACCCATAGCACCACTTCCAGTTTTCAGGTGGTTCTTTGAAGATAAGAGTCTCACAGTCATTCATGACTGGGATAGCTATGAACCATGATCCTCATATCTCAGCCTCCTGTGTAGTTAGGATTAGAATTCTGAGGCACCAGCACCTGAATGAAGTGTAATTCTGACTTTCTTTCTCTCTCTCTCTCTCTCACAAGAACAGGTTCAATGGGTGCTGGAGGAGGTGGCCCAGCGTTTCCATGTGGCTGGAACCCAAGGTGGCCCTCTCATGCTGGAAGTGGTCTGTGGGTAAGGGCAAAAAAATTTTTTTTGGTTAGTAAATGCAAAATAAAGAACACATACTTGGAATATATAATTGCACTCTGACACCTGACAATAGTCCCTTATTCATGTACTTTATTTTATTAGGATACTGTGTTGAACAAAGTTTTGTTCATTAG
The DNA here is from genome assembly GCF_024711535.1 of Dipodomys merriami. Classification (NCBI taxonomy): domain Eukaryota; kingdom Metazoa; phylum Chordata; class Mammalia; order Rodentia; family Heteromyidae; genus Dipodomys; species Dipodomys merriami. The sequence goes on along the minus strand of NW_027206490.1, from coordinate 3,815,410 downwards.
GTCACAGCACTTAATGCCAGGAATGTTCTTAGATGTCAGGTGAAGATTAATTCTGGTAATTCAAAGATTCCAGGGTTTTGTGTGGTCACTGCTAATCACAAAGAGAAGGGTCGTCTAAGTGAGATTTGGAAATCTTTTTGGTCAGTCATGACACCAAAAGGCAGAGCCTAATTAACAATTGTGACACAAGAGAAGAAATAACTCCAGATGGAAGGAATAAATGATAGTAACTAAGGTGTAGCAGAAACTGTTCTAGAGAACCATTTTTGGTTATTGAAAAACTAGTTATCAACTAGGCTTATTCCTCATTGCCTTTAGCATTCTAAATCTCTTAGGCTAGTTCTTAATCTCTGTGTGATAAACGTATCTCCTTCTATGCTGTTCTTTCATACCTGATCCCTTTGCTTTCTAAAAATCTCAGTCTTTCTATATTTCTCTATGAACATTTCCTGATACTAAATACACCTATACAGATGGCAGAGGATGCTAATGTAAGGGTCCCAAAGCTCATGAGTCATTAATGTAACAACATGGAAAAGGAGGACCTATTTATTGCTACCTCAATTTTTCTGAAAAGCTGCATTGGCATCATTTTGTTCAAATTTCCATTCTTTGGCAACATAGTGTCATTCAGTGCACATAAATGCAAATATGAGCCAGGTCCTGGAGGTTCATGCCTGTAATCCTAGCTACTCAGGAGGTTGAGATCAGAGGATTGTGGTTCAAAGACACCCGGAAGTGGTGCTTTTGCTAAAGTGGTAGATCCCTCAACTTGAGATTAAGAGCTTAGGGACAGCACCGAGGATCAGAGTTCAAGCCTCACGACCAACAAAAAAAGCGAAATATGACTTTAAGTTTCCCCCAAAGGAACGACAAGGTAAATTAACTTCCCAAGCAGAAAAAATAATTCCAAAATTATTCAGTGCACCTACTTTTGCTGAGTTACTTAAGTTATGGCTTTTTTTGCTGGACATAGTCTTTTATTTTAAAAATTGTCAAATATTTGGTTTACAGTAAACTTCATCTAGTATTTCTTGTTTCAAACTCAAAGTCTATACAGTTGATGCCACTTAGCTGTCTTAGAATCTTAGTTCAAAGCCAACCCAGGCAGGAGAGTCGGTCAAATTCTTATCTGTAATTAAACAACAAAAAGCAGAAGTGGAGTTTTGACTCAAGCAGTAGTGTACTAGCTTTGGGGGCAGGTGGGCAGGAAAGACAACTGTTCAGGATCAGGGTCCAGCCTCTGGGTCAAGCTCCAGAACCAGCACAATCCAAACAAACAAGCAAACAAAAAAAAAAACCCAAATATTTCTTTGGGACCCTCCTTAAAGGAGCACTAGTCTGAGAAGAGGAACTTTTGCTTATCATAGTCACTGGATCCTGCTTTTTTTGGAATTCTTATTGCTCTGGAGAACTCAGGACTAGACTAGAGGAATTGATAACTGTCTCCTGCAAAGAGAGAGTCATCTCAGGAGTGAAATATCCATACATAAGACATTTTAAAACCTCCATGCCTTTGTTTCTTTGCTGTAGAACACTTTTAAAACAACGCTATTTCCTTTTGTTCTATGCTGGTCTTCAAATGGCACATTATTTCTTTTTGTAATACTCTCACCTAGAAGTTTACAGAAAAGTTTTATATGAGTATAGAACACACTCGAAAAATTCAGGGACAGAGTTTCCTTCAAGTCTTGGGATTCTTTTCTTGTACAGTAAAAAGGAAAGCACAAGTTAACATGAACTTTGTCATTCCTCTGTGTTCATTTCCTCTCCTGGGAGTTTCCACATCCAATAGCTGTTATTTCCAGTAATAATCGATAGTGCTGCTTGAGATATGATGAATGATCTGGGTTCACTGAAATAACACAAGGACACCTTTGGACCTGAGGTAACACGTGTTTCAAAGACAACTTAGTAAAGAGAAAATACGAAATTTATGTTGCTTATAAATACTTTATCAATGACTACATTGAGTTCAAACTTTGTAAGTTCTATGTAAATTAAGGCGAATTTTAAATAGGAAGAAGGTTCTCACACATTCTTTTTATGTGTGTGTGCTGCGCGTTATTTCCCAAGTGTACATGCGTTAACAGTAAGGGAAACAATAGCAATTATAGGAGAAAGAGAAGTTCTGTGTTTAAGTATAAGGGTTCAATATACTATAAAAAGACTCTACAAATAAGACAACATTGAAACAATAAAGCCAAGTCCAGTATGTAGATTTATGGGAGTGATATAGAGAAAGCTTTACTCCTACGTGGAACACGGATTATGAGGGCACTCCCTTTCTAAATCATGCTTGCTAATCAAGCAACTTTGTAGAAAGAAGAATGGTAATATAATTCTGCTTCCAAAAAAAGTCAGAAATAAGAGCATGGACGTAACAGGGAAAAAAGTCCATCTTGAGAGTGCAGGGAATATACTAGCAATGAACTGGTGACTAAGATGACATTTCTTTTTCTTTCCTTTACTTATATATTTTTTTTGTTGGTTGTGGTCTTGGCACTTGAACTCTGGGCCTAGGCACTTTCCTCTGCTAATCCACTCAAGGCTAATGTTCTACCACTTGAGCCACAGTGCCACTTCCACTTTTCTTGCAGTTAATTGGAGAAAAGTGTCTCTGGGATTTTCCTACCTGGGCTGGCTTTGAACCCCAGTCCTCAGATCTCACCGCCACTCAGCTTAGGATCACATTTCTAACAGTGCACACTCAGTATATGTAATGTGTATGTTCATCTATCTTTATATGAATTCTGGGGTTAAAAATCTGGGCCACAGCTTAGACTTTACACTCAAAAAATGTTTGTAGTTTAAAAGCTGATTCTACTGGATAAATAAAACCTACGAATATAAAGGAGCCTGGGAAGTTCAGTTTACATCCAGCCTGGGCAGAAGAGTTTTTGAGACACTATCTATAATTAACCTGCCAAAAGCTGGATTGGAAGAATGGCTCAGGTCATGGAATACCAGTCATGAGGAAGATTGATAAATAAGAGCTTGAGGCTTTTGCATGCATACATACAAACATAATCATAAACACAGAGGCACTTAAATGCGCACACACAAATACACAAATGATACAACTCTCAGAATATGTAGAAAATTTAGAAAGCAATAGAAAATATATCCTGAGTAAGACTAGAATCAAGTGATAATTAAATTAGAAAATCCTCAAGTGAACTTTCTTCAAAAAAGTTTGAGAATATTACATAGGTAAACTTGAGATAGTAAGAGAGTCAAGTAATCAATAGTAAAGGGATTTGATCCATGGAGGAATGAATCAGAGACCCCGCAGATGTATTTGAAAATGTTCAAATCCTGTGTCAAATGTTAGAAAATCTTTGAAAATAGTACATGAAGAGTCTAAGAAGTCTAGTGGATAATATCACTGGAGAAGTTCAGAATTGCTAGTCTGTATCTAGATTAAATAAACCAAGAAACTATGGCAGGGCAAAGTGATACAAGGCTAGAATTCTAGCATTCAGACTGAGAGGAGATTAGAGAGTGGAATTACATAGTGATAACTTCCCTGGACTAGGTAGTATAATTTTGTCTTAATAAAACAAACCAAACAAGAAAGGAATACACAGTTGGAAGTTTGGGCTAATTTTGTCACTATGTTTTGAGAAGTTAAGTTTCCTATTACAATGCAACTCATATATAATCCTCAGGTGTGTTTCAAATGCTCTCTTCATTACAGAACATTTCTAGGTGCAAAATGGCTCTTGATTCTCATCCAAAATTCTCTTATCATAATTCTGTTGGATTCCAAAGAATTGATGAAGGATTACAAAAGCTTAACCCCAGAGAAAAAGCAAAGTTCGTCTAATGTATGTCTTTGTAGATATTGCTAAATTAGAATTTAGATTTAAAATAAATGTTTTGGTTTTGTTTTTAATTACATATTCTATAAGACACTACAAATTTCTTTTTAAGTAGACGGTTTAATTGACAAATTCACAAATGATTCTTGCATTCTACTTGCCTAGAATATTCTTTCAAGAGAGTTATAATTAGAACTTAGTTAATAGATAATTCCAACAGTTCATGTATAAAATGATAATGTGAATAATGTAGACAGTGTTGCGAATAAAAAGATGATGTTAATTTATAAATTTAGAAAACAGCAATTTTTGAGGCTTTGGTATAACATGGTATGAAGAGAATAATTGTATGACATCTTCTTTTTTCTACCTCTATGTAACACAGGAAGCAATTTCCTAAATTATGTGCCTCTGTATACAATGAGAAAATTGCTAGGTTTAGGTTTGTTTTTTGTTTTATTGATTTGTCATAGGGCTTGAACTCTGGGCCTGGACACTGTCTCTGAGCCTGTTTATGTTCAAGGCTCGTGCCCTACCACTTCAACTTCAGTGCCACCTATGTCTGGCTTTTTTGAAAAGTTTCTTGGAGATAAGAATCTAGGGAAACTTCCTCCCTGGGTGGGCTTTGAACTGAAATCTTCCAATCTTAGCATCCTAAATATCTATGATAGTTAAAAAGCATAAATATAAATAATATTTGCAAGTGTTCTGATCTCAAGAATACCAGTGGGGGAAAATGATGTAACCGAGTTTAGCAGAGGTGTAGTATTTTTCACAATAGAGATAAGCTATTTGTGATGTGAATTAAAGGAATTTTGAGGTGTACCCTACAAGTTGGAAACTGTTGAGCTAGGATGACTTTATGGCATAAATCTTTGGATTGATGGTCAAAGAAATAATAACTTACACTGATAAAAAAAATTGCATACTCTTGAAGAAATAATTATTACAGGTGCGTCATAGTTTTATCCTCTACCAGAATGTGACTATTTTTCTGTTGATTTCTCAATCTGTAACACCTCACCGGAAACTGCATCTATTGCAGAATTTCATAACATGCCAACAGGAATGGAATGTTCAGAATTTGAAAATGAGTAGTTATCAGTCATAGGAATTTTGAAGAATACAGATATTCTCTCCTCTTAACAACTTTTAAAAGTTATGGGTTTCCATAGAATTAAACTGTTTTTGGGTTGAGTATGAGAAAGTACTAAATTTATTTTTTTCAAAATATTGTCAAGTATATTGTGAAAATATTATCTAGTTGGATTCAAGTTGATTGTCCTCTGATTAAAAAGGGGTAATTAATTCAAATTAGATGCAAAATAGTATCAATTTTTAAAAAGTTACTGCATAAAGAATAATATTTAGTATACCAATACAGTGAAATTTTTTCATGCAACTTATTTTGTAAATTAATTTTATTGTCAAAGTGATGTACAGTGGGATTACAGTAATTGTAAGGAAGTTAATACATAACTTTTCAAAGGTGTTACCCCCTCCTTCATTTTTCTCACAGTTTTCCTTCACCTCAATACTCCTCACAAGTTTTAATGTACATTTCCAACATATTGTCTTGTGAGTAATGCTATTGCATTGTCTTGCCCTTTGTCCTTTGTCTCCGCCATTTTGTTGTTCCTCTTCTCTTTCCTAATTAAGGTAAATGTATACACAATACACAGGGTACCAAAATCAAATACAGCCAGGGACAAACCATAGGGGAAAAAACCCAAAGAAAATAGAAATCACATAGTACATTAAAAACACAAACCGCAAATAAAAATCTGTTTCCATATCTTGGAGTTCATTTTGCTCAGCATCAGCTTATATAGTCATATATATGCATAACAAAGACACTGGAAAATAATAGTTTCATGGACACTATATCATGAAAACAGCATGTAACAGTTTTTGATGGTAAAGGTGGAATTAGGATTGGCAAATTTGCGATTCTGATAAAGGAATTTCAAAAGAGTTTTAAAATTATGCCAGGTAAATTTTAATCGTTCAAACTTTTAACAACTTAGCCTATTAAGAAAATTTAAAATTCCCTGGGAAAATAGGCTTTCATGCAAAGTAATCCATGTAGACTTAGTTGAGAGGGAGCAATGTTGAAGATGGCTCATTTTCACACTAAACAAACAAACCTCAGAAACCTTGCTATAAATCCTGTAGGTTCCCTTGAGAATTATCCTTACCCAGGACATATACACTCACTGTGTGAAACAAGGTTGTAATGGAATTTAAATTCATATTTCTTTACAAAAGACTTCAAAATTTGTGATTTGACCTTTAATTATCAAACAGAAATGCTCTGAAAAAGATAATTTGGGTCAAAACATTTAGGGACAAATTGCCCTCTACAATGAAAGAAGGTATTGGTTATACACTTTTCTGTTTATAATACTTTCCACAATGTCTTTGCATGTGAAGCACTGAAACAAAGAAAAAATCTGATTGGATACCTCAAACCAATGATTTCACATTTCTAAGTAGCTCACAAAATATAATATCCTTATTAACATGAGATAGTAAAGACTTCTCTTATTACATTAGCCAAAAAGTTTTGGGATCAGAAAAGAATTGAGCAAATTGAAAAGGTAAGATAAGGTGTTCTTAGAAGCCCTAGCTAAAGCATATTGGCTTCAGCAGTAGAAGGATTCCAAAACTTTTTGATATAGATTTTGTTAATATTTTAGCTAACCAAAGTTATTTTGCAGAGACTATTTGGCTCACTACAATGCACAACAGATTGAATGAAGACATGAACATAAATTCCACATCCAAATAAAAGAGTTTAAAAAGAGAAACCATATACTTCTTCAGCTTCACTAGACTTGAAGCCAAGGAGGTGTGATTATTTGGAAATCAAGCAAGAACTATGAGGAGGACATAGAAGTAGGACAAAGAAGTATTGTCCGTTGTAACAGACACTGTCATACAAGGTATGGGTGATATAACTCTATTTTTCTCCATATATCTTGTTGAGCAAATGCAAGACCAAGAGAAAATAATCTATTGAAATAATTTTGGAAAGAATAACTTTGTTCCTGATATGTTATCTAAGGAGAGACTTACGAGAGAAGATTAAAGTGGAGTATACTTCCTCTAAGCATTTGTTAGCAAAATATATCTTTTAGGTTAGAAGTGATTGAACCAAAAAGTGGGGGAGTAATTATTTTGTGGCCCTTTAGACACAAGAAGACTTTCAAGGTAAAAGAAAAAAAGTATAGATAATAATTTGTGATCACAGCTTCTTGGACTGATTTTATGGAGACAAAGTTTACATTAGAGTTTGTCCTCATTAAGATAGATGTTGGGTTTTCTTAGCAACCAAATGCAAGGGTGAAGTTTAATGGACTCTCTTGGATAAGTAAACAGCATGGTAGAAAAAAATGGCAAATAATATTTAGTAAATTAGTTTGGTTAATTACTTTGCCAGAACAAAGAATGAAAGATATAGTTCAAAATCACTTGACTTAAAAGTATGAAGAAAGCGTACTGAAGAGAGATGAGAGAAAAAATAGAGGACTCTTCTGTCTCCAGTGAAGTAATGTGTTCTTGATCTTGTTTCTTCCATTCTATCTTCACAAGCTATCAAGTGTGGCTGAGGACTGGAGTATTCATTGCAGACAAAGAGAACTCACAGAAGAAAATATTTGCAGCAGATGTTGGTGATTCTTAACCTTAGACAATCTATTTAAATCTGTTCAAAATTCTCTGCTACCCCAAACTGCCCACTTTGAACAACTTTGTTTGCTTTTCCCAAGACTACCCTTCATTAACTATTTAAAATTTTGAGAGGTCCATTCATCCTCTCTAGAGATTGCTGTTTAGTTGTGATTTTTGTGTGTTTTTGTTTTTTGTTGTGGTTTTTAACTAAATCTCAAAAGGTTGTGCACGTGTATTACAATAAATATGTCCATCAAATTTCCCAGTGCTCTTGGATCAGAGTGACTCCTTCTATCATTCTCAACCAACCTCTTCTCCAAGATTTAATTCAGATTTACCACTTCCTTTATCACATATCTACATTGAGTATTCTAGCTGTACTTGTCCCTTGTTCCATTTTTTATTCATTCTATGGCTTTCCTCTCTTTTTTCAACTTCCTGATAGTCATTCTGTTAAACTCTCTGTTAATACTTTGAAAGGTTTATATACATTCCATGGAGTTTCAATCCTGCTTATACTTGAACTGATGTCAGTTTATATTTCCATAATTCATTCATCTGCAATAACAATTTGCAAGACTGGAGACTTGAAGCCCCTAGACATGATTTTATTCTCATCCATTTGGAAGATTAATCTTTAGTCAACAAGAAAGATTAAAAATGGCTTAGAATATATTCCTAACTAACAAATTTTATAAATGGCGTTGTAATAGGGCTTGTGATTATTTTATTTTACATGGGATCATATTTTCTACTACCTATAAGTTTTGGAAAAAGAAGAAAACTATGATTTACTACTATAAAGGAATATGATAGAAACAGAAGACAGATTTTATGTTTGTCACATCTCTGATGAGTACCCATATGCATGACTTTAAGTCCTATTTCTTACTATGTTAAAAAGATAGGAAAAACATAAAACAACATGTGATAAGGCAACTATTTGTGACTTTTTAAAATGTACCTTATTAAGTGATGAAATTTACTTTATTAGCTAGTTTTTGGGTTTGAATTATGGGAGGGTGATCTATTTAACACATTCCTGGAAGGCACCTACTGAACAACATAAATGTTGGGTGGTACTATTTCTACACTTTAATGAATGGTTGAACCTGTTTGGCATTAGTGATGGGTAAATAAATCAACTCTTTTGTAACTTGCACCCTAAACTTGAAAAGTTTGCAATGTCACTAATTATCATCGACTTGTCAATTGTTATTTTGGGGAATGTGATTTTAAAAGATTATTTGAAAAGGAATCTGTTTTCAGGAGATTAAACATAGGTTATCATTTGTTAGTGAATGATAACATTTTTATACTGCAGAACCAAGTTTTCCTGAATTACCAGTATTTTGAAGCATTAACGATCTTCTCAATTAATGTTTTTGTGAATTATATTTGACCTGTAAGTCAAGTTTTCCTAGCCTTGGTAGAACAATTATGGATCTATCGTTCTAGGAACTATTTTTTGGCCTACTTATGCTGGACTGAAATCTTTCAGTAATTATTAGGAGAGGGGTATTAAAAATAATTTGTGACATTTGTGATCTTGTTCACTCATATGTGCTGGTCATTTGTAAATTGAAAGTTTGTATTACTGTACTTTCTTTCAGATTTTGTGATCTCATCTTTCATTTTAAGTTGCCTTTCATTTCACATTTGCTTACTGCTAATTCCAGTGTCATAAGGATTGACATGGATTTTTATTACTTTCCGTTGGCACATTGCATGGGCCTAGGTGAGAAGTCTTGCCCTTGTTACTTGATGATGCGGATAACTGAAACCTGACATCCTAGTACCCATGTGTCCTGCAGAAGAATAATAAGTTTTAGACATCATGTCAGCAAAATTTGGGTATAATCAGTAGGAATGCTTCAGAAATATGGAGAAAAACATTTTGGAACCAGTGAGTTAAAATAATAAACAGAGCAGGAGTGTAAATTCCCTTATAAATTAGAGGAAAATAACAATTTTTTTTAACAAAATGAATTCTGAAGACCAAGAACACTTTGAATGTTTATACCGAAGACATTGCATTGATACTGTTCATATATTAATATATATTCTAAACCTAATTATTTATATTCCAATCTATTTATTGTAATATATATCTATTTATTTGTCAAATTATCAGTTAATTCTAGTAAGCTTCACTGTGTGAAATAAAATATCAGCACATATAAATATAAAATATATAACTATATATAATATAAGAAAAAGGCACATGTTTTGCAATGTTCTATTGTGGTTAGGGTATCAAAGGTAACTGTGTTTTAAAGTATTATTCCATTATTTCTACCTCAGTGTTTGGTAGAGTTGGACCTAAAGCTTTACCATTTGTAGATTTACAGCCTAGAAGCAAGAGGAAACACTGTGATTAAAACATTACCAATTTAAGGCCTAATATCGAGGAGAAACATATAGACTTCTCTTGTACCTATGAAAATATTTCGTAAAAGAAAGGCAGTAGTGTAAATTCCTGCCTGGTTGGATAGTAGACTGGCCAGGATATTAGGTAATCATGCATATGAATTTTTTTTCACCTTCTTGGCTTTAGCTACTTTGAAATTTTAGGTATAACAAACAATTATATTTTGATAAAATACCTTCTAGTCTAAACGATTCTGTCTTAACTGTTCATCTCTCTATGATCCCTATTAACTAAGATTAGTTTTGTTCCAATAAGGAAATCTATGCTGTCAGGGTAAGATATTCTGGTTGGTCTGTTGCTACATGGAAGAAGAGTAAAGGGTCAGGTAGACATTTGTGCCAGTAAGACCTCATTTAGGAAATTTTAAGCTGCAGAAGTTTAGATGTAGCTCTTAAGCAAGGCTTACTTTGAATCCATTAGCTCCACAAAGCTATCTCAGTTGATAAATAAGTACTTGAAAAGCCATCACCTTTGGACCTAGCTATAAAGGCTTCAAAGTATGATCAAATTAAATGAAAAAGACTTAAAATAGTCATTGAAAAAAATTGCAAATCTGAGCAATCGACCAAACAATATAAGTTTTACAATATACACAGAATTTTAGAGAAGTAAGATCAATAGCATTTTAGGAACAATAAGTTTTCCTGGTTACAAACAGTCAACCAAGCATATATGCCTTTATAAAGACTGCATCATTAACTACATAAATTTACAGGATACTACATCCTTCAGCAGCACGTTTACCCAAATTACAACAATATAAAGATGAACATGGCACTTGCACAAGGATGATATGAAAATTTGTGAAGTATGCCATATTTGTCATTCTTCAGATGCCAGAAATGAAAAACAGTTATTAAAAATGATTACAAAAATACAAATGTAACAATACATGTAATTAATTGAACTAAAAGTTAGTTTGACATCAGTGTATTAAATCCTCACCTTAGAAAGGCCTTTATATAGCATCATCTTTACAAAACGTTTGAAATTAGATAACGTTGTCATTTTTTCCCAAAGAAATAACATAGTATAAGGACCTAGGAAAAAAAGGAACGTTAAACTGTTTCTATATGGAATGCTATCTGAAATAACACATTTAATAATGAACCTATATATTATAAAACAATGTAGAATTCAAAGTATTATATCTAAGAGAGAATGAAATAGATTATGGATATTATACGAACAAAATACAGATTATTTTAAAATATACTTTTTTCAGACAAGCACCAGAAATATCTTTAGTTTCTGTACTACTCATTTCAACAGATAAGTTAAAAATGATTTCTGATTTAAAAATCACAAACTCTGCAGAAATCATTATAGATGTATACAAACAAATCTTGAATACATTTTGACATCAAAGTCAGGCAATTCACTTGAAGAATACCATGGAGTCCACGTGTCTCTTTAGGATATGAACCTAAACAATAATCTAATACTACAGAGTTGAGGGAGATGAATTGCCCTCCTGAATAATTTACTTTTGGGTCAAATAAAAGCAGGCTTGCAAAAAGAGAATAGACTTTACAGAAACATGATGAGTTGATGTAAGTAGCTGCTTAGCTGATTTTGTTAATTTGTGAACTAATTCAGGGAAACAGAGTACAGCAAGGTAAAAAAAAATAAAGAAGGTCACATTGAAATACTCATTGGTGTGTGTGATACTGCCTGGGCACTATCCCTATGATTCTGTGCCCAAGGATAGTTGTCTAACACTCGAGCCACTATTCCATTCTGATTTTTTAGAGATAATCACATATATTTTCATGATTGGACTGGCTTTGAACAGTGGTCTTCACATCTCAGTCTCCTGAGTAGCTAGCTAAGTGGATTCAGCCTCTGAGTTTCTAGTTAAAATTCTGACTGTCCTGTATGCTTCACTGCTCTTTTATTCTTTTCCTGCGGTAATCAGAAGCGTAACTAATATATGTCTAATTGCTTTAAAAATAATGTTACTGCTTGGCACCAGGGCCTCCCATCTCTACTCTTAACTATTTAGGAGGCTTGAGAACATATCCCAGGCAAAATTTTAGTGGACTTTCTTCTCAATCTATAGCTGGGTGCATTGGATCATTTCCACCATCCTGCACTATCTAAGAACTAAGATTGGAAGGACTGCAGAATCCAGACCAGCTAAGGTAGGAAGCTAGACAAGATGGTGTACAACTCTGATGCCATTGATGATTGGAAGTTTAAGAGGACAGATAAGGTGCATGTTCTTGTAGAAAGGGAATCACTATCCTAAAATTAACCACTGATATTATGCCAGCCTAACAAGAAAAATACCCAAAGTTGAAATCCCCACAATTTTCCACAACCAAAATAATTATATACATTAACATTCCAAAACTTAGTACAATGTGTCCTTTATTCTAATATCCTTATCAGATTATCATACGATGTGACAGAATAGTTCTACATCATATTATGATATATTTAAAAACACCTAGAAAATTCTTTCACATTTATGAAGTGCAAAAGAATGGCAAATTGCCTCATTTCTTACGTATTTGAGTATCACTAAAAATTCTTGTAGAAAAAGTTCCGGGAAGATGGCGGAGGAGAAGCTGGAGGCTAAACAAGCTCTTGCATAGAAAGCAGTTTTATTGTTCCAGTGAACAGTCCTAAGCCAGAAAACCACACCAAGTGTGCCATCACAGGAAGACAGTTAGTCCAGAGAGGGAAAATCCAGGCAAGGAGACAGATCTGAGCACTTGCCAGCGGCGGTGGTTGCTGAGGCCAGCCTTAGCCGCCCTACCTGCAACACAGAGAGTCCAGGACAAAGGCTCCAGACGAAGCAGATGAGCGGATTCTACTCAACCCCAGCGAAAGCTGACTAGAAGCAGATATTTTTATCCTGCAGTGTACAGACAAGGGACAACCCAGGAACCAAGACTCGGTGTGATTAGAAGCCTGGCAACCTCATTCCTTCTCAGGGAACAGAGGAGGGAAGGCCACCCCTCACCCCTCACTACCAGAGATCTTTGATACTGACAAAGGCCTGGCTGAGCAGCTAGCTCCAACTCAGGCCTTGGAAGAAAACAAGAGTCATGTAGCAAGTCACAGGAACCTAACCTGATCTGTTAGGCTCAGCTCCACCCAGGGAAAAGTCACCCAGCCTGGGGCCAGCAAGTTCTGACAGCCCCAGGAGTAGATTTCTTCACTGGATAAACAGAGCCAGAGGCTGCCCCTCCCTACAGCAGCCTTAAAAATCAATTGAAATTCAGTAAAATTAAACCCTGAGAAAGGCTCCAGGCTGGGCTCTGTGAGTGTCTCGCAAGCTAGCCCCTCAGGGAAAAGCTACTGTTTGCTGAAAGGCCTCAACTCTATCCAGAACCTAGCCTCATCACAGTATCTCCAAACTAGAGGAAACAGCCATCTCCCACTTTTTTGATACAGCAGATCTTCCTCCCATTGAACAAGCCTGGGAGGAGGATCACAAAATCCTGGGTAAAGCAGAGCATTTTTCTATCTGCTCAAACTAACCGACTTAAGAAACCAACCAAGCCACAGGAAAATCAAACACCACAAACAGACCAGAGACTCCAACTACAGACTGGTTAATGACACAAGGGAGATACAGGATCTTCCCATCCCCCCAAAAAATCAAAGAACTCTTTTTTTAGTTTTTTATAAAAAAAACTTTTCCTAAAACTTTTTTTTAATTTTAATTTTTAACATTTAAAAAATTTGTTTTCTATTAACTTTTTTTTCTTCCTCTTATAATTTTTATTTTCGGAGTATAAGTGTGTATGCTTTTTTTCTTGTGTTTTTTTTTCTTTTCTCTATAATTTTTTTTGTTTAGCTCTACTAATCTTTGATCCTTTTTTTTCTTTCCTTATCATTCTTTTCACCTTTTCTGTTCTTTTGTTCTTCTTTACGTGACTTAATTGCTATTCTGCTCATCCTCAGATATACCCATAGTTGATTATTAGACCTTATCACCTATTGTGTACACACTTAATCCAGAAATTTATTACTCAATTCAAAACCAGTACTACTTCTTTATATCTATATAATATTTTAAGCATTTCTAATTTTAAGATTATCACATCTACTTTCTATCCCTACCCTAATCTTATCCTAATCAAATTGTTCTCTGAATATTATGTCTGCATTTTGCATAATTTTTAAGTTTTTGTGTTTCACTTTTTAATTTTTAATATTTGTTCTTCTATTTTATACCTTGTATCATTTTTTCTCTTTCTTTTCTTTTTTCTCTCTTTCTCTACTATCATTCTATTCAACCTATTTCCCGCTTTGAGATTAAGACTTAGTTAAGTTTACTCACCCTCTGCCTTTCCACATCCCTGTATTCATATTTGTACCCACATCTCTCCCTAAACCTGATAATTTCTGGTTTGCCAAATTCATCTTTGTGGTTCGTAGACCATTAATACATAGTTGTTTGATGTTGAATAGATATATCTGTTGAACTAGAGTGTATCTACAGACTTTTACGGTGCAACTACAGACTTTGTTTGATGCTTAACTTAAGATAGTGTTCTAGCACAAAACTGGTGTTACTTTCATCCCAAATGTCCAGGGCAAGCCAGAAAAACACAAGAAAAATGGCAAGTTCGAGTATCCTACACCCACTGATGATACTCAGCGGACATAACAGATAATGAACAATCCATTGGAGAGTTCCCCAAAAGCTCTACAAACACTACTGGAAAACATGGTAAATGAAAAGATTGAAAACCTAAAAAGAACACTGTATGAATGTGATAGAGAGAGAGAGGAGACAAGCCAAAGGTCAATACAGGAATATCATGAGCGTGAGAAAGCAACTCAAAGATTGATACAAGAATTGCATGAGCAGCTCAAGAACACTCAAAGAGAAATAAAGAAATGGCATGAGCAGGCTGAGACCAGTCAAAGAGATAGAAAGGATTTGGGGAAACTGGCCAAGAACAGACAAAGAGAAAGAGGAATGGCACGAGCAGGCTAAAAATACTCAAAGAGAGCAACAGGAATCACGTGAACGTGAGGAAGCTAATCAAAGAATAATATAGAAATTTAGAGAGCAGGATGAGAATACACAAAGATCACTAAAGGCAATCATGGAATCCATAAACAGAGAGCTGAAAGAACTCAGGGAGTCCACAAAGAGAATGCTGAATGCAAACCAACAGAAGGAATGGGAGTCCACGGAAACCATAACCAATCAACTAGGTTATTTGATAATAAAAACTGAACACCAAATTAAGGAAGTAGAGAAGTTCATACAAGATCTACAACAAAGCTCCAACAAAGAATTTGAAGCCATCAAAGCCAACCAACTAGAAGGAAAAGAAATAAAAAACAAAGTAGAAAGTCTTGACAGTAGGTTAGACCATGCAGAAGATTGAATCTCAGGATTGAAGACAGCCTAGATATTATAGAGAAAGCACATATAACCATCCAAGAAAAATCCAAGAAATATGATAGACATATTCAACACTTTGAAGACACCATCAGAAGGCCTAATCTGAGGATAATGGGTGCAGAGGAGCACCTAGAGACAGAAGTTAATGGTCTAGGAAATTTGTTTCACAGCATCCTAGCAGAGAAATTCGCAAACGTGCAAAAAAGTTAGGCCTATTCAGATACAAGAAGCTTTTAGAACTCCAAATAGGCCAGACCACAACAGGACATCCTATTGTCACATAATCCCCACAGAATCAATTCAGACCAATGAAAACATCCTTAAATCTGTCAAGGAGAAAAGATCAATCACCAATAAATGCAAAACAATTAGAATCACCTCAGATATCTCAGCAGAGACAATCAAAGCAAGAATAGCCTGGAAAGATGTATGCCATGCCCTAAAGACAAACAACAATCAACCAAGAATACTTTACCCAGCTGTATTCTCCTTCATAACCGAATGGCAACTAAATACCTTCCATAGCAATGAAAAATTGAAACAATATATCTCTACCTAACGAGCCCTACAAAAGATTCTTAAAGATGTCCTACACATAGAAAACCAACAAGACCACAATAGAGGCTAAGAAACTGCACCCAAACTGAGAATCCAAGAACCATAGCAAGAACCTAGTTGCCCCAGCCACCAAGAAGGATAAAATGGCAGGAACTCCCAAATACCTCTCTGTCCTATCTCTTAACATTAATGGACTTAACTCTCCAATTAGCGACAGACACTGTCTAGCTGGATTAAAAAGCACGATCCTTCTGTTTGCTGCCTTCAGGAATCTTGCCCCCCCCAAAACAAACAAACACATTTTCAATGTGAAAGGTTAGAACAATATCTACCAAGCAAATGGCCTCCATAAACAAGCTGGAGTTGTAATCCTAAAATTAGATGAAATAGATTTCATATTAAAATTAGTAAGAAGAGATAAAGAAGGTCGCTACATATTAATTAATGGATCTTTCCTTCAGGAGGATATTAAAATTCTAAATATCTATTTGCCAAACAACGGAGTACCCAAATTTATCCAAGAATTATTACTTCCCCTCAAATCCCACATAGATCCAAAGACATTAATTGTTGGGGACTTTAACACATCACTTTCCCCACTAGATTGATCAACTCGGCAAAATCTCAACAGAGAAACCGAAGATATAAACAACTGCATAGATCAACTAGATTTAACAGACATCTATGGAATATCTCACCCAACAGCTTCAGAATACACTTTTTTTCTCAGCAGCACATGGAACATTTTCCAAAATATACCACATTTAAGGACACAAAGCGAACTTGTCCAAATTAAGAACATTGAAGTTATACCTTACATTCTCCCAGACCACAAGGGAATAAAATTAGAACTCAACACCAAAAGCCACCAAAGAAATTCCTGTAACACATTGAGGCTGAACAACACACTGCTGAATCACGAGTGGGTCATGGAAGAGATTAGAAAGGAAATTGAAATGTTCATGATATTCAATAAAAATGAACACACAAACTACCAGCTCCTCTGGGACACAACAAACCAGTACTCAGGGGCAAGTTTATAGCTCTGAGTTCCTACATGATCAAATTGGTGAGATCTGAAACCAACAAACTAATGAGGCATCTGACCCTCCTTGAAAACAAGCAACAATATAAATCCCAAACCAGTAGATGGAAAGAAATATTTAAAATTATATCAGAATCAAATGAATTAGAATCCAACAAACTACAGAAAGAATCAATCAAACAATGAGTTGGTTCTTCGAAAAAAACAAAATTGACAAACCCTTAGCAAATATTATCAGAAAAAGAAGAGATCACACCCAAATAAATAAACTTAGAGATGAGAATGGAAACATTACTACAGAAACAACCAAGATTCAGAACATTATAAGGGAATACTTCTCAAAACTTTATGCTAATAAGTTTGAGTTAAATCATCTTAACAGGCCCATATCAAGTATTGAAATAGAAACATCAATAAGAGACCTCCCATCTAAGAAAAGCCAAGGACCAGATGGTTTTACAGCAGAATTCTACAAGGCATTCAAAGCAGAGCTCATACCAATACCTCTCCAACTCTTCAATGAAATTGAAAGTGAAAGTTCACTACCGAATTCATTCTATGAAGCCATCAAAACCCTCATCCCAAAACCAGGCAGGGACTCATCAATGAAAGAGAACTATAGACCCATTACTGTGATAATCATTGATGCAAAACTTGTCAACAAAATTTTGGCCAATCAACTTCAAAAGTTCATCCAAAAATAATACACGATGATCAAACAGGATTCATTGCAGGGAAGCAAAGCTGGTTCAATATGGGCAAGTCAATTAATATAATTAATCACATCAACAAGAGCTAGGATAAGGACCACATAGTTATTTCAATAGATGCAGAAAAAGTATCCAACAAGATCCAACTCCCCTTTATGATGAAGGTTCTGGAAAAATCAGGAATCCATAAAACAATCCTCAAAACAATAAAGGCTGTATATGACAAACCTACAGCCAGCAATATACATAATGGTGAAAAACTAAAGCCATTTCCTCTTAACTCAGGAATGAGACAAGGATGTCCAGTCTCTCTATTGCTATTCAATCTAGTATTAGAATTCCTAGCTATAGCAATAAAGAAGATGCAAACATAATGGGGATCCAAATAGGGAAAGAAGTTAAACTCTCCTTCTTTGCAGATGACATGATCTTTTATTTAAAAAATCACACAGAATTCACTCCCAAATTACTCAAATCTTTGGCAAAGTAGCACAGTATAAAGTTAAATCTCAAAAATCAATTGCTTTTCTGTATGCCAACAATGAGAAAAGTGTGGCTGAAATTGGGAGAGCAATTCCATTCTTAATAGTGCACAAAAAATAAAATATCTAGTAATTAACCAAAGAAGTGAAGGACTTCTATGATGAAAACCTTAAAAACTTGAAAAAGGAATTCAAAACAGAACTTAGAAAGTGGCAAAACCGGAAGGTGATGGGAAGATGGCGGAAGAGAAGCTGGAGGCAAAACAAGCTCTCGTATAGAAAGCAGTTTTAGAGTTCCATTGAACAGTCCTAAGCCAGAGAATCACACCAAGTGTGCCATCACAGGACAGAGAGATAGGCCAGAGAGGGAAAATCCAGGCAAGGAGACAGATCTGAGATCTTGCCAGCAGCTGCCGCTGTGGCGGCAGCGAAAGCGGCAGCGGCGGCCACAGACGCCATACCTGAAACAGACAGAGTCTAGGACAAAAGAGCCAGATGCGGCGGGCGAGCAAATTCTACTCAACACCAGCCAGAACCGACAAGGAGCAGACATATTCATCCTGCAGTTCCCAGACCAGAGACGACCCAGGAACCAAGACTCGGCCTAAGTAGAAGCCTGACATCCTCACTCCTTCTCAGGGAGCACAGGAGGTAAGGCCACCCCTCTCCCCCAGTACCGGAGATCTTCATCTTGGATACCGACAAAGCTCGGAAGAGCTGCTAGCTCCAACTCAGGCCATGGAATAAAACTAGGATCATTTAGCAGGTCACAAGAACTTAATGGCGTGACCTGCCAGACTCAACTCCACCCAGGGAAAAGTCACCCAGTTCTGGCGCCAGCCTTAGGAGTGGCTTTCTTCATTGGGTAATCAGAACCAGAGGCTGCCCCTACCTTTAACAGCCTCGACATCAGTAAACAGAAACCCTGAGAGTGGCTCCAGGCTGGGCTCTGTGAGTTTCTCATAAACTAGGCCCCGGGAAAAGCTACTGTTTGCTGAAAGGCCTCAACTCTACCCAGAACCTAGCCTCATCACAGCATCTCCAAACTTGAGGAAAAAGCCATCTCCCTCTTTTGTGATACTCAAAGCAAACCCCCCCCCACATTGCATGAACTTGGGAGGAGGATCAAAAAATCCTGGGTAAAGCAGAGCATTTTTCTGCCTGTCCAAACAAACAGACTTAAGAAACCAACCAAGCCACAGGACCATAAGCAGACCAGAGACTGCAACCAGAGGCTGATTACAGACACAAGGGAGATATAGGATTTTTCCCAACCCTCCCCAAAAAATCAAAGAACTGTTTTTTTTTACCTCTTCATGTTTTTTTTATACCTTTTACAAAAAAAATTTCTTTTTTAAAACATTTTCTAATTTTTAATTTTTACCTTTTTTGAAAAAAAATTGTTTTAAAGTAACTTTTTTCCCCCTTATAATCTTTATGTTAGGGATACATATGTGTGTGCATTTTTCCTTCTATTTTTTATTTCTTCTTTTAAATTTTTTTTTCTTTTTGTTTTTTGCATAGCTCCATTGAACTTCTGATCCTTTAATTCTTTCTTCCTTATCCTTCTCACTTTTCCTCTCTTTTGTTCTTCTTTATGGGAATAAATTGTTGTTCTGCACATCCCCGATAAACCCTAGCTGAATATTAGACCCTATCCCCCATTGTGTACACACTTAATCCACAAATTTATTACTCAATTCAAAACTACTGAGACTTAAATTCCTTAATAGCAGTACTACCTCTTTATACCTATAAAATATTTTAGGTATTTTTATTTTTAAGTTTTTCACATCTCCTTTATATCCCTCCCCTTCTATCATTATATCCACGTTCTTTGAATAGTTTGTTCTCGATCTGCATATTATTAATTTTTATTTTTCTATTTTTTTCTGGTCTGTTTTTGTTCCGTTTTTCTTCTTGATTTCTCTCTCTCTACTTTCATCCTATCCAAACTATTTCCTGCTTTGAGATTAGGACTAGTTAAGTTAACTCTCCCTGTGCCTTCCCACATCACTCTATTCCTATTTTTTACACACATCTGTCCCTAACCCTAATAATTTCTGGTTGACCAAATTCTTCTTTGCGGTTCGTAGCCCATTAATATATAGTTGTTTGATGTTGAATAGAGGTATCTGTTGAACTAGATTGTATCTGCAGTCTATTGACTGTGCAAATTCAGACTTTGGTTGATGCTTGCCCTAAGATAGTGTTCTAGCACAAAACTGGTGTTACTTTCATCCCAAATGGGCAGAGTAAGCCGGAAAACCACAAGAAAAATGGCAAGTCTGAGTATCTCCACTCCCACTCAGGATAATCAGGGGACAGAAGAGATAATGAATAATCCAGAGGAGATTTCCCAAATAGTTCTACAAACACTGCTGGAAAATATGGTAAATGAAAAGATTGAAAACATACAAAGAACTCTGTATAAGCGTGATAGGGAGAGAGAGGAGGCAAACAAAAGGTCAATGCAGGAAAATATTGAAAACCTACAAACGATTCTGTATGAGCATAGGAGGGAGAGAGAAGAGGGAATCCAAAGGTTTATACAGGAATATCATGAGCGTGAGGAAGCTAATCAAAAACTGATACAGGATTTGCATGAGCAACTGGAGAATACTCAAAGAGAAAGCAGGCATGGCATGAACATGCTGACAACACTCAAAGAGAACTATAAGAATAGTATGAACATGAGGAAGCTAAGCAAAGAGTAATACAGGAATTGAGAGAGCAGGATGAGAATACACAAAGATCACTAAAGGCATTCATGGGATCCATTGACAAAGAGCTGAAGGAAGTCAGGGAGACCACAAAGGGAATGCTGAATGGAACCAAACAGAAGGAATGGGAGTCCAAGGAAACCATAACCAATCAACTAAGTGATTTCAGAATAAACACTGAACACCAAATTAAGGAAGTAAAGAAGTCCATACAAGCTCTAAAACAAAGCTTCAACAAAGAATTTGAAGCCATTAAAGCTGACAAATTAGAAGGAAAGACATAAAAAACAAAGTAGAAAGCCTTGACAGCATGTTGGACCATGCAGAAGATCAAAACTCGGGGACAGAAGATAGCCTAGATATTATAGAGAAAGAACATACAACCATTTAAGACAAGTACAAGAAATATGATAGATCTATCCAATGCTTGGAAAACACCATCAGAAGGCCTAATCTAAGGATAATGTGTGTAGATGAGCATCTAGAAACAGAAGTTAATGTTCTAGGAAATTTAACAGGATCCTAGCAGAGAACTTCTCAAACATGCAAAAAGATAGGCTTATTCAGCTACAAGAAGCTTTTATCAGTCCAAATAGATCAGATCATAATAGGACATCCTACCATCACATTATAATCCACAAAGGACCAACTCAGACCAAAAAGCTGTGAAGGAGAATAGATTAATCACCTATAAAGGGAAACCAATTAGAATCACCTCAGATTTCTCAGCAGAGACAATCAAAGCAAGAAGAGCCAGGAATGATGTATGCCAAGCCCTAAAAACAGACAACTATCAACTAAGAATACTGTACCCAGCTAAACTCTCCTTCATAACTGAAGGCCAAATGAAAACCTTCTATAGCAAAGAAAAATTGAAACAATACATCTCCAACAAACCAGCCCTACAAAAGATTCTTAAAGACGTCCTACACATAGAAAACCAACAAGACCACGATAAAGGCCAAGAAATTGCACCCAAACTGAGAATGCAAGAACCAAAGGAAGAACCCAGTTTTCACAACCCCCAAGAAAGTGGATAACATGGCAGGAAATCCCAAATACCTCTCAGTTATATATCTTAACATTAACGGACTTAACTCTCCAATTAAGCAACACAGACTGTCTAGTTGGATTAAAAATAAAGATCCTTCTTATGCTGCCATCAGGAGTCACATCTTGCCCGTAAAAACAAACACATTTTCAATGTTAAAGGCTGGAACAAAATCTACCAAGCAAATGGCGCCCATAAACAGGCAGGAGTTACAATCCTAATATCAGAAAAAATAGACTTCAAATTAAAATTCGTGAGAAGTGATAAAGAAGGTTGCTACATACTAATTAAGGGATCTCTCCTTCAGGAAGATACTACAATTCTAAGTATCTATTCGCCAAACAATGGAACTTCCAAATTTATCCAAGAAACACTACTTTCCCTCAAATCACACATAGATCCAAAGACATTAATTGTTGGGGATTTTAGCACACTACTCTCCCTATTAGATAGTTCAACTCAGCGAAACCTCAACATAGAAAATGCAGATCTAAACAGATGCATAGATCAACTAGATTTAACAGACATCTTCTGAATATTTCATCCAGCAGCATCAGAATACACGTTTTTCTTAGCACCTCAGGTAACATTTTCTAAAATAGAACACATTTTAGGAAACGAAGCAAACTTGTCCCAATTCAGAAACATTGAAATTATACCTTACATTCTCGCTGACCAGAAGGGAACAAAATTAGAACTCAAAACCAAAATCCACCAAAGAAAGTCTGATAACACATGGAGGCTCAACAGCACACTGCTGAATCACGAGTGGGTCATGGAAGAGATTAGAAAGAAAATTCAAATGTTCATGCTATTCAACATAAATGAGCACATAAATTACCAGCTCCTCAGGGAAACATCAAAGGCAGTACTCAGAGGCATGTTTATAACTCTGGCTCCTACATTAACAAATTGGAGAGATCGGAATCCTCAATTTAATGAGACATCTGAACCTACTTAAAAAAGAGCTGCAATAAAACCCCAATCCAGTAGACGAAAAGAAATAATTAAAATTAATTCAGAATTAAGTGAATTAGAATCCAAAAAACTATAGAAAAAATGAACAACACAAAGATTTTGTTCTTCGAAAAAATTAACAAAATTGACAGACCCTTAGCAAAACTTATCAGAAAAAGAAGAGAACACACCCAAATAAATAAACTTAGAGATAAGAATGGAAACATCACCACGAAAACAACCAAGATTCAGAACATTATAAGGGAATACTTCTCAAAACCTTATGCTAATAAGTTTGAGAACTTGACAGAAATGGACGTTTTTTCTAGCAAATATTGACATGCCAAAACTAAACCAAGATGAGTTAAACCATCTTAACAGGCCCATATCAAGCATTGAAATAGAAACAGCAATAAGACACCTCCCAGCTAAGAAAAGTCCAGGACCAGATAGTTTTACAGCGGAACTTTACAAGGCCTTCAAAGCAGAGTTCACACCAATACTCCTCCAACTTTTCAATGAAATTGAATGAGAAATTTCACTACCGAACACATTCTATGAAGCCATCATAACCATCATCCCAAAAGCAGGCATGGACTCATCAATGAAGGAGGACTACAGACACATTTCTTTGATGAACATTGACGCAAAACTTCTCAATAAAATTTTGGCCAATCGACATCAACAATTCAACCAAAAAATCGTACACCGAGATCAAACAGGATTCATTTCAGGGATGCAAAGCTGGTTCAATATATGCAAATCAATTAATATGATTTATCACATCAACAGGAGCAAGGATAAGAACCACATGGTTATCTCAATAGATGCAGAAAAAGCATCCAACAAGATCCAAGACCCCTTTATGATGAAGGATTTGGAAAAATTAGGAATACATGGAACATTCCTCAATACAATGAAGGCTGTATATGACAAACCTACAGCCAATATTATACTTAATGTTGTAAAACTAAAACCATTTCCTCTTAACTCAGGAACAAGACAAGGATGTCCACTCTCTCCACTTCTCTTTAACCTAGTATTAGAATGTCTAGCTACAGCAATAAGACAAGATGTAAACATAAAGGTGATCCGAATAGGGAAAGCAGAAATAAAATTCTCCCTCTTTGCAGATAACATGATCTTGTATTTAAATAATGCCATAGACTCCACTCCCAAATTACTCAAGCTGATTCAAAACTTTGGCAAAGTACCAGGGTATAAACATAACCCCCCAAAATCAATGGCTTTTCTGTTTGCCAACAATTAGAAAAGTGTGTTTGAAATTAGGAAATTAACTCCATTTGTAATGTCACCTCAAAATATAAAATAACTAGGAATTAACTTAACCAAAAAGTGAATGACGTCCTTGACGAAAATTTAAAATCTTGAAAAGGAAATCAAAACAGAACTTAGAAAATGGCAAAAGCTCTCATGCTCCTGGATTGGAAAGATTAACATCGTGAAAATGGCAATACTTCCTAAGGCTATCTACAAATTCAATGTGATACCTATCAAAATTCCAACCTCATTCTTCAAGGAAATAGAAGAGGCAATCCAAAAATTCATATGGAACAATAAAAGAGCCCGAATAGCAAAAATGCTCCTCAACGGAAAAAACATTGCTGGAGGAATATCAATAGCTAATTTCAAACTGTACTATAAAGCCATAGTAATCAAAACAGTTTGGTACTGGCATAAGAAGAGACTTCAGGACCAATGAAATAGAATTGGAAACCCAGAAATGAACCTACAGACCCATAGCCAACTAATTTTGAATAAGGGAGCTAAAATAATAGAATGGAAGAAAGACAGCCTCTTCAGTAAATGGTGCTGGCAAAATTGGTTATCTACTTGGAGAAAACTAAACTAGAACCTTATATATCACCCTGCACCAGAATCAACTCCAAATGGATCAAAGTCCTCGGAGTCAAAGCAGACACTAAGAAAACATTACAGGACGAAATAGGAGAAACCCTAGGCCTCCTTGGCTCAGGCCAAAATTTTCTTAATAGAGACAGGAAACACAACAAATCAAAGAAAGATTGGACAAATGGGATTGCATGAAGTTGCAGAGCTTCTGCATGGCAAAGGACATAGCTAGCAAGATCAATAGAAAGCCCACAGATTGGGAGAAGATCTTCACTATGACCCAGCAATCCCACTTTTGGGCATTTACCCAAATGTTTACAAACTAGACCATGCTAAAGCTACCAGCACAACTATGTTTATTGCAGCATTATTTACCATATTTAAGATATGGAACCAACCCAGATGCCCCTCAGTAGATGAATGGATCAAGAAAATGTGGTATATATACACAATGGAATTGTATGCCTCCATCAGAAAAAAATGCAATTTCCCCATTTGTTAGGAAATGGAAAGGCTTGGAAAAAATTATATTAAGTGAAGTAATCCAAGCCCAAAGAAACATAAGTCCCATGGTTTCCCTTATTTGCAGTATCTAGTATATGTATGAGTCAAGCGGAAAAGGTCAGATAATGTGATGTTAGGAAAATGAACCCTTAAATATGTATTTAAATGGTTTTTTTCTTTCGTGCATTTTTTTCTAACTCATTTATAAGATTATTTCTTTGTAGCTTTGTATGTCCCTCCCCCACAGTATAACCCCTGGTTTCACTATATTTGATGTCGGTATAATTTGTGGAGGAGACGGGGAAAAACAAGTCGTTTTAAGGATAAAGGTGGACCCGATGCAACTATGAGAAGTACAATTTGTCATGTCAAAAACGAACTTTACAACTTTGGTGCCAGGGGAGGGGGGGGATTGGGTGGGAGCGCGGGGGGTGGCTGGTAGGTGATGTGAAGGGTAAACAAAGGAGGAGGCTGCAATTCTTGATATGAAATGTACTCATTATCTTGCCCATGTAATTGTAACTCCTTTGTACAGTATGTTTACAAAAATTAAAATTAAAATTAAAAAAAAATACCTGAGCATTAAAGTAGATAAACACTTAATGAGTTTTATAAGAATTATTTAATCACACATGGAATTGTAATGTCATTAATTTTGAGATTAAATAATCAAAGAACTTTGCCTTATGAAAAAAAAAAAAGTGGCAAAACTCTCATGCTCCTGGACTGGAAAGATCAACATCGTCAAAATGGCGATACTTCACAAGGCTATCTTCAAATCCAATGCGATACCTAGAAATATTCCATCCTCATTCTTCAAGGAAATAAAAGCGGCAATCCAAAAATGTATATGGAACAATAAAAGACCCTGTAATATCTAAAACGATCCTTAACAGAAAGAAAAGTGCTGGAGGAATATCAGTACCAAATTTCAAACTCTACTACAAAGCCATAATAGTAAAAACAGCTTGGTACTGCCACAAGAACCGACCTCAGGAACAATGGAATACAATTGAAAACCCTGAAATGAACCTACAGACCTATAGCCATCTAATCTTCGATAAGGAAGCTAAAACAATAGAATGGAAGAAAGACAGCCTCTTCAGTAAATGGTGCTGGCAAAATTGGTTAACTACATGTAGAAAACTAAAGCTAGATCCTTATATATCACCCTGCACCAGAATCAACTCCAAATGGATCAAAGACCTTGAACTCAAAGCAGACACTCTGAAAACATTACAGGATGGAATAGGAGAAACCCTAGGTCTCCTTGTTTCAGGCCGAAATTTTCTGAATAGAGACCCGGAAACACAACAAATCAAAGAAAGGTTGGACAAATGGGATTGCATAAGGTTGCAGAGCTTCTGCAGGGCAAATGACATAGCTAGCAATATCAATAGAAAGCTCACGGATTGGGAGAAGATCTTTACTAGCCATACAACGGACAAGGGTCTCATATCTAAAATATACTTCGAACTCAAAAAATTAAACCCCCCAACAACAAATCGGCAAACAAACAACTGCCCAATAAATAAGTGGGCTAAAGACTTACAGAGAAATTTCTCAGAAGAGGAAAGAAGGATTTCCAATAGACATATAATTGAGATACCGCCTCACCCAAGTTAGAATAGCTATAATCAAGAAATCTCATAACAACAGATGCTGGAGGTGATGTGGACAGAAGGGAACCTTACCTCAGTGTTGGTGGGAGTGTAAACTTGTTCAACCACTTTGGAAAGTAGTATGAAGGTTCCTCAAAAGACTCCACATAGAGATCCCCCATGACCTAGCAATCCCACTTTTGGGCATTTATCGAAATATTCACAAACAAGACCACACTTAAGCTACCAGCACGACTCTGTTTATTGCAGCCTTATTTACCCTAGCTAAAATATGGAACCCAGATGCCCCTCTGTAGATGAATGGATCAAGAAAATGTGGTATATATACACAATGGAATTCTATGCCTCCATCAGAAAGAATGATATTGCACCATTTGTTAGGAAATGGAAAGACTTGGAAAAAATTATATTAACTGAAGTAATCCAGGCCCAAAGAAACTTAGGACCCATGGTTTCCCTTATTTTCAATAACTATTATATGTCTGAGTCAAGCAGACAAGTTCAGGTAAGTTGATGTTAGGAAAATGAACACCAAGATATGTATTTCAATTTTTTCTTTTTCTTTCAGGTGATTGTTTCTAAAACATTTATAAGATTATTTCTTTGTTTCTTTGTATGTCCCTCCCCAATAGCATAACCCCTGCTTTCACTGTATTTGAGGTTGGTATAATTTGTGGAGTGGAAGGGAAAAACCAAATCATTTAAATAGGTATACAGGTGAATCCATTTCAACAATGAGATGTCCAAGTCATTATATGGAAAAAAGAAGTAACAACTTCGGTGGGTGATGAGGAAGATTGGGTGGGGAGACTGGGAGAGGATTATAAGGGGAAACAAAGAAGGAGTCTACTATGCTTGATAGAAATGTACTCATTATCTTTCCCATATAATTGTAATCCCTCTGTACAGTATTTTCACAGTAAAAATTAAAATTAAAATTAAAAATAATCATTATTGTTATAGTCTTATATTCTGATTTATTTACTTTGTAACAGGTTTTAAACTTTTTGCTTCTCTGCTGAAATTTATGTATTTAAATATTATCATCAAAGTATATCCTTTGGGTACTGGGGGCAGATTTTACAAAGTTTTTAACCAATGGCTTTTAAGAATTCTTTTTTTTTTAATAAGTTTTTTATTGTGAAACTACTGTACAGAGGGGTTACAATCACATGAGCAAGGTAACAAGTACATTTCTTTTTTTTTAATATTATTTTATTTTATTTGAGAACATACTGTACAGAGGGGCTACCATTACATGGGCAGTATAATGCATACATTTCTTACCAAGCATTGCAGCCTCCTCCTTTGTTTACCCTTCACCTCCCTTCCCAGCATCCCCCCTCCCCCCATCAAATTATACCCCCCTCCCCCCCCACCGACATTGTAAAGCTGGTTTTGACATGACATTTTGTACTTCTCATTGTTGCAACAGGTCCACCTGAATCCTTAAACGACTTGTTTGTCCCCATCTCCTCCACATGTTATACTGACATCAAATGTGAAAGCGGGGGTTACACTGTGGGGGAGGGACATACAAAGCAACAAAGAAATAATCTTATAAATGCGTTAGAAACACATGCATGAAAGAAACGAAATCATTAAAATACATATTTAAGGGTTCATTTTCCTAACATCACATTATCTGACCTTTTCCGCTTGATACATACATATACTAGATATTGCAAATAAGGGAAATTTTTAAAAATAATTTTTAAATAAATAGTAATTTGTTGTTTGCTTTTGGAAGGCATGAAATAAGACTGCATTAACATTTTGTGAGTTGAGAGGCTAAATTTTATCAGAATCTAAACATAATGAAAAATAAATGATTTTAAGATAAATAGCTGTTAGGTACATTTTTTATTTTAATTTTAATTTTTTATGAACATACAGTACAGGGGGTTACCATTACATGGGCAAGATAATGAGTACATTTCTTATCAAGCATTGCAGCCTCCTCCTTTGTTTACCCTTCACATCCCTTCCTTGCCTCCCCCCGTCCACCAACCCAATCTCTCCCCCCACTCCCCGTTAGGTACATTTTTAACGTGACATACACACAGAGACATCTTTTTTCTAAGCAGTTCATGTAATTCCCATAACTGTGTTTCAGAAATAGATGACACAAAAAGTTAGAAAAAGAGAACCAGTATTGGGTAGTATAGTCTTTAAAAATAGCTGACAAATAAATATTAACCATAATTCTAAAATAATAGCAGTCAAATGCTCTTGAAAAGAGAAGATTTTAAACAGAATGTATAAAAAGTGCCAGTGCCAGCACTGCTTCAGGAGCTGCTATCTGTGATTTAGGGCTTCTAGTACATGAGGATGTTTTAACCAAGATTAATTGCTTTCGGGGACTAAATATTTTTTAGTTATAATTCATAGAAGAAATCGGTTGTTCAAATTTAACGAAAGGATAACAGTTTATATTAGAAAGAATGCTACACACTTATTGTGGTAGGCAGTGAAATACCTTCCCAAAATATCATCTAATTCCTCAAATGTAGATTTGCATTTTATACATATCTATCTATCTATCTATCTGTCTATCTATCTATCTATCTATCTATCTATCTATCTATCTATCTATCTATCTATCTATCTATCTAATTTTGTAAAATAATCACCTTTAATTACCCAAGGAGCGCAAACTTGAATAATTATCAGATGGGGGAAGTATATTCAAATGGGTACTTAAAAGTCCCAGCTGTATTGGGAATGGGGCATGATTAGGGTAAGAACCCTCAGAAAGATGTAAAGTTGCTACATTAGAAGATAAAGGAAAAGACAACAACCCAGATTCTGAAGTTTCTGGAAAGCATAACAGGAAGTAAATGCCATTTCCACTAGAATCATCTAAAAGTATTTCAGCTCTGCTGATAAAATCGAGCTCTGGCTCAATTTTAATCTAGTGAGACTTCTTTTAGATTTCTGTCCTTTAGAACTAAAATGATAAATATGGATTATAGAAGCCACTTAACTTGTCGAAATTTGACAGATTTTATAGAGTAAACCAAGTCAACTACAACCTTTTACTGATGCAACTACAGGGACAACACATGTCCTATTTTCTGAGAATAAGAAAAAGTTGCCAATGGCTTTGTATACATGTATGATGTACATACTACTAAAGGCCTTGCATTAATGAAGTCTTGAAATTCTAAATAATATCTAAATAAGGAGCTCCCTATCTTTATTTTCACATTTGGGGACCACTAAGTACTACAGTTATGTAGAAAGCTAAGGTAAGAATATGGAAATGAAATCTGTCTCCTAATATTATAAAGATAATTTATGTCATTTTGGGTTATAGTTTCTAAAGTAATAAAAAATGAAGTAAAACAGAAACAGAAACTCAATTTTCTATCCTTCCTAACTTTCCAACAGAAATTAGAAAATCCAGTAAAGATACAACAATCCCAGAATGGTATAGGATGTTATAAGGTCACTAGATGGTGAAAAAGAAGATAACAAAAATGGGTCCCTTGGAACAATGGGAAGCAAAATCTACACCTACAGATTGTGATATAGCTAGAAAACAGTTTCCACTATTCTATCTTTGATATTTTAGGTTTGTTTACACACCAACTTTCCTCTCATAGGAAATGACTCTTTATTAATACTTAAAGGTTTGCAGTTTATAACCCAGCAACAAATAATGCTTCTAAATGTAAAAATCAATGATACTAAGAGTAACGAAGGCTACTTGTGTTGCTATAGCTAATAAATAAGAATGATCTTTGGGAAAAGTCTTACAATCTTGATCTTTTTCATACTTTTCCTCTTCTTCAACAAGAGAAATCCTAGTCAAGATATGTAAAACATTAATAAAGGTTTTTTAAATTTTTTATTGTTCACAATAAAGCAAATACACTTTTCCTCTTTGCAACCCTGATTTTGAAAGAGTCAGACCCTCATAATTATTTTATAGGCAAAAGTTTATTGTTTTGGCTTAGTTGTTTTCCTGCATTTGGGCATTGCTCTCTATTATTTTGGCAACTACACAGAAAAACAAGATAAATCCATTATGCTTATGTTGAATTGTTCAAAGTCAAGCTTTCTTCAAACAAAATTTTCTGTTCCCTTCTACACTGCTAATTGAAGTTTAAATGATAACAAAAATGTGATACTTTAATGTACATTTTCATTGAAACCAGTGAAAACAAGAGTTATTGCTTTTTAAAATGTTTTCAAGTATTTTCCTTGGCTATTTTCATCATTGCATTTGTTCCATCCTCTAATCAGGAACACTGAGTTTCACAAAAAGATCTTCCTAAGGAACAAGATGTTAGTCAAAATATAGGTGTATAATAAAGATTTTCATCACTTACGAGATTGAATAGCTCAGAAGACATTTTGCCATTACTGGCATGGTTCTTAAACTAAGTGAAATGCATGTAAATGTGACAGTTATTCCAAACAATGACTATGGCTTATACTTTTCTGCTTCAATGAAATGAGTAACTTTACTGTAAATGAAACCTCTGGCAAGGTTGGAGGGCATATAGATTTAGGGTAGAAGGGTTAATGTTAGAAAGCCAAGAGAGATTCCATAAACAGCACTGGCTATCACTTATCAGTTAATTATACTTATGACATATGAGTATAGAAACATAAATATGAATTGAGTGAGAAATATGTGATTTACACAATTGATTCAATGACGACTAAGACCAGAAAACGCTTCCCTACATTTATGTAAACTATTATATCTGGTGAAAATTTAAAGAGTTTTAGAAAATATATTTTAACATTTACATCAAAATATTTATTTTTACCTGTTTATTTTTACTTTTGGCAGCTGCGGGGTTTGAGATCTGGGCCTGGACGTTTTCTCTCAACTGTTCAGCTCAAAGCTAGTGCTCTACCACTTCAGCCACTGCCAGTTTTTTGTTGGCTCATTGGAGATAAGAGTCTCATGGACTTTCCTGCCTAGGTTGGTTTTGAACCATGATTCTCAGCTCTCCGAATTCTTAGTAGCTAGGATTACAAGTATGAACCACTGGCACCTACTACATAATTATTTTTACACATTTATGAAGTATGGAGTGGTAATCCCATTCTTTTATATCTTGTGTTTTCCTGCCAGCATCCAGTTTCTCTATTTCTTGATCACATTTAGTATGGACATTATTGTATTATGTGACGTAATTCTCACATATGTTTTATGATGTCATGTTAGTTCTAATGTTTATTCATTTGATGACTGATGATAATTTTCTTGCTTATTTTTCACAAGAGGTATTTTGATGTTTTCTAATTGATTTTTTTAACATTAGGTTTTGAGAGTTCTATGTACACTCTAGGTTTGAGGCATGCTTCAGATACAGGATTTGTAACTATTTTATCCTTGACTATGGGTACCTTTCATCATCATCATCATTATCATCATCATCATCATCACTATTAGTATTACTACTATTACTTTTTTACATGTATGTATGGCCCTGGGGTTTGAACTCAGAGCCCGTGAGATTTGTTGCATTTCGTTAACAATTTACCATTTGAGTCATGCCTCAGTTCTGGCTTTTTTGCTGATTAAACAGAGATAAGATTCTCAGAAACTTTATTTTGTGGGCTGCCTTCAACCAGCAATACTCAAATCACAGCCTCCCAAGTAGCTAGGATGTGATACATGAGCCATCTGCTCCCAACTTCTATTCACTACTTGCATATGAGCTTTCACAGACTAAATTATTTTACACTTTTTATTGAGTTCTACTATATCAAGTTATCCTTTCCTATAATTTTAATGCCATATTTCAGTATGCTTCATCTCCAAAATTGTCAAGACATCTTCCTTTGCTTTATATTTACATCACTCTTTTTGTTTTATATGCCACCTTCAAAACCTGCTTTAAGAGAATATTTGAAGAAATTATTATATTTAAGTCAACATTCACTTTTTAATTCTCCCCAATACTGTCTAATCTATCACCACAATTAAAGAAAATGTCATTCCACAAGTGTTTGGTTTTACACTTTTATTAAATATTCCTTGATAATATGTATGTGGCTCTAATATGGTGCCCTACAGACCCATTGAGCTATATAATCTTTCCTCTACAAATATGACAATTTTACACTAAAAGTTTTAATATTGGACAGCGAAATATATTCCAGTTTATATTCCTTTGTCAATGAATCAAAGTGTGTTGGTCAGTTATTTTAAGAAATTGTCAAAAACTTATAAATAAAATTGTGAAGCTGGGAGCTGATAGCTCATGCTTATAAGCCTTACTGCATAGGAGGCTGATATCTGAGGATTGTGGTTCAAATGCAGCTGGAATGGGAATGTCTGTGAGACTCTTATCTCCAATTAACCATGAGAAATCTAGAAGTGGCAAAGTTGCTTAAGGAGTAGAGCACTCACTTTGAGGTGAACAGCTGAGGGACAGTACCCAGGCCCAGATTTTAAGCCCCAAGAATGACCAAAAAAGGGGGGAGGAAGCGGGAGACAATATGCATCCTCCAATCCATAAAAATTATATCTTTCTATTTATTTAGATTTTTGTCTTTATATTCAGCATGGTATAATTTTCAATGATGGTGGCTGAACCACACTGAAATAGATTTTGACGATATGTGGAGATAGCACAAAGACATTCACAGAAAACCATTGAAAAATAAAAGGCTATGGGAATAGAGAAAGAAAGAAACAGGTTAATCAGGCCCTTGATCAATATGTGAGTGTGCAAAATATTTCAATACGATTTCTTCATAAAATTAATATACACCGATTAATAAATATCTTCCAAAGGCATTGGTATTCAAGCATGACATAAAGGATAAATGCAAATTCTGTGGTGAAATGAAACAATGATAGATGAGAAAATACATGATTATAGTAATTGTGTAAACAAACTAAGAAATTTGATCAACAGTCGGGGCTCATGGCTCATTAGAATAGAAGGCCATTGGTGTCTAAAATAATACTAAAATGTTAGACTTGAACCTATATTTAAGACTGTTTATTGCTAAAGCAAATAAAGGATATGTTTGGCAAATAAAGTAAAATGATAGCTTACGGACAAATGAAAATAATAATATACATATACATCTATATACATGTAAATATACATATGCATATTCATTTATGTGTATACATATATAGTTATTTGTATATATACACATGTAACTATGAATATATGCATACGTACACATAGTATGTATATATATATACATTTATTTAAAGAGACTTGAATCAGAAATATATTAAGAGCATATTAATGCCAATGAAAACCTTAACCATCCTGACTAAGTTATCAAAGAGTCCAAATACATATTTCTGTAATAATATATCAACAACCAAATAACA
Source organism: Dipodomys merriami (assembly GCF_024711535.1). Taxonomy (NCBI): domain Eukaryota; kingdom Metazoa; phylum Chordata; class Mammalia; order Rodentia; family Heteromyidae; genus Dipodomys; species Dipodomys merriami. The sequence goes on along the minus strand of NW_027206490.1, from coordinate 3,781,258 downwards.
TATGGAAAGATCATAACCTACCTAGACATTGCATACACATAGAGATTAGTGGAAATAGAAACAAGATAGCACTGCACAACCACTATGTAGAAATTGGAATCCTTATACATTGGTGTTTAGCACTTAAAATGATATAGTAAGTTTGTTGAACATACTGACAATCTTTAAGATATTACACATATAGTTGCTCTATTATCCAGCATTTTGAATCATAATTTTATATGCAAAATAGATTTCAACATATGCCCAATGAGACACATGTACAAGAATATACATATCAAAACCTTTGACAATAATATATAATAAAATATTGAAATGCCAATTGAGGACATTATACAATTATACACATGCAGACAAAACAATATGCTCTATAATTGAGAAAAATTTACATGAACTTACTTGGGAAACACTAATATTACATGGGAGAAATGGATAAAATAAACTTCATTTTCTAATTAAATTAGCTTTTTAAAATTGGCACATCTGTAGTGGTAGACTATGAAGTAATGGTTGGTCAATGGATGGTAGGTTGAAATGATGACAGGAAGTGACTACTAATAAATACTGGAGTATTTTGAGAGGGTTATGATGACAAAATGTTCTAGAACTGAAGGTAATGTTCATAGTCCAACTCTAACTTTCTATGAATCATTGTACTATATCGAAGAATTTCAGATAGCATTTGCATTAACCTTAGGAAAAATTTTAGAATAGTAGTGGGTGAATCTGAGAGATAATTTAGAAATTAAAATCACAGAATTCTGTAATGCATAAGTTTAGTGTGGCATAAGTTATGTGTGGCATATCCTCTAAGTGACTATATATGATATTGTTAGTCAATGAATATTCTACAAAATTATGTAAATTGAGGGATGAGATAGGATTGAGAAGGATGAGGGAAAATGATCATCAAGATGCATTATACTGGGCTGGAAATGTGGCTTAGTGGTAGACTTAGTGATAATGTGAAGCCCTCGGTTTGATTCCTCAGTACTACATAAACAAAAATTATGGAATTGGCACTGTGATACAAATTGTAGAGTGCTAGCCTGAGGCAAAGAAGTTCAAGGACATTGCCCATTGTCAAGACCCTAAGTTCAAGACCCAGGACTGGCCAAAAAAAAAAGGAAGCATTGTATTAAGACAGGCACTAGTGGCTCATGCCTGTAATCCTAAATAATCAGGAGGGTGAGGATTGAGGTTTGAAGCCAGCCCAGGCAGGAAAGTCTGTGAGATTCTTATCTCCAGTTAAATCTCAGAAAAATCTGAAAGTGCTACTATTCCTCCAGTAATAGAGTTCTAGTGTTCATCCAAAAGAGCTCAGGGGCAGCGCCCAGGCCCAGAGTTCATACCTCAGGAGAGAAAAACGGAAACCAAAATAACTCACTAAACACTATTTATAAACTGCATGGTCAAACAGCAACCCCCAATTACGTACTTAAAGTTAATTAAAAATATGCTTAGAATAAAATACAAGTCATCTTAGGGACCAAATATAGATAGAATTCAAAGGTTGTTTACAGGGGCAAAGTAAATTTTATATCACGAAGTTTGAGTTGGCAATTGTTCTTCAGTCTTAACAAATAATTTATAAAATTGACAGTACTGCCAATTATAGGTCAATTTCATTGAGGAACAGATTGAATTCTGCTGTCTTTCCATAGCAAATCATAGTGATCAATTTTTTGCCTCTTGTTGAAGTACATCTGATATTTTAAAGTAGATTTGCCCTACTATAATATTAATTTAATCAATCATTTCATTAGGGCGATGTTGGTCAGATTTTCTAGTAAATCTTATCCCTTGTACTAAATGAGAGCATGCTATGTCAGTCTCCTATTAATATGACAAAGTACTTTATAAAATCAACCTAAAAGGAGGAAAGATTAATCTTGGCTTCTGATTTTATACATTTCAGTTCATGTTTCTTATCCTCATTGCTTTGGGTTGGTGGTGGCACAGTACCCCATGTCAGGAACATGCGATGGAGTATGTGTTTTCATGGAAGCGAGGAACTAAAGAAGAGGAGGAAGTGGGAGAGGGAGAAAAAGGAGGAGGGGGAGAGGAAGAGGGAGAAGGAAAGGGAGAAGGAGACAGAGAAGAAAAAGAAAGAAGAGGAGGAAAGGACTTTGATTTTATTGTCCTCTTTGATCACAAGTTCAGAGTGACCAAATCTCTACAACTGTGCCCACTTGAAAATGTTCACCACCTCTTTATGGCAACATAGTGAAAACTAATTATTAATCCCAATCCTTTATGATTTTAGATTTAATTTCTAGAGTGGTGGGTAGATATTTCTGTACAATTATATAACTTCTGTTCCTAAATATTTACTTGAATTAATCAGAGGAGGTATTTGGCTTGGAGTTGGTTAGGTTATACATGAATGAAATATTTTGAGTGCAAATACATTTTATTTAACAGATAAGGAAGCGTCAAGATATTTCATTTTTTATCTTCAAAAATGACTATTTCATCTAACTCATAATGACGTGAATTTTTCATAATTTTATGGCATTTTTATTCAAGTTTTTGTCATCTACAGTGAGGTTCATTCTTTCAAGTAGAAGGAAAATGAATACTATCACTTCTATAGAGAGTAGGTATAATATGATTTTCCTGCCATTCAACAATAAGTTATATTCAGATCTATAGGAATAATTGGATAAGTCATGGAATATCTTGCTTTATTTATCTCATATTTAGATTGATTCAATTTCTAAAAGTCAGTGTTGACATAAAATACATGAAATTAACCTCTGAAATGACTTCTACTCGAACCTCAGAAATACATGACCAGTAACTAAGATTTCTGCATGCTCAAAAATTATATGAATCTACATTTTATGTCAAAAAAGTTACATTTTATGTAAAAAGAATAGAAAATCATGTAGCCACAATAGAAAAAAATTAATGTTAAGGACAAATTGCTTCATTCAGCCTGACAGAGCCTATTGATTTTAGCTTACATGAGACATTTGATTAATGAACTTTTTGTCGCTTTTGAATAATAGAGTATTTCAATTTGTCCAAAGATTCTGTCATTTAAACCTTCGAGTGTATATTTTTCATAAAAATGAAAAGTATTTTTCCACAGTGCAGGTTCAGATTTAATAACTAAATAAATATCTAAATGTTAATTTGTTAAATTGACCTCTGGAATTCAAATAACAAGAAATTTATTTTATATTTAGATATATTATATCCGTGCTGAATATGAGTGTCTCAAGCTTCTAATCCTGGGTACTCTGGAAGCTGGAGTTTAAAGCCAGCCTTGGCAAGAAATGTTGTGAGACACATCTCAATCACACACACACACACACACACACACACACACACACACACACACACACACACACACACACAAACACACACACACATAGAGAGAGAGAGAGAGAGAGAGGGAGGGAGGGAGTGAGAGAAGGAGAGAGAGAGAGAGAGAGAGAGAGAGAGAGAGAGAGAGAGAGAGAGAGAGAGAGAGAGAGAGAGAGAGAGAGAGAGAGAGAGAAAGCCAGGAGTGGAGTTGTGGATCAAATGTTAGGACACTATACTTGAGTGAATAAAACTAAGGGATAGGCCTTGAGTTCAAATTACAAGAACAAAACACATGCACACACATACACAAGAGAGACATGGAAAATATTATGTCTAAATTCTTAGTTTAGTTTGAAGAAATAAACAATATCATGAAAAGTCATATTTGTTACATATACTGCAACTTTTGTGAAGTGGTTTTTAGTACAATTTGTTTTAAGATATAGCATAGGTTATTAAAATTAATATTAATCTACTTAATAGTTATAATTCCTCATAACACCTTGGAGTACAACATTTGGTATTTTTCTATAGTCTTAAGAAGTATTCTGAGTAAAAGAAAGAAAGGAATAATGAAAGAAAGAAAGAAAGAAAGAAAGAAAGAAAGAAAGAAAGAAAGAAAGAAAGAAAGAAAGAAAGAGAAAGAAAGAGAGAAAGAAAGAAAGAAAGAAAGAAGGAGAAAGAAAGAAAGAAAGAAAGAAAAAGAAAGAAAGAAAGAAAGAAAAAGAAAGAAAGAAAGAAAGAAAGAAAGAAAGAAAGACAGACAGAAAGAAAGAAAGAAAGAAAGAAAGAAAGAAAGAAAGAAAGAAAGAAAGAAAGAAAGGAAAGAAAGAAAGAAAGAAAAAAAAAAGAAAGAAAGAAAGATAGAAAGAAAGAAAGGAAGGAAGGAAGGAAGGAAGGAAGGAAGGAAGGAAGGAAGGAAGGAAGGAAGGAAGGAAGGAAAGAAAAAGAAAGAAAGAAAGAAAGAAAGAAAGAAAGAAAGAAAGAAAGAAAGAGAAGGAAAGAAAGAAAGAAAAGAAAGAAAAAGGAAGAAAGAAAGAAGAAAGAAAGAGAGAGGTAGGGTTGGAAGGAAGGAGGGAGAAAGGAATGAAGGAAGGAAGGAAGGAAGGAAGGAAAGAAAAAAATGAAGGAAGGAAGGAAGGAACAAAACCAATTTAATTTATAAAATCTGCTATTTAGCCCAACATAAATTTCATGTAAGTTAACCCTTTAGTAAATGCAAGTTTGTAATTGTCATTTTTCTGCCTGTTCTCTATGCATGAATGAAACCAACAAATGAAGGATCAGAAATAACCACGTGAATGTTTGTATGTTGTAAATACGTATACAAAGCTTTTTCTCATTTTCTATACATCATCAGATAACTATTTACAAACAATTTACATTTAGTTATGAATATTCTAAAAATTGATGCAACCAAAGGATGTAAATGTATTATATAATGTGAACACTACTATTTATAATGCTAATAATATTACAATCTTCATGTTATATTAATTATAACAATTATGTATTTTATCAGAGAAATTAGGATCCTCTAATTTTGGTGTCTGTGGGAGTCCTAATAGCAGACATTATTAAAATCAAAGGAGATCTGTATTTCTGAAAGCAATTAACTCAATGGAGATTGTTCAAATACATCAGAAGGGTCTTAGAAAGGTTACACCATGTTTACATGATTACCTTTGATGTAGTTCAAGAGCCACAAAACAATCATACTTCGCTTTGCTATCACTATAAATATTCCCATTGTAAGAAGAATCATTCATATAATTTACCTGTTATAGGTTTGTCCTTAAGTTATTATTTCCTGTGAAATAATATCCAAATGACAAACTGTACTGAGTTAAAGCAAAAGTTGCAAAATATATTGGACGATGTAACTCCTCCCAAATACATATTTTGAAATTGTATTCACCTGTCTGGTGACATTAGAATTACCCTTTCAGAGATGACCCTGAAATAATGATCCTGATAAAAGAAGCCCAATATAACTACTTTGCCATGTGAACATCCAGCAAATAAAGTATAATGAACTAGAAAGTAGACCCCCATAAGACAAGGAATTGATTTGAATAACCATTCTTTATAATGAATGTTCAAGCTTCTAGATTATGAGTAATATACTCCTGATGTTTGTAAGCCACTTACTTTGAAGTATTCTCTTATAAAAGCCCAATGGTTGACAAAAAGCAAAGTAGTTTTGATTTAAATTTCAAATTTTCAGAAAAAAAGATTCATAATATTTTATTATTTGAACTTTATTCTCCAAACCTTCAGGTTAAAAATATTTTTAAATGGGAATTGAATTGATGTGCAACTCTCTATTCAACTATCATAATTAATTTTTGAATATTTTAATATCTTTAAGAAGTTGTACAAAGGAGTTGCCATTCACTGAAACAGGTTATGGATGCAGTGCATCTTGGTCAATGTCACCCCTTTCAATATTCTCATCCACTCCTCCCAATCAACCCCAGTCTTTACGTATCTCAATATTATGTTATGTATGGAATGACTTGCCATTTAACAAAGCAATTTATGTGTACAATGCACCTGGAATTGTGTTACCATTTCAACATCTTCACTCTCATTTTACACTACCCCTTGCTTTGTATATTTCAATTCTGGGAAGTATGCAATAGTTTAATGCCTGTATTCTATCCTATTCCCCTTCAATTTCCTACCCCTCTCACATTGTCCCCATTGTCCTCTCTTGCAGTACACATTTATTGGTATTTATTTTGTGGGGCTTTGACTTAATCTTTTAAGAGAATAATAACAGTATTTCACTCTCCATGGACTATGATACTTGAGATAATTCATTTGTACCTGTTTGTATACCATCCAGTATGTTTAACCCCCATGGTATAACTCCCCTTTCACTGCATTTGATGTTGGTGTAATTTGTGGAAGGGAAGGCCAAAAACAAATTGTTTAACTAGGGATACAGGTGGATCCATTGCAACAATGAGATGTACAAGTCGTTATGTCGAAAAACGAGCTTTACACCTTTGGTGGAGGGGGGGAGGATCAGGTGGGGAGAGGTGGGGATTGTATGGGAAGGGATGGGAAGGGGAAACAAAGAGGAGGCAACAATCCTTGATAAGAAATGAACTTGTTATCTTCCCCATATAATTGTAACTCCTCTGTACGGTATTTTCACAATAAAATTAATTAATTAATTAAAAAAGAATTTCACATTTATAAGAACCTTCTACCACAAATGAAGAAAATCATGCAACCTAGGTTTCTCTGAGTGCAGTTAATTTCACTTAACATTATTTCTAAATATTTCATTTTCCTTAAGAATGGTGCAATATTATTCTTTCTGATGGATTAATGGAATTTGATTATTTATATATATGTATATATATATGTGTATATATACATACATACATACTTGTAAATAGAAATCAATAAAATTATACATATAAGTCTTGTATGTATATGTATATATGTACATATGTATGTATGTATATGTGTGTGTGTATGTAGGTTGCCTGATTTCCCTTCTTTGTTGTATTAGAATGTGCCTATAATTCTACAAGTAAACACACTTAGATGGTAAAAGAGAAAACATTAGACTTGGACAAGATAAATTATATGGGATTCTAAAAATTTATACAGTGAGATCAAAGGAGGATGCCCTTTGGAGAAGATCACAAAGGCTCAATAGCTGTATGAGTATTATCATATAAAATAATATTCAGCAAAATTATCTAGAAGAAATGATAATGAGAGTTTTATTATTTTGCTTTTTCCTCCTGTCTTCTGTTGCTGTTTTGATTTTTGTACCTTTGGTCTTATATGTAAGTTTGGAAAGGGCAAGGGGAAACAGAAATGGTGGGGCAAAGGGTGAACAAAGGTAGCAATACTACTCAATAAACACTACATTGAAAATGAACTATACAACTTATAGGGGAGGGAGGTTCAAATGGAAAATCTGGGAGAACATGAGGGAAGAGTTGAGACTGTTCAAAAGAGTGTCCATTATCTGTTCATATAATTGTAACCCTTCTGTACATCATCTTTTTTATTGTGAAAATACTGTACAGAGGGGTTACAATTACATGGGCAAGATATGAGTACATTTCTTATCAAGCATTGTAGCCTCCTCCTTTGTTTCCCCTTCCCATCCCTTCCCATCCTCCCCCCTCACTGAATCCACCTCCATCCCTCCCCCCCTCACTAAAGTTGTAAAGTTCATTTTCGACATAACGACTTGCATGTCTCATTGTTGCAATGGGTCCACCTGTATCCCTATTTAAACGATTTGTTTTTTCCCTTTCCCTCCATAAATTATATCAACATCAAATAGAGTGAAAGCAGGGGTTATACTGTTGGGAGGGACATACAAAGCAACTAAGAAATAATCTTATAAATATGTTGGAAACAATCGCAAGAAAGAAAAAACATTTGAATACATATCTTAGGGTTCACAAATTAAAAATATACTTCATAAACAAGCTAGAGTAGGTATACAAATATTAGATAAAATAGGCTTTAAATCAAAAGTTGGATGAAAGTAAAAAGAGACAAAAAACGACATTAAATATTGACAAAGAAAACTCTCCATCACGGGGATATAACAATTCTAAATATCAATGCCCTGAATCCTAGAGCTCCCAAGTTCATCAGAAAATGCCACTTAACGTAAAAATATTCATACATCCAAACACATAGTTGGTTGCTTGAACACATCATTCTCACCTCTGGATAGGCCAGCCAGGTAAAAACTTAGCAAAAAAAAATCTTCAGACCTAAATAACTGCAATGACAAGCTATTCCTAATAGATATCTACAGATTATTTCACCTAGCGGCATCACAATATATATCTCTCTCAGCAGCCCATCAAATGCTCTCCAAAATATATATCTTAGATCACAAGGAAAATCTATGAAAATTCAAAAATAAAAATGAAATTACTCCTTGTATCCTGTTAGACTATGATGGGACCAAATTAGATATTGACATCAAAAGGTACCATAGAAAATTCTGAAACTCACAGAGACTGAATAAAACATTGCTAAACCATCAGTGAGTCACTGAAGAAATATGGAGGAAAGTTCCAACGTTTATGGAATTCAGTGGAAGTGAACACACAAAATACTACCTCCTCTAGGACACAACAGCACAGGCAATACTCGGAGGAAAATGTATAGCTTTGAGTATGTTCAGCAATAAATTAGAACAATCTTGAAACAGCACTAATGGTGCACCACTAGGTCCTTGAAAAACAGGAACAAGCCAAACCAAAAACCTTTAGACAGAAATAATACAAATCAGATTAAAGCAATAAATAAATCAGAGTTTCAAAAAAACATACAAGCAATCATAATTGACTTTTATCTACTAGTAACTCACAAATTCACTCAATGAATGTCAATGTAGCTATTTTCAGAGATAGACTCAAACAGCTTAAACCAGTGAACAAAAAAGCTTCTAGAATTCTAAAAAGTAATATTATATTTGACTTTAAAAATTTTCTCTGTTGTTATTATTAAGGTGATTTATAGAGGAATTACAATTGCATGAGTCAGGTAATGAGTACATTTCCTTTTATGAAATGTCTTTGGTTCCCTCACTTGTTCCTAGTCACTCACTTCTGTCCCCATCCATATGTTAAATAGTTCACTTTCATTAATGTTCAATGAACTCCACTGCTGCAATATTTTACCCTTTTCCCCAAAGCTCTGTGCCCACCCCTCACCTTCCTGATGACGTACAATGAATATACCAGGCGTAAGGTAAAGACAGATTCATCACAAACTATAAAGAACAACAAACACAAAACAAAAAAGGAGACTTCTGTTTCCATGTCTCATAGTTTGTTTGAGTATGTATATCATGATATATAAATATAATTGTTTTTCTTATCATAAAGTCAATTCAGGGATTATGATATGATAACTTATAATATTGCTTTCTATTTAATAATGCTTTTTATTTTAACATTAAATTTGTAAGTAACACAATTCAAGTCCTAGTGAAATTTGAAGGTTCAGGTTTAAAGTTAAATTTTCAAAGTGTGTAATAGTTCCATTTTGGCAACCTAGTGAAATTTGAAGGTTCAGGTTTAAAGTTAAATTTTCAAAGTGTGTAATAGTTCCATTTTGGCAACCAAAATGAAAAACAGGGATGTTTTATACATAAGAATGTCATTATTTCATGTGTAAAAAAAGTAAAATAAATGTAATATTAATCCAGTCGAAATAAGAAATCAAATACTTTTGCAATGAATCAATTCCATAGATTATGAAATCTATCGATAAAATTAATAAAACTAGTAAAGATGGTTTTTGTTTTTTTTTGTTTTCTTTTCTTTCTTTTTTTATTGTGAAAATACCGTACAGAGGGGTTAAGCAGGGTAACTAGTACATTACTTTTTTTTTTTTAATTTTATATTATTTGAGAACATACTCTACAGAGGGGCTACAATTACATGGGCAGGATAATGCATACATTTCTTACCAAGCTTTGCAGCCTCCTCCTTTGTTTACCCTTCACCTCCCTTACCAGGCTCCCCCCTCCCCACACCCAATTATACCCCCCTCCCCCCCCACACCGACATTGTAAAGTTGGTTTTGACATGACATTTTGTACTTCTCATTGTTGCAACAGGTCCACCTGAATCCTTAAACGACTTGTTTGTCCCCATCTCCTCCATATGTTATACTGACATCAAATATAGTGAAAGCGGGGGTTACACTGTGGGGGAGAGACATACAAAGCTACAAAGAAATAATCTTATAAATGCGTTAGAAACACATGCATGAAAGAAACGAAAACATTAAAATACATATTTAAGGGTTTATTTTCCTAACATCACATTATCTGATCTTTTCCGCTTGACTCATACCTATACTAGATATTGCAAATAAGGGAAACCATGGGACCTATGCTTCTTTGGGCCTGGCTTACTTCACTTAATATAATTTTTTCCAAACCTTTCCATTTCCTAACAAATGGGGAAATGTCATTCTTTATGATGGAGGCATAGAATTCCATTTTCTTGATCCATTCATCTACTGAGGGGCATCTGGGTTGGTTACATTACTTAGCTATGGTAAATAATGCTGCAATAAACATAGTTGTGCTGGTAGCTTTAGTGTGGTCTTGTTTGTAAACATTTGGGTAAACGCCCAAAAGTGGGATTGCTGGATCATAGGGGAGATCTATGTGAAGTCTTTTGAGGAACCTCCATAATGCTTGCCAAAGTGGTTGAACAAGTTTACATTCCCACCAACAATGAAGTAAGGTTCCTTTCTGTCCACATCCCCTCCAGCATCTGTTGTTGTTAGAGTACTTGATTTTTGCTGTTCTAACTGGAGTGAGGTGATATCTCAATGTTGTTTTGATTTGCATTTCTTTTATGGCTAGGGATGCTGAACATTTCTTCATGTGTCTATTGGCCATCCTTCTTTCTCCTTCAGAGAAGCTTCTCTTTAAGTCTTTCACCCACTTATTTATTGCGCAGTTGTTTCTTTGAGGATTTGTTGTTGGGTGGTTTAATTTTTTGAGTTCCAATATATTTTAGATATGAGACCCTTGTCCGTTGTATGGCTAGTAAAGATCTTCTCCCAATCGGTGGGCTTTCTATTGATCTTGCTAGCTATGTTATTTGCCCTGCAGAAGCTCTGCAACCATATGCAATCCCATTTGTCCAACCTTTCTTTGATTTGTTGTGCTTCCGGGTCTCTATTCAGAAAATTTCGGCCTGAGCCAAGGAGACCTAGGGTTTCTCCTATTCCATCCTGTAATGTTTTCAGAGTGTCTGCTTTGAGTTCAAGGTTTTTGATCCATTTGGAGTTGATTCTGGTGCAGGGTGATATATAAGGATCTAGCTTTAGTTTTCTACATGTAGTTAACCAATTTTGCCAGCACCATTTACTGAAGGGCTGTCTTTCTTCGATTCTATTGTTTTAGCTTCCTTATCAAAGATTAGATGGCTATAGGTCTGTAGTTTCATTTCTGGGTTTTCAATTCTATTCCATTGGTCCTGAGGTCTGTTCTTATGCCAATACCAAGCTGTTTTGATTACTATGGCTTTATAGTAGAGTTTGAAATTTGGTATTGGTATTCGTCCAGCAGTGTTCTTTGCGTTGAGGAGCGTTTTTGCTATTCGGGGTATTTTATTGTTCCATATGAATTTTTGGATTGCCTCTTCTATTTCAATTTTTCTTTGCTATGGAAGGTTTTTATTTGGCCTTCAGTTATGAAGGAGAGTTTAGCTGGGTACAGTATTCTTGGTTGATAGTTGTTTGTTTGTAGGGCATGGCATACGTCATTCCAGGCTCTTCTTGGTTTGATTGTCTCTGCTGAGAAATCTGAGGTAATTCTCATTGGTTTCCCATTATAGGTGATTACCCTTTTCTCCTTGACAGCTTTAAGGATCTTTTCCTTGGTCTGCGTTGATCCTGTGTGGATTATAATGTGACGGTGGGATGTCCTATTCTTCTCTGTTTTATTTGGAGTTCTAAAAGCTTCTTGTATCTGAATAGGCCTATCTTTTTGTATGTTTGGGAAGTTCTCTGCTAGGGTCCTGTTAAACAAATTTCCTAGACCAATAACTTCTGTTTCTAGGTGCTCCTCTACACCCATTATCCTTAGATTCGGCCTTCTGATGGTGTCTTCCAGGTGTTGGATAGACCTATCATATTTCTTGGACTTGTCTTGGATGGTTGTATGTTCTTTCTATATAATATCTAGGCTGTCTTCAATCCCTGAGATTCGATCTTCTGCATGGTCTAACCTGCTGTCAAGACTCTCTACTTTGTTTTTTTATCTCTTTTCCTTCTAATTGGTCAGCTTTGATGGCTTCAAGTTCTTTGTTGAAGCTCTGTTTTAGGTTTTGTATGAATTTCTTTACTTCCTTAATTTGGTGTTCAGTGTTTGTTCTCAAATCACTTAGTTGATTGGTTATGGTTTCTTTGGACTCCCATTCCTTCTGTTGGGTCCCATTCAGCATTCCCTTTGTGGTCTCCCTGACTTCCTTCAGCTCTTTGTTAATGGATTCCATGAATGCCTTTACTGATCTTTGTGTATTCTCTACCTGGTCTCTCAATTCCTGAATTACTCATTGATTAGCTTCCTCCCGTCTGTGGGATTCCTGCAGTTCTCTTTCTTCCCATTCGTGGGATTCCTGCAGTTCTCTTTGAGTGTTCTCTGCCTGCTCATGCCATTTCTCCCTTTCTCTTTGAGTATTCTCAAGTTGTTCACGCAAATACTGTATCAGTTTTTGAGTAGCTTCCTCACGCATATGATATTCCTGTATAAACTTCTGGGATGCTTCCTCTCTTTCCCTATCACGCTCATACAGAGTCCTTTGTACATTGTCAAACTTCTCATTTATCATGTTTGCTATTAGTATTTGTGTTTGTAGAGCTATTTGGGAACTCTCCTCTGGATTATTCTTTATCTGTTCTAATCCCTGATTATCAAGATTGGGAATTGAGATACCCGAATTTGTAAATTTTCTTGTGTTTTTCCGGCTTACTCGGCCCATTTGAGATGAAGATTGCACCAGTTTTGTGCTAGAACACTATCTTAAGGCAACCATCAACCAAAGTTTGCGTTTGTACAGTCAATAGTCTACAGATACAATCTAGTTCAACAGATACATCTATTCAACATCAAACATCTATATGTTAAAGGACTTCGAACCGCAGAAAAGAATTTGGAAAACCAGAAATTATTAGGATTAGGAAGAGATGTGGGTAAAAAAATAGGAATAGATTGGTGTGGGGAGGCACAGGGAGAGTTAACTATGTCCTAATCACAATGCAGGAAATGGGTTGGGTAGGATGCAAGTAGAGAGAGAGAGAAAAAGAAGAGACGGAAAGGGGAATGAAGAGAGATCAGAAAAAAAATACAAACGTAAAAATTAATGTTATTATAGAGGTTAAAAGACGATCTATTTAGAGAGGAATGTGAATATGTTCAGAGAAGGGGAGGTACATAGAGGAGATGTGAAAAACTTTGAGGATGGGAAAGGGAGAAGAAAAGATCAGAAGTTCAGTAGAGCTAGACAAAAAACAAAAAGATAATTAAGAAAGAAAGGAAAAGAGAAAGAAGACAAGAAAAGAAAGGAAAATGCTCATTCACATATTCCTAAAATAAAAATTATAAGATGAGAAAAAAAAAGTTACTGGAAAACAATTATTTTCTCAGAACAGGCAAAAATTAAAGATTAATAAAAGTTTTAGAAGGGAAAAAATTTATATATATATATATATATATGTATATAAAAGGTAACAAAAAACAAAAAACAAGCAAAAAAAAAGAAAAGAAGAACAAGAAAAAAAAAAGAAAAAAAGAAAAAAAAGTCTTGTTTTTTTTTTGGGGGGGGGGAGGAGTGGGAAGAATCCTGTATCTCCCTTTTGTCTGTAACCAGTCTCTTGTTGGAGTCTCTGGTCAGCTTGAGGTCCTGTGGCTTGATTGGTTTCTTAAGTCGGTTGGTTGGAAGAGGCAGAAAAATGCTCTGCTTTACCCAAGATTTTGAGATCCCCCTCCCAGGTTAGTTTTCTGGCAGGGTGATCTGCTTTGAGAATCACAAAGAGGGGGATGTGGTGATGAGGCTAGGTTCTGGGTAGAGTTGAGGCCTTTCAGCAAACAGTAGCTTTTTCCTGGGGCTATTTTGTGATAAAGCTCACAGCGCCCAGCCTGGAGCCATTCTCAGGGTTTCTGTTTTTCAATTGATTGTGGTGGTTGCTAGAGGGAGGGTCAGCCTCTGGCTCTGGTTACCCGGTGAGGCAAGGTACTCCAATGGCTGGCGCCTGAGCTGGGTGACTTTTCCCTGGTTGGAGCTGAGCCTGGCAGGTCACTTCACCGTTAAGTTCTTGTGACCTGCTAAATGACTCGTTTTATTCCAAGGCCTGAGCTGGAGCTAGCAGCTCCTCGGAGCTTTGTCGGTATCCAAGATGGAGATCATCGGTGCTGGGGGGGAGGGGTGGCCTTCCCTCCTCTGCTCCCTGAGAAGGAGTGAGGAAGTCGGGCTTGTACTCACGCCGAGTCTTGGATCCTGGGTCGTCTCTGATCTGCAAACAGCAGGATGAAGATGTCCGCTCCTTGTAGGTTCTTGTTGGTGTTGAGTAGAATCCGCTCGTTCGCTGCGTCTGGCTCCTTCGTCCCGGACTCTCTGTGTCTCAAGTATGACTCCGCGGCGGTGGTCGCTGCTGCGACCCTGCCGCCGCAGCGGCAGCTGATGTGTTTCCTTGGCTTCCCCTCTCTTGTCTAACTCTCTGTCCTGTGATGGCACACTTGGTGTGATTTTCTGGCTTAGGACTGTTCACTGGAACTCTAAAACTGCTTTCTATGTGAGAGCTTGTTCAGATTCCAGCTTCTCCTCCGCCATCCTCCTGGAACTCCCTATGTGACTTAATTCTTGTCCTGCACATCCTCCGATAAACCGGCAGTTGACTATTATACCCTATCCCCCATTGTGAACACACTTAATCCACAAATTTATTACTCAAGTCACAACCTCTAAGACTTAAACTCCTTAATAGCAGTACTACCTCTTTATACCTATATAATATTTTAAGCATTTTTATTTTTAAGTTGTTCACATCTTCATTATATCCCTCCTCTTCTCTCAATAAATTCACGTTCTTATTTAAATAGATTGTTATCGAATCTACATATTTTGATTAATTTCTACCTTTCTATTTTTTCTGGTCTCTTTTCTTTTCCTGTTCCCTTTCTTCTTTTTTTTTTTTTATTCTCTGATGTCATCCTACCTAACCTATTTCCTGCTTTGAGATTAGGAATTAGTTACCTTGCCCTGAGCCTCCCCACAACAATCTATTCCTATTTTTTACCCACATCTCCCCTTAACCCTAATAATTTCTGGTCTTCCAAATTCTTCTTTGTGATTCATAACCCATTAACGTATAGTTGTTTGATGTTGAATAAATAGATGTATCTGTTGAACTAGATTGTATCTATAGACTATTGACAGTACAAATTCAGACTTGCGTTGATGCTTGCCTTAAGATAGTGTTCTAGCACAAAACTGGTGCTATTTTCATTTGAAAAGGGCAGAGAAAGCAGGAAAAACACAAGAAAAATGGCAAATCTTGTTATCCCAATTCCCAATCTTGATAATCAGGGAACAGAACTGATAATGAGTAATCCAGAGGAGAATTCCCAAATAGCTCTACAAACACTGCTAGCAAACATGATAAATCAAAAGATTGAAAGCATACAAAGGTCTCTGTATGAGCGTGATGGGAGAGAGAGGAGGCAATCCAAAAGTTTATACAAGAATATCATAAGCCTGAGTTAGCTACTCAAAAACTAACAAAGGATTTGCATGAACAGCTTGAGAATACTCAAAGAGAAAAGCAGGAATGGTGTGAACAGGCTGAGATAACTACAGGAATTCCACGAATGGGAGGAAGCTAATCAAAGAGTAATACAGGAATTGAGAGAGCAGGAAGAGAATACACAAAGATCACTAAAGGCATTCATGGAATCCATTAACAAAGAACTGAAGGAAGTCAGGGAGACCACAAATGGAATGCTGAATGGAACCCAACAGAAGGAATGGGAGTCCAAGTAAACCATAAGCATTCAACTAAGTGATCTGAGAATAAACACGGAACATCAAATTAAGGAAGTAAAGAAGGTCATACAAGATGTAAAACAAAGCTTCAACAAAGAATTTGAAGCCATCAAAGCTGACCAATTAGAAGGAAAAGAGATAAAAAACAAAGTAGAATGACTTGAAAGCAGTTTAGACCATGCAGAAGATCGAATCTCAGGGACTGAAGACAGCCTAGATATTATAGAAAAGAATATACAGCCATCCAAGACAAGTCGAAGAAATATGATAAATGTATCCAACACTTGGAAGATACCATCAGAAGGCCTATTCTAAGGATAATGGGTGTAGAGGAGCACCTAGAAACAGAAGTTAATGGCCTAGGAAATTTGTTTAACCGGATTCTAGCAGAGAACTTCCGAAACATGCAAAAAGATAGGCCTATTCAGATACAAGAAGCTTTTAGAACTCCAAATAAAACAGAGAAGAATAGGACATCCCACCCTCACATTATAATCCACACAGGATCAAGTCAGACCAAGGAAAAGATCCTTAAAACTGCAAGGAGAAAAAATTAATCACCTATAAAGGCAAACCAATTAGAATCACCTCAGATTTCTCAGCAGAGACAATCAAAGCAAGAAGAGCATGGAATGATGCATGGCATGTCCTAAAAACAAGCAACTATCAACCAAGAATACTGTACCCAGCTAAACTCTCCTTCACAATTGAAGGCCAAATAAAAACATTCCATAGCAAAGAAAAATTGAAACAATACATCTCCACCAAACCAGCCCTACAAAAGATTCTTAAAGAAGTCCTACACATAGAAAACCAACAAGAACACAATAATGGCCGATAAACTGCACCCAAACTGAGAATCCAAGAACCATAGGAAGAACCCAGTTTTCGCAAACCCCAAGAAGGTGGATAACATGGCAGGATTTCCCAAATACCTCTCAGTCCTTTCTCTTAACCTTAACGGACTGAACTCTCCAATTAAGCGACATAGACTGTCTAGTTGGATTGAAAACCAAGACCCTTCTATCTGCTGCCTTCAGGAGTCACATCTTGCCCGTAAAAACAAACACATTTTCAATGTTAAAGGTTGGAACAAAATCTACCAAGCAAACGGCCCCCATAAACAGGCGGGAGTTGCAATCCTAACATCAGATAAAATAGAATTCAAATTAAAATTCGTGAGAAGAGATAAAGAAGGTCGCTACATACTAATTAAGGGATATCTCTTACAGGAGGAGAATACAATTCTAAATATCTACTCGCCAAACAATGGAGCACACAAATTTATCCAAGAAACACTATTTTCCCTCAAATCCCATGTAAATCCAAAGACATTAATTGCTGGGGATTTTAACATACCACTCTCCCCACTAGATAGATCAACTTGGCACAAACTCAACAGAGAAACCGCAGATCAAAACAGCTGCATAGATCAACTAGATTTATCAGATATCTACTGAACATTTCACCCAGCAGCATCAGAATACAAGTTTTTCTCAGCAGCACATGGAACCTTTTACTAAAATAGATCACATTTTAGGCCACAAAGCAAACTTGTCTAAATTCAGAAACATTGAAGTTATACCTTGCATTCTCTCAGACCACAAGGGAACAAAATTAGAACTCAACACCAAAAGCCACCAAAGAAAGTCCGGTATCACATGGAGACTGAACAACAAACTGCTGAATCACGAGTGGGTCATGGAAGAGATTAGAAAGGAAATGCAAATGTTCATGCTATTCAACACAAATGAATACACAAATTACCAGCTCCTTGGAACACAGAAAACCAGTATTCAGAAGCAAGTTTTTAGCTCTGAGCTCCTACATCAACATATTGGAGAGATTTGGAACCAACAATTTAATGAGACATCTCAACCTCCTTGAAAATGAGCAGCAAGATAAACCCCAATCCAGTAGACAGAAAGAAATAATTAAAATTGAATCAGAATTAAATGAATTAGATTCCAAAAAACTATAGAAAGAATCAACAAAACAAAGAGTTGGTTCTTCGAAAAAATTAACAGAATTGACAGACCCTTAGCAAATCTTATCAGAAAAAGAAGACACACCCAAATAAATAAACTCAGAGATGAGAATGGAAACATCACCACGGAAACAAGCAAGATTCAAAATATTATAAGGGAATACTTGTCAAAACTTTATGCTAATAAGTTTGAGAACTTGACAGAAATGGACCTTTTCCTAGCAAATATTGACATGCCAAAACTAAACCAAGATGAGTTAAACAGGCTTAACAGGCCCATATCAAGCATTGAAATAGAAGCAGCAATAGGAGACCTTCCAACTAAGAAAAGTCCAGGACCAGATGGTTTTACAGCGGAATTCTTCAAGAATTTCAAAGCAGAGCTCACATCAATTCTCCTCCAACTCTTCAATGAAATTGAAATAGAAAGTTCACTACCGAACATATTCTAAGAAGCCATCATCGCCCTGATCCCAAAACCAGTCAGGGACTCATCAAAGAAAGAGAACTATAGACCCATTTCTTTGATGAACATTGATGCAAAACTTCTCAACAAAATTTTGGCCAACCGACTCCAACAATTCATCCAAAAAGTCAAACACCATGATCAAACAGGATTTATTTCGGGAATGCAAAGCTGGTTCAATATACGCAAATCAATTAATATTATTCATCACATCACCAGGAGCAAGAATAAGAACCACATGGTTATCTCAATAGATGCAGAAAAAGCATTCGACAAGATCCAACACCCATTATGATGAAGGTTTTGGAAAAATTAAGAATCCATAGAACATTCCTCAATACATTAAAGGCTGTATATGACAAACCTACAGCCAGCATTATACTTAATGGTGAAAAATTAAAGCCATTTCCCCTCAACTCAGGAACAAGACAACGATGTCCACTCTCTCCACTTCTCTTCAATCTAGTATTAGAATGCCTAGCTAAAGCAATGACAAGATGCAGACATAAAGGGGATCCAAATAGGGAAAGAAGAAATAAAACTATCCCTCTTTGCAGATGACATGATCTTGTATCTAAAGAATCCCATAGACTCCACTCTCCAAATGGATCAAAAACATCGATGTCAAAGCAGACACTCTGAAAACCTTACGGGATGGAATAGCAGAAACCCTAGGTCTCCTTGTCTCAGGCCAAAATTTTCTGAATAGAGACCCGGAAACACAACAAATCAAAGAAAGGTTGGACAAATGGGATTGCATAAAGTTGCAGAGCTTCTGCATGGCAAAGGACATAGCTATCAAGATTAATAGAAAGCCCATGGATTGGGAGAAAATCTTTAATAGCCATACAAATTACAAGGGTCTCATATCTAAAATATACTTGGAACTCAAAAAATTAAAACCCCAACAACAAATCCTCAAAGAAACAACTGCCCAATAAATAAGTCGGAGAAAGACTTAATGAGAAAATTCTCTGAAGAAGAAAGAAGGATGGCCAATAGACCCATGAAGAAATGCTCAACATCCTTAGCCATAAAAGAAATGCAAATCAAAACAACATTGAGATACCACCTCATTCCAGTTAGAATGGCAAAAATCAATAACTCTATCAACAACAGATGCTGGAGGGGATGTGGACAGAAGGGAACCTTACTTCATTGTTGGTGGGAATGTAATCTTGTTCAACCACTTTGGAAAGCATTATGGAGATTCCTCAAAATACTTCAAATAAAGCTCCCCTATGACCCAGCAATCCCACTTTTCAGCATTTACCCAAATGCTTACAAAGAAGACCACACTAAAGCTACCAGCACAACTATGCTTATTGCAGCATTATTTACCATAGCTAAGATATGGAACCAACCCAGATGCCCCTCAATGGATGAATGGATCTTGAAAATGTGGTATATATACACAATGGAATTCTATGCCTCCATCAGAAAGAATGACATTGCCCCATTTGTTAGGAAATGGATAAACTTGGAAAAAATTATATTAAGTGAAGTAAGCCAGGCCCAAAGAAACACAGGCTCCATGGTTTCCCTTATTTGCAATATTTAGTATTTGTATGAGTCAATTGGAAAAGTTCAGATAATGTAAAGTTAGGAAAATGAACCCTTTGATATGTATTTTAATGTTTTTTTTCTCTCATGCATGTGTTTCTAACGCATTTATAAGATTATTTCTTTGTTGCTTTGTATGCCCTTCCCCACAGTATAACCCCTGCTTTCACTATATTTTATGTCCGTATAATTTGTGGAGGAGATCGGGAAAAACAAGTCGTTTAAGGATACAGGTGGACCTGTTGCAACAATGAGAAGTACAAGTTGTCATGTCCAAAACGAGCTTTACAATGTCGGTTTTGGGGGAGAAGGAGGATTGGGATTGGGGAGGGAGGGGGGAGGCTGGGAAGGGATGTCTAGGGTAAACAAAGGAGGAGGCTGCAATGTTTGTTAAGAAATGTACGCATTATCCTGCCCATGTAATTGTAACCCCTCCGTACAATATGTTCACAAATAAAGTAAAATAAAATTTTAAAAAAAATAAAAAAATAAAAGGTGCGTTTGCTATTTTGTTCAGTCCTGGGGCTTTAAATCAGGCCCTGTACCAGGCCTGACATTATAGTCTTCAAGGATGGTGAGCTTCCCCTTCCCCCTCAGTGCAACAGAGCTATCGAAACCTGAGTTCAAATCCCATCACTCACAAAAATATTCATCCTGATGTCAGAAGCCAGTTGTTTTAAATGTTTTCATCTCCTGTGTAAGTCCTGAGTCTCAACTAGGAAAGGGAATTCATAGGCAACCCTATAACCATGGGAACAGGTTGTCCTCCATGTCAGCACAGTTAAACCTGTCACCTTACTTAGTAAAATACACAATACCTCCATAAAGTAGAAACAACATAAGGAGAAATTCACCGAACACAAGATGTTGTACACACACGTATGTCAATATAGATCGTATGTTTAAATTATGAATTCATGACTGTAGTGGACCACCCTGGTGATCACTGTCAGATCCTGGGAATGGCCTAGCTCATTAGTAGCTCACAGGTTAGTGTGTTCACCTTGACCTATTGGCCAATTGGTCCTACTAGGCCCTGAGTTAAGATCCCAGCACTACCAACAAGTGAATCGTGGAGTAAGAAGCGAAGTGTAAAACTTGTTTTCCTTTTCTCTGAATATCCTTGGTGATCCTGAGAATCCTGGTATGATGGAGAACATTTCTATAAATCTATATGCTCTGTGAAAGGATGTCATCAATGTAATACATGGAAGGGGTTTCATCATAGTACAATCAATGGTAAATAAATGAATAAAACAAAAGATACAAGAACAACCACACCAAACATGTATGGTTGAACATCTATAGGTAAGTAAATATCCTATCTTTACAATGTATATAAATAGTATGTTTCCAGGGCTGGGGCTTGAATTCAGTACTAGTGAACAGGCCTGACTTTTTTATCTTCATCCCCATTGCTGCAGGTTTACCCAGATCCTGAGTTCGAATCCAAAGCCTGGAAGAATAAACAGCATGAATTGCAAGCCAGGGAGCTAATTTTTTTATTTTACTTTTCTTAATACGGCTCTTGAACTCAGGTTATGGCAACTCTGCCTCAGCTTTGATAACCCTAGGCTGGGGTACAGCCACTAGATCTACAGCTCCTCCTGGGATCCTAGACCCCCAGGCCTTGCAGGGAAAGCAATGCACAAAAATGGCCATTTTACGTTTTCTTCCTTTGCATGGTGACCATCATGGGTCTGAATGACACTGTTGTAAAGGGTACTTCACCTTGCATTGCTGAAGGCTGCCAGACTATCAGGATTAACAATGGAATGTTGTCAATGTCAGGGTTGAATGAATTGATCATGGATGATGCTTTATAAAATTAGACAGCATCATTTCAGGAGGCTGATTGATTTGATTTAATATTTATGAAGCATTGAATGAATATTATTACTTAAAGGAATGCAATAAATTCAGGACATTGATTTCATTAATAGTTTAAGAATGGAAACAATTTATTAATTACATTACATTAATTACATTAACTACATTGAGGCACAATTAATACCCAGGAATTGGTAAGAATGTAGTTTATATAACATCTTTTACACTCTATAAAGATATATATTTATTAGCGTACTGCCATCTGCATGTCAATCTTTTCTTATTTTGGTAAACCCTGGGGCTTGATCTGAGGTCCTGGGAACACCCTGTCAGCTCAGTTTGCCCCAGGATGGCATGCTAACACTCACCCATTCATGAATTGGGCCTTGTAGGCTTGTAAGCCTTGAGTTAAGATGCCAGCATTACCAAAAATGAATCGTGGAGGAAGAAGATGATGGTGACACATGTTTTCCTATTCTCTGAAAGTTCTGGGTGTAAGGTATGAAGTGGAATACATATACAGACCTATATCCTGTGTAATCAATGTAATCAATGTTTTATGTTCCATAATAGTCAATAAAATAAATGGTCAATACATGAATAAAACAAAAAATAAAATAACTATACTGAATGCAATATGGAGTCAACCAATGTATATAAATATAAATCATACACGTAAATTCTACATGAATAGGATATTTTCTAGTGGTGAGGATCTATTTTAGGCATTAGGAACAGACCGGAATTTCTTGACTTCAAGGAGGCCAGCTTCCCATTCCCACACAGTGCAACAGAGTTACTAAGACCATGAGTTTCAATCCCAGACCTGGCAGAAAAATGGCACTTTTGCAGTATGTGAGGCCCAATTCTTATGTATTTTATTATGTCTAAATTTTATGAATGTGATTGTTTAAATGCTTAATAAAGAATTAACTAAAATCGATCAGTGTCCTATAATATATTGTATATAATTTTATCCTAGAATCATTCAAGAACTGCCCATTCAATCAGGACATACATCACATTCCATTGGTATTCATATGGATAGGAATGAGTTCCTTAGAATCTCCTGCCATTTGGAGGTGGCAGGACCAGGATTCCAACTGTGGGCTCCAGCTCCCAACACTTCAACCTGGGGATAGGGTACGCACCGGTCTGTCCAAGAATATCAGCAAGACCAATGATTAGGCAGGCACCAGTGGCTCTCAACAGTCCTCCTTGATACTTACAAGGCTGTAATGGGAGGATCATGGTCAAAGTCATCCTAGGAAGGAAAGTCCTTGAGACCTCTGTCCAACTTCAGTTCCAACAATGCCAGAAGCCCAGGGCTCCAGTGTGGAAGGCGAGCCTTGAGCAAAAGCAGCTCACAGACTGTTCCCAGATCCTGAGTTCAAGGTCCGGGTCTGGTAACAAACAGACATACACAACAATCTGTGCAGCCATCCAGCTAAAGCAGGTCACCCTCTTGTCTCCAACTGAATTGGTCCCTGGGAAAAGGGCTGTGGGAGCTGCTGTCTTTTTGACTCCACCCATGCTGCTTGCATCACAGAAATCCAGCCACACCCCCATTATTTCATGGTTCTTTCTGACCAATGGGATACAAGAATGGTGACCATGCCCACATTCTGTGATGCCCAGTAGCACCTGGATTCCCTCTGTTAGTTTACAACATTACCAGCAGTTGAGGAAAGTAGAGGTGGCTGAGTGGTGAGGAAGAGACTCAAGCGACTTTGGATTATAGTAGGAAATTGAGAAGCCTGCCCACACCCTGGCTCCCTCCCCCCTTCCCCAGGTGCGGGATTTCAAACCTCAGGTAAAGGTGCCTGCCAGCCCTCCTAAAGCACTGACCTGGTCCCTGGCCCTGGTTCTTTGCTCTTGGCCCATCTGTTTGCAATGCCACTGCCATTGATGCTTGCCCCACCTGCAGCAGCCTCCAGCAGCTTTTCCCAGCAGCACAGGTGAGTGGCTGCCCCCAAATCACCACTACCCGAGGTCAGACACCCCTCTGGGGCACCATGACCCCCTGCATGTTTCCTCACGCTGGCTCTGAGGAGCCACCTTTCTGTCTTGTGCATTTCTGAAACAGAGACTCAATATATGATTCTGGTTGGACTGACTTGAGGTCCTCCTATCTGGGACAGGTATGCTCTACCACTCCACCAGACCTGGTCCTCTGTAGATGGGATGGTAGACATGTAGCACCATGCTCAGTCATCGATTTAGATGGATTATCCCAAACATTTAGTCCACAGCAGCCGATTCTTGACCACAGGTGAAGCTCTGGGTAGGGCCACAACCATCAGACCTCATTCTCTTCACAGGACAGTTTTGAGGAAACAAGGGATTTATACAGAGGGAATCTCTGGAGCATGACTTGGCATGGAGGGAGTGGCCTTTAGAGAAGGTTCTCGGCTATTCTGTTAGCAAATGACAGGAAGATACCCGAAAAGGGCTCAGGTGGGGTCAGTTATTAATCATGCAACAGGTGGGGATTTTGAAGCAAAACATGGCTCTCTTTCATCATTACTCTATCCCCATGAGGAAGGGGATGCTTCACTGTGTTGAGTTTTGCATCTGGGGAAACTGAGGCACGGAGAAGTCAGGTGATCTCCTTATCATTTTCACTTCACAGGAAATTCGTCCTGACTTCATTACCATGCTCCCAAGGACAATGGGTGCTATTTAATCCACTTCTTGTGGTAGGAAATCCACTTCTCGTCAGTTGTGGGGCTTGAACCCTAGGCATGGGCGCTGTTCCTGAGCTCCTCAGCAAAAGGCTAGTGCTCTACCACTTGAGCCCACAGCACCACTTCTGGTTTTCTGGTGGTTCTTTGGAAATAAGAGTCTCAGAGACATTCCGGCCGGGGCTGGCTATGAACCATGATCCTCATATATCAGCCTTCTGTGTAGTTAGGATTAGAGTTCTGAGCCACCGCCACCCGACTTAATTGTAATTCTGACTTTTCTCTCTCTCTTTCACAAAAACTGGTTGAATGGGTTCTGGAGGAGGAGCCCAGCATCCCCATATGGCTGGAATCCAAGGTGACCCTCTTATTCTGGAGGTGGGCTCTGGGTCACGAGCTGTCTCGCTTAGCCTGTTGAAACAACTCCCTGAGGTAAGACCCACTGTGCCCTGGCTAGACTGTGAAATTCATTGTCCATCCAGCCTTACTGGACTTATTATATTGTATTGCTTTCTGCATCATTTTCTAGCACCTGGACAAACTTATGATACATACTTACGGAATGAAAATGTAATGCCTTCTTAAGAAATTCTCTTAGGGCTTGGGAATGTGGCTTCATGGTATGGTGATTGCCTAGCATGAATGAAACCCTGGGTTCAATTCCTCTGTAACACATAAAAAAGAAAAACAGTGAAAGGAATGCTGTGCCTCAAGTGGTAGAGTGCTAGCCTTGAGAAAAAAAAAAAGCTCAGGAATAATTCCCTACCACAGAGTTTAAGCCCCTGAACTGGCAAAAAAAAATAGTAATTGGAAAATAAAGAACCAATACTTGAAATATATAATTGCTCCTTTCATACTGACACCTGAAAATAGCGCCTAATTCATGTATTTTACTTATGTTAGGATACTGTGTTGAAAAAAGGTTTGTTCATTAAGTCACAGCAATTAATGCCAGGAATGTGCTTAGATGTTAGGTGAAGATTAATTCTGGAAATTCAACGATTCCAGGATTTTGTGTCATCACTGCTAATCACAAAGTGAAAATAGTCTAAGTGTGATTTTGAAAACTTTCTGGTCAGTTTTGGCACCAAAAAGGCAGAAGCTAATTAATAGTTGTGACAGAAAATAAGGAATAACTCTAGATGGAAGGAAAAAATGATAGTAACTAAGTTTACCAGAAACTGGTCTAGAGAACCATTTTTGGTTACTGAAGAGCTAGTTGTCAAGTAGGCTTTTCCTCATTGCCTTTAGCATTCTAAATCTCTTAGGCTAGTTCTTAATCTCTGCATGATAAATGTATCTCCTTCTATGCTGTTCTTTCATACCTTATCTCCTTTGTTTTCTAAAAATCTCATTCTTTCTACATTTCTCTATGAACATTTCCTGATACTAAATACACCTATACAGATGTCACAGGATGCTAATGTAAGGTTCCCATAGCTCATGAGTCATTAATGTAACAAAATGGAAAAGGAGGACATATTTACTGCTACCTCAATTTTTCTGAAAATCTACTATGCTATCATTTGGTTAAAAATTCCATTCTTTGTCTACACAGTGTCATTCAGTGCACATATATGCAAATATGAGCTGGGTGTTGGTGGTTTACACCTGTAATCCTAGCTACTCAGGAGGTTAAGACCAGAGGATTGTGTTTCAAAGAAAGCCTTGTCAGGAAAGTCCACGAGACCCTTATCTTCAATTAACCACCAGAAACCCGGAAGTAGTGCTGTAGCTAAAGTGGTAGTGCGCTCAACTTGAACTGAAGAGCTGAGGGACAGTGCCCAGGATCAGAATTCAAGCCACACAACCAACAAAAAGTGAAATATGACTTTAAGTTTTCCCAAAAGGAACGACAAGATCAATAATCTTCCCAAGCAAAAAAATTAATTCCAAAATGATTCAGTGCACCTACTTTTACTGAGTTATGTTATAGAATCTTTGCTGGACATATTCTCTAAAAACAAATCGTTTAGGGATACAGGTGGACCCATTGCAACAATGAGATGTACAAGTCATTATGTTGAAAAACGAACTTTACAACTTTGGTGGTGGGGGAGGATAGGGTGAGGGGTGAGGGGGTATGGGAATGGAAGGGAAGGGGAAACAAAGAAGAGGCAACAATGCTTGATAAGAAATGTGCTCGTTATCTTGCCTGTGTAATTGTAACTCCTGTGTACGGTATTCTCACAATAAAAAAAGTCAAATACTAGCTTTCCAATAAACATCTAATATTTCTTCTTTGAAGAGACGTCTATACAGTTGATGTCACTTAGCATTACTCCTACATGGAACACGAAGTATGAGGCCACTCCCTTTCTAAATCATGCTTGCTAATCACGCAACTTTGTAGACAGTAGAATGGAAGCATAATTCTGTTTCCAATGCAAATCAGATATAAGAGCATGGACTTAATTGGAAAAAAAGTCCATCCTGAGAGAGCAGGGATTATACTAGCCATCAACTGGTGGATAAGATCACATTTATTTTCTTTCCTTTACTTATATATTTTTTGTTGGTGGTGGTCTTGGCACTTGAACACAGGGCTGGGAGCTGTCCCTCTGCTATTCAGCTCTAGCCTAATGCTCTATACTTGAGCTACAGTGCCACTTTAAATTTTCTTGTAGTTAATTGGAAAAAGAGTCTCTGGGACTTTCCTGTCCAGGCTGGCTTTTAACCCTATCCGACGATCTCACCACCACCAAGCTTAGGATCACATTTCTGACAGTGTACACTCAGCATATGTAATGTGCATGTTCATCTATCTTTATATAAATTCTTTAGCTAAAAATCTATGCTACACCTTAGCCTTTACACTCACAAAATATTTGTAATTTAAAAGTTGATACTACTGGAGCAATAAAACCTAAGAATGTAAAGTAGTCTGGGAAGTTCAGTTTGCATCCAGCCTGGGCAGAACAGTCTTTGAGAAACTATATATAATTAACCAGCCAAAAGTTGGATTGGAAGAATGGCTCAACTATTGGAATACCAGTCATGAGCAAGATTGCTGAATAAGATGTTGAGGCTTTGCATACATACATGCAATCATACACATATATACAGAGGCACTTATATGTGCACAAATACACATATGAAGCAACTCTCAGAATATGTGGAAAAGTTAGAAAACAATAGAATAATCAAACAAATCAGATTCAACTCCATAGCATAACCTTTAGGAAAAATGAACTAAGGAATATGGCATGTCCTTTGTAATTTAATATTAGACATTAGGGCCAAATGCCAGAAACAGAGTATGCAAGGAAAAAGAAGTTTTTGATAAGTTATATAAAAGATTAAACAGGGGAAAGTAATTTTACCTACATTTTCTATTATATGATAACATATTTTTGTCTGCTAATCAGAGAAACTCAAAATTATTTTTAATTATGGTTTTTAATTATGGTATGAAAAATGCATTGTCATAAATGAATTAAATCAGGGAGTAGATGGTAGAGGAGCTGGGTAATTCCGTTAAATATTCTCATTATTTTGAATGATCTGGTATTTTTATATGTGTGGAATTATGAATGTATTTTATATCTGGGCAGGAAAGTTTGATTATTAGATGATTGTCTGATACCCAATGTCAGGAACCTAACCTGAGTCAGAGTGGTAAATGTGTGTGTGTGTGTGTGTGTGTGTGAGAGAGAGAGAGAGAGAGAGAGAGAGAGAGAGAGAGAGAGAGCCTTGAAGCATGAAGGAAGAATCTTATTTTCCTCAAGGTATATTCTTAATTGTATTAGTTATACTACATTAATGACAGCAGGTAAAAGTAATTAACATTTGGTTCATATGTTTATGTTTCTATAATTGCATGAACAAACTAAAAACTTATGTTCGGGGTATGAGTTTTGTGGGAGGTCAGCAGAAAGTATAAACATCTGGAATCTTGAGAAAGCTATCAATGGCAATCATTTCAGTGTAGATCAGTTTTAGACAACACTTGCAAGGATATGTAATCCTATATGAAAAGGCAACATTTATTGATTTTCCAAAGCTACACTATTCTATATATTTGTAGAAAAACAAGTTAAATTATGGATCATCACTTGCCATAAAACGGACAAGGTTCTCATAACTAAAATATACCTGCAACTCAAAAAATTAAATCCCCCAACAACAAATTCTCAAAGAAACAACTGCCCAATAAATAAGTGGGCTAAAGACTTAAAGAGAAACTTCTCTGAAGAAGAAAGAAAGATAGTCAATAGACACATGAAGAAATGTTCCACCTCCCTAGCCATAAAAGAAATGCAAATGAAACAACATTGAGATACCACCTCACCCCAGTTAAAATGGCTATAAATAAGAACTCTAATAACAACAGAACCTGGAGGGGATGTGCAGAGAAGGGAACCCTATTGTGTTGTTGGTGGGCGTGTAAACTTGTTCAACCACTGTGGAAAGTAGTAGGGAAGTTCCTCAAAAGACTCCTCATAGCGCTCCGCTATTTCCCAGCAATTTCTCTTTTGGGCACTTACCCATATGATCACAAACATGACCATACTAAAGCTACCAGCACAACTATGTTTATATGTTTATTAAAGCATTATTTACCATAGCTAAAATATGGAACCAACCCAGATACCCCTCAGTAAATGAATGGATCAAGAAAATGTGATATATATACACAATGGAATTCTATGCCTCCATCAGAAAGAATGACATTGCCCTATTTTTTTAGGAAATTGAAAGTCTTGGAAAAAATTATATTAAGTGAAGTAAGCCAGACCCAAAGAAATATAAGTCTCATGGTTTCCCTTATTTGCAATTATTAGTATATGTCTTGGACAAGCAGCAATGATCAGATAAATTGATGTTAGGTGAAATGAACCCAAAGATAAGGACTCAAATGTTTTTTTTTCTCTTGCTATTGTTTTTAGCATATTTATAAGATGATTTCTTTGTTGCTTTGTGTGTCTCTCCCCCATGACATAACCCTTGTTTTCACTGTATTTGATGTTGGTATAATTTGTGGAGGGGAAGGGAAAAACATGTTGTATAAATAGGGATACAGGTGGTCCCATGCAACAATCAGATATACAACAAGTTATGTCGGAAAATGAACTTTACAACTTTGGCGCCTGGGTTGCTTTGAGGGGTAGATGGGAAGGAATGGTAAGCGGAAACAAAGGATGGGGAAACAATGTTTGATAACAAATGTAATCATTACCTTGCTCATGTAATTTTAACCCTTCTGTATGTATTTTCACAATAAAAATAATGAAATAATAAAGTAAAAATCCATGTCATTTTTTTTTTTTTTTTTTGGTGGTCGTGGGGCTTGAACTCTGGGCCTGGTCACAGATTTCAATGAACTCTTCTGCTCATTGATACCACTGTACCACTTGAGCCACAGTGCCGTTTCTAGTTTTCAAGTGGGTTATTGGAGATAAAAGTCTCAGAGACTTATCTCTACAGGCTGGCTTTGAACCACTATCCTCGACCTCAGACTCCTGACTAGTTAGTATTACATGCATGAGCCACCAAAGCCCAGATCCAAGTCAATGTATAAAAAGCAAGCTTATTGAAATGTCTGGCTTTTTCCAATAAACAATCTTACTTTTTAGCATGAGTTTATAACTATGAGTTATTTTTAGATGTAACTGTGAACTTTTTAATAGAATAAAATATAATTTTTACTATTACTCAGTATGTCAAAAAATCCATTGTAATTGACATTCCCCAAAGTCAATTATTACATATTATATTACTCACTATTATGACAGTCTATGTTACATATAGTGTGAAGGGAAAATAGTGTGGACTATTTCATATAAATTAGTAGATGCTATTTTAGCATTATAAATTCACAACTGTGATTGTAAAAGAAGGAAAGAAGGTTTTAGAGTTAAAATCAATTATAAATGTGTAGTGTGTCCCAATTAAAGCAACAATTCTGAGCTCATACAGACAAAATTATTTTCTTTCAACTAAAGATTTTGAAGTAATACTATTTGAAATAGTGAGGCAATAAGAGGAAGAATTCAAATCATGTCAAACAATGTCTGTTTTATTCTACTACCCCCTCCACTAACAAGACCTATCCGGTCCCAGATGTCACAAAAC
This sequence comes from Dipodomys merriami, assembly GCF_024711535.1. Classification (NCBI taxonomy): domain Eukaryota; kingdom Metazoa; phylum Chordata; class Mammalia; order Rodentia; family Heteromyidae; genus Dipodomys; species Dipodomys merriami. The sequence continues at coordinate 3,750,769 of NW_027206490.1, read as the reverse complement.
TTCAAGTGTCTCTCTTAGAAATCTATTTCGAAAACTTCTAAATCACTGATTCTTTTTGTACTTTCTGTTATATGAAACAAAATATAGACACAAAACATTTGAAATAAAATGCACACATATGTTGAAGTCATCAGAGCTGGAAAAACAACCAACAAAGTAGAAGTCCACCAGGAACAAAAACATGTTGTGCCTAGTTATTTTTAAGCACAAAAACCTCAAATACATGTTACCCTTGACTAGAACCATAAAGATAACTTTGTCTCAACAATACGGTTGTTTTCATTTGTAATTAAATTCATCTAGATGAACCTGACATAGCAAATCCCTTGAATGGATCAAATTGTTTAAAAGAAATGTCACTGTAAGTGGAGTAAGATCTGCACATATTTACGAGAATAAAATAACAAAAATCATGACATCTTAAAAATTGCAGAAATGCAATGAATAAGTCTAACTATCCATATTGAGACCTAAATTCTACTGATTTAACAAGAACAAAATATGCCAATAATAGAATCTGAGCAGTGTACCTGAGTGTACATAATTTTAAACTACTCCAAATTACACTTTGTAGAATACAAAATGTGGGTTATCTAAAGGAAAACATCAACCCATGATATAAATGACATTAAAAATCTCATGAAAAGGTCTGGGAAGGTGGCTCAGTGGTAGAGCATTTGTCTTGCATGCAAGAGGCCCTGGTTTTGATTCCTCAGCACCACATATGCAAAAATAAAGAAGCCGGAAGTGGCGTTGTGGCCCAAGTGGTAGAGCACTACCCTTGAGCTGAAGAGCTGAGAGACAGCAGCCAGGCCCAGAGTTCAGGCCCCATGACCAGACCCCCAAAAAAAATCTCATGAAAAGAGAGTAGTAGTTTCTGGAAAATAATAGTTTAATAAATAGTGGTAAAAAAATTTATGCTACTGACAAAATTGCATACATATTTTGTTAAATCCAAAAAAGACCCAAGATACTCAAGCTCATTTGAAACTTTGGCAAAGTAGCAGGATACAAATGTAACATTATTATGGATGTTGACTCTCGCATGGAATTAATTTCCTCTTTGATCTGACAAATGAATATATGAAAAAACAGAACTTCAACTAAATATCAAGACCTAACTTAACATATAACCATAAAAGTCATCATGCAAGCCATATTGCACCTGGGATAAAAGAAAAATCAGTCATACTGATTCTGTATTTATTGTAAATGTTGACTTTTTCATAAATTATTTCCTTTAGCTTACATTTTTAAAACAGTGCGTTAAGTGTATATCTTCGTAACTAATTTTGGATTCCTCCTTCAATATATTTCTGAGTATAATGTCTCACATCAATTCCTAACCCATGAAATGATGTTGATTACAAAACAAATGGTAATAACCATTGTTTATAATACACAAAATCTCATAAGGATGACACCAGTAAGCATTGGTTAACATTTTGGTATCATGGTCTCATGACTGATGAGGCCTATCTGCATGAGCATAATTGTACCTAGATTCCTCACCCTAAATTTAACAACTGTTAAAAAATGTTTATATCTTTATCTGTCACCCATCAGACATTAAACCTGAATATAAAGCCTAAGGAAAATGATAAGGTAAGAATTTAGCTTTTCTAGATATAAAGTAAACAAAATGCAGCGTAGAGTAACTGGTTTAAAGTCAACCTATTTCTCCAAAACATTCTAAGCATTTCCTTACAATGTGTATTATTCTCAAGAAGGGAATGGGTAATGTGAGAAGAGGACTAACCAAGCATTGTCTTCAAATATACATAATTTGGATTTACCTCTTTATTTTGCTATAAGCATTTTTGTAAAAAACAGTTTGAATAATTGATTTCCAGATCAAGTATAATATATCTTAGTTGCATACACCAAAGTACATTCAGAAAATGGTATATAGCAATTAAGTAAAGAAAGTCCGGGCAGAAAAAATGGCATCTCTATACTATGTGATGCCCAATTCTTCGGTATTTCATTCTGCCTCCATTTAATGAATGTGATTGTTGAAATGCTTTATAAAGTATTAATTAAAATCAATCAGTGTCCTAGAATACAATTGTGTATAATTTTATCCTAGAATCATGACATACATCACATTCCATTGGTATTCCTATGGATAGGAATGAGTTTCTTACGATCTCCTGCCATTTGGAAGTGGCAGGACTAGGATTCCAACTGTGGGCTCCAGCTCCCACCACTTAAACCTGAGGATAGGGAACTCATGGGTGTGTCCAAGAACATCAGCAAAACCAATGATGAGGCAGGCACCAGTGGCTCCTCCTTGATACTTACAAGACTGATAGGAGGATCAATGTCAAGTCACTCTAAACCAGAAAGTCCTTGAGACCCCTGTCCAACTTCAATCCCAACAAAGCCAGAAGTAGAGCCATGTGGCTCCAGTGGTAGAGGGCTAGCTCTGAGCAAAAGCAGCTCAAGGACTGTGCCAGATCCTGAGTTCAATGTCCGAGACTGGCAACAAATGGACATACACAACAATCTGTGCAGCCATCCGGCTCAAGCAGGTCATCCTCTTGTCCCTAACTGAACTGGACAGAGATCCCTGGGAAAGGGGCTGGAGGAGCCACTGTCATCTTAACTCTGCCCATTCTGCCTGCATCTCAGGATTCTGGCCACACCCCCATTATTTCATGATTCTTTCTGACCAATGGGATACAAGAAATGTGGCTACGCCCACATTCCATGTTGCCTGGTAGATGGAAGAGGCTCTGTTAACACACTGAGGCTGAGATCTACAGGGGGGAAATCATACCTCAGAAACGGTGGGCCAGCTGCAAGCACCTGGCCCACCTGGCAGCTCAGTGACAGACTGAGCTGGATCTACAGCCCCCTGCCACATGTGCTGCCACCACAGCATTCATGGGGATGGGAAACAGGACATGTGGGTGTCCAAGAAGTAAATCTGCTTCGTCCACAACCTGCCTGATGAGGTGGACTTCCAGAATCCAGCAAGTGAGGTCCACCATCGATGCAGCCAGCTGTCAGCACACATCCAAACTATTGAGGAATCCCTTGTGGTGTGTAAAGAGCAGATGTTGGCTCTGAATGAGCTGTTTTGGGAGAAAGCCAAGTGTGTATGCTGGCTGTCCCAGGAGAAGATGAAGAAGAGGATAGTGATGCAGGAGCTGCTGTTGATCCTCACAGAGGAAGGCATGGACAGCAGTCTCCAGATGCCAGCACAAGCTGAGCCCCCCCCCCCCAATGCTGCTTCAGATGCATCAGGGCCTGTGGTGGGTAAAATGAGGGAGGATCAGAAAGGTTTTGAAGAATTGCAACTTGAAGACAGCGTGGAAACTTCCAGAGGATAGGTCAAGGTTCTCATCACCATAGAGGACTCCCCCAAGGAGCACGTTCTGCTGCAGATGCCCCAGATACAGATCTACCCACAGCTCAGGCAAGGAGTGCTCCCTCCCTCTCTTCTGTAGACTGATGCAGATAATGACTCTCCATGTGACATATTGACTCTCAAAAGCCTTGGAAGCCACCAGAAGTAGGTGGTCAGGTGCCTTCTCTCAGGCCTCCATCTGCTGGGTGATGAGAAAGTTAAACTGGGGGTTGGGTAGGGCAGAGGCTGCCGGGAGGTGGCCCAAGCTCAAGGGATATAATGGCCCATTGGTGGCCAGGGAAGAGACCCATGTTATGATTATCACAATAAATTGTTTTCAAAGGGGAAAAAAAGCCTCCAACAAAGATTTGTTCTTCCAGTCCTGGGGCTTGAACGAAGGGCCTGGCCACTCTCCCTGAGCTCTTTTTGATCAAGGCTGGTGCTCTACCAGTTGAGCCCCACTTCCCCTTCCAGCTTTTTCTGTGTGGAATCAAGCCCAGGGCTCCAGTCATGCTAGGCGACCACTCTACCACTGACGCACCTTCTCAGCTAGGATGATTCACCCCTCCCAAACCCAAATGGCTATTCCTCAGATAAATAGGAAGTAGGGGCTAGGATGAATTTGAAGCACTTCTGGTTCACACCAAAATACTTCCCCACCCCCTAATCCCACACCCTTAGTTGAAGTTTCTCTTCTACCATTGAGGGATGAGGGAGGGACAGGGGATTCCCAAGAGAGGAGTATCAAGAGCAGTGGCCCCACATCCTCTCCCACACACAATTGGTCCTCTAGATTCCAATCTTACCTGACTCAATGTGGAGTCTACACTGTCTTCCCACCACTGTAAGGATCACGATAAAAAAAGGTCAACCCTGGGCTTAGCCCACACCCAGGGTGGAAGCTCCTAATCCCAGACCTACTTCCACCTCTGACTTCCCCGAGTTAGGCCAGACCCACCACTCACCACTATGTTGGTGGTGATGACCTCATGGATGGATTCAAGGAAGAAAGTCTATGGCAAAGAGCAGAAACAGCAGGGTGAGCATGGCAGAAGGAGGTGGGGTGATTGCTCTGGGATCTTCCTCCTTGGAGCCCTTCCTTCCATCCACAGCCATGCTGACCCAAAGCATGGACAAGGTTAGGGGGTGAGACAAGATGGACCAGCACAGGACTAAGGAGGCACTGCTTTGTCATGGAGCACTTGAAAATTCCAATTATATTTGGCCAATGCCAATCCCAAAGCCAACATGCAAAGCCTCTCCTTGTTGTTGGACATGAACACTGTCCCTGAGCTCTTATTCTCGAGGCTGGAACTCTACCACTTGAGCCAAAGGACCACTTTTGTTTTCTGACGGTTCATCGAGGATAAGAGTCTCACACACTTTCTGCCCAGGCTGGCTTGGCACCATGATCCTCCAAATCTCAGCTTCCTGAGTAGCTAGGATGCCAGGCATGAGCCACCAGTGCCCAGTATGTGATGACTTTTGAAGGCATCTTGGCGATTTTGTAAAGGAGCCCCAAAGGGCCTGGATAGACCATTACCCAATCAAGGAGCTGGGATCAGAGAAGGATGACCTTCTACCCATTCTGTTCCCCAAAATTAAAGATGCCAGGTAGTGGTATGCATCAGACACCTAGACCAGCAGCCACCAGGCTTAGTGGGGGAAAAGTAGAGAATATCCAAAGATTGCATTATAGAAATCTCTGATTTTGCATGCATGTGTTGTGTGTGTGTGTGTGTGTGTGTGTGTGTGTGTGTGTGAACTCAGGGTCTAGAGTTTTCTTGCTCAAGGCTACTGCTCTGCCACTTGAGCCACAGCCCCACTTGCTTTTTGATTGTTAATTGTAGGTAAGTGTCTCAAGGATTTTCCTGTCCAGGGTGACTTGGAAGCATGATGGAGACCCCAGGGAATCAAGAGTAAACACAACTCGCAGGTACAATCCCTACGGTGGGCCACTCCTGCCCCCTGGTGTCCAGATGCGGGATATGCAGCCCCATGCCATTGTCGTCTAGAGTTCAATTTTGAGAAGTGTCCAGGGCCAAGCTGACTTTTGTTCACCCTGATTGCTGATACCAGAGCAGGTCTTTTCCACCCTAGGCCAAGATAGCTCCATGAGGCCCAGCTTCCCAGGAACCCCAGGAAGAGAGAGGTCAGTTCCAGGCTGAGCTAAGAGCCTTTGCACACAGACACCCCAACTTGGCCTTCCTTATCACCATAAGACCTGTCAAAGAACAACCCAAAAAAACAAAATTGGAGCTGTGCCTCCAAGTGGTAGAGCTGCAGCCTTGAACCAAAGAGCTCAGGGATAGGGCCCCCAAACTTTGAGTTCAAGACCCCCAGCTGACCCTCCCCCATAAAACACAGGTTGGCTAAATGTGAACCAGTAAGATTTGTGAAGTGTTTCTGAAGAATGTGGATACTGAAGAAAGCACCCTAATTCTAATGAATGCTGAACCTTTGACATAGAGCTATGTGCTGAGTCCTCAAAAAGGTGCTGTTTGCTGAGTCATCCCATAGGTTGCTATGTGCTCAGTCCCTGAAAAGAGTGGGCTGTGCTGAGTTTTTCAAAGGATGCTGTGTGCTGAGTCCATTACACAATATACTGTATGCTGAGTCCTTCAAAAGGTGTGGTGTGCTAATTCATCCAAAAGGGTCCTGCTATGTGCTGAGCCCTTGAGAAGAGAGGGATGAGGTGAGTTGAGTGCTGTGTGCTGAGTCCTTTTCACAGGGTGCTCTGTATTGTCCTTCAAACGGTGCTGTGTGCTGAGTGCTTCCACAGTGTGGTATGTGCTGAGTCCTGCCATAGTGTGGTATGTGCGGAAACCTTCAAAATTCTTCTATGTGCTTTCTTCGAAGGGTGCTATGCAATTAGTGGTTTACAAAGGGTGCTTTTTACTCAGCCTTTCAAAGGTCTGTGCTGAGTCTTAACACAGAAGGTGCTATGTAATGAGCCCCTGGGAAAGTGTGTTATGTGCTGAGTTTTTCAAAGCATGCAATGTGCTGAGTCCTTTACGCTGCAAGCTATGGACTCCCTCTTTCAAAGGGTGTTGTGTGCTGAGTACTCTACACAGGGTACTATATTGAGTCCTTCAAAGGGAGCTGTGTGCTGAGTCCTTTACACAGGGTGCTTTGTGCTGTTTTTGGAAGTGTGCTGTGTGTCATCGCAAAGAGTGCTATGTTCTGAGTCCTTGAGAGGTAGTTATCCCCAACATCACAAACACACACACACACACACACACACACACACACACACACACACACACACACACAAGGGTCACCATGCACCCTCTTAGTGTGTGGGAGTGAAGGGGGATGGAGGAGAATCTCCTCCAGGGGTGGAGCTGAGGGGAGATTCGATCCCTGGGGCAGGTACTGGGGTTGGGGGAGAGTCCTGAGCAGAGGTGATGCTGCAATTGCCATGGCCTGGAAGCCTTAGAGCTCAGTCAGGGTTGTGATTGCAGCTAGGGGTAGGGGGCATGGCCTAGGGGAGGAGTGGGCATGGCCAAGTGGAGGAGGGGGAGGGGTCCTGGGGTGCACTGTGGTGGCAGCGATGGGGGGAGCAGGCAGGCCTGTGTGGTGGCCCAGGAGTGGAGTGGGGGCAGAGAAAGAGAGAAGAGAGAAGAGCAAGCTCAAGCATGAGGGGAAGCTGTTCCAGAGGCTGGCGGCCACTGCCATCAAAGCGCAGTCTTGAACAGGAGCACAGAGCACCTGAGCCACATCATTGCGGGCAGCCCCATGGGGGCACAGCGGCCATGGCTGCCCTGAATCTGTGGTCCTAGCACGGGAAGCATGGCGATGGCTTCGGTGGTGGAGGCAACGGAAGCAGGCAGGTGAGAAGGAGGTGGTGCTGGTGATGGCAGCTGAAGCAGGGGTGGCAGCAAGCACAGCCGCCGGCAGATGCCCACTCCACCTCCCAGCAGTGCAGCGTTTCAAACATGGCTCTGCCTGGTCTGATCTGAGTCCCCTTTCGCAGTCGCCCAGCAGAAATGGTGGGTCCCTGGCTGGCATGAGGCCCAGACCCAGTCCCTGCCCCTGGTCCTTGCACTCCGGGCCTGGGTGCACCCAGAGCCATCGCCTACAGCTTCTCCCAGCAGCACGCATGAGTGGCCGCTCCATGGGACCACACCTGGTGACTCCTGCACCAGGCGAACTCCTTGACCCCCTCCTTCCCCCTCCCCCACAGACCCGGCCCCTCGCCTGCCTCCTGTCTCCTCTCTCCATCCTGCCCGCACCTCCCCTGCACCTCACAGTCCACCCTGGCTCTGCCATAAATGCGCCCCAGGAGAGGGGGGTGGGTGTTGCTCGAAGGATCCCACCCCCATTCTTACGGGCCAGTGTCCCAGGAAAAGGGCAGATACAGGGATTGGTGAGGAGGGGGCACCACAGAACCCCTGGCCTAGAGCAGTGAAAGCCACATCTGCACCCTTCCTCTCCCTGGTAGGAACCTAGTGGCTTTAGTCAGATGTGGGGAGGAGCACCTCCACACCTGCTTTCTCGGGTCTTTTCCTTTTTGCTGGGGGTGGGGGGTGCTGGATGCAGGAGATAGGCCCCCCTTGCTGTTTGAGCCCTTGTCTTCTGTGCTAGGTCACCCTTTCACCTGAGGAGGTCCCAGAAAAACTCACTAGGGAGGTGAGGGCACTGGGGGTCAGAAGGTGACTATCTGGGAGGAACACACCCCCTCTGACACACATACACCTGTCCTGTTCCCCCCCCAGCTGTCAACAGTACTCACAGGGTGATCACATTTCCCAGCTCTGCCTGCTTCTGCTGGTGCTACTGGTCCTTCTGGTCTCCTAGTCCCCCCCAAGCATCCGCCAATTAGCCCAGAAGCATCTAGGCTGGAAGTAGGGAGTCCATCCATGTATGTAGCCTTTATGACCCCATCAAATTCCCCAACAACGCTCCCACCCCAAGTCAGACACTTCTCTGGAGGCACCAGGACTGCCTGCTGTGTTTTCTCTCTGGGCTCTGAGGAGTCATCTGTCTCTTGATTCCTTGACCCAGTGTCTGGGCCTAGGGTTTTGATGAATGGGGGTCAAGGCTGGTTGTTCCCAATGGAAAGGTATGGCCCTGGGTAAAGGGAGAGGCAGGGTGGTTCTGCATTATTAGAGAAGTGTTCCCCTTGGGTGGGAGCCCCTGGTTCTGACAAGGGAACTGCCATGCTCGAGCTTATACATTGCCCAGATGAGGAACCAACAAACTCAGGAGAGGCACTGCTCTGGGTCTGTGTGTGTGTGTGTGTGTGTGTGTGTGTGTGTGTGTGTGTGTGTGTGTGTGTGTGTGTGTGTGTGTGTGTGTGTAGAAGAGAGAGAGACAGAGACAGAGAGAGAAAGAGAGAGGGAGGGAGGGAGGGAGGGAGGGAGAGAGGGAGATGGAGGGAGGGAGGGAGATATCGATCATCTTTCTCCTTGTACAGCCTGACTGTGCTCAGGTCAGTGATCAGTTGGCAAATTGCAGGTGCTGCATGGTGAGTCTTGTGTGACCCATTTGGATTTGTGTGTGTGTGTGTGTGTGTGTGTGTGTGTGTGTGTGTGTGTGTGTGTGTGTGTGTGGGAGATGAGGAGATGAGAAAAATGAAAATATATTTAAGTCACCATATCTAAAAAGAGTGAAAGCAGTTTATTTGTGTGTATGTGTGTATTTGTTGTTCTTTTTTCATAATGCCCAGTATGAGCCCAGCCACAATTTTTGTTTTCTCCTTCACCATTTCATGGCTCCTTTGGGGAAGGTTTCAGTATATGTTCCTTTCCACCTCTTTCCACCTCCCTCTTCCCCTTTTATGCAGCCCACAGTAGCTGCTGGACCTGCATGGGACTCCCTAGGAGGCCTGTGTGAATCACAGAACAGAGTGGACACCTGTCCTGTCTTCAGCCAGAAGGCTTGTGAGGCCAGTGTGACCACAGCCGCACTCTTCCAGCCAGACACTCTGCTCTCATGTGTATAGTTGGAGTTAATTCAAGGGTTAGGAATGTGTCTGCCAAACATAATTAAGGAACGAGATGGGTGGGAGTAGGGCAGGAGCTGTGAAGCTAGGAGTGTCTGGGGAGTGGCGAACGGTTTAACATGGCAGATGCTTCACCACAACCAAGGATGAGAGGAGAACTTTACCCAGGGCATTGACGGTGTCTGTGGGCATCTGGGCAGGGGGCTCTGGGCCCCCACTGAGGGCGTGGATTCCCTCCTGGGGCAGTGCATACGTGTGTAGTCCTCCCTGGAGTCCTGAAGTTTCCAATCTGTGTCCCACCTGGGCCATTTCCAGCTGGACAGTGGTATGCAAGTTTCCCCTCCTGGAGCCTGCTCGGTATCATACCGTGGCAGTTAGCTGTTTCTGTAACCTGCTGTAGGCTGCTTGGAAGGAAAAGAGGACCACTGACTGGAACTGTTTAAGTTTTATTGGGATAGGTGAAATGCCACCTTTTCCAGGTTTTTTTTCTTGAAGCTGGCAATTTCCACTAATGCCTGGGTTCATGGGTTAAATTAGATGAACCAATTCAGCGGTCAAACAGTGACGTTAAAAGAGGCACAGGCAGAGTTCCCAAGCCAGATCATCTCCTGCTATGAATGTCGTGCCTTGACTGCCTTTCTCTGGCAGCTGCTGATTCTTCTACAGCTCTCTCTAGGGTGATGACCACAGTCGAGGATGTCATGGGGAGCAGAGAGTGACCTTGCCATCCCCAGCCTGCCAGCTGTGAGCAGAGACGATTTTCAGCACATGAAGTGGAACCAGGGATGCCTCAAGAATCCCTTCTCTGTAACATGCAACTTGGGGGCCAGATATAGTGGGCCATCCTGTCTGGTCCCACAGAGAGGAAAGGAGGCCACTTGAGCCAGGGGTTCAGCTCATTGCAACCTCGTTCAAACCTGAGGGGGAATTGAGTGCCACAGAATTGGTCAGCCACTGGACAGAGATCTTTGAGAAGATAGGCATCCCAGTGGCCCCAGAGTCCAGCGAGAACATCGTGGCTCACATCCTGGGAGCCAAAACAGTTAAGTGCGGTGGCACCAGGAGGGGGAGAAGAGGGACGAGGGAGAACTGTGGGAGAGCTACATCAGACTTTGCCTCGCCCCCCCCCCCCCGCCCCAGGATGCTTACATGAATCGGATGGGACTTTTCTGTAGTATGGTCATAGATAGATGCTCATTTAGTTATCCAACAAATAGTTACAGTGTGCGCCATGCTCGAAGGGGTGGGGGTTGTCATAGATGATGAAAGGTTCCAGTGCTGGTTCCACGGCACATGAAGAAACCTTGGTTTGAACTGGATGCTGGTGCTTCATGCCTGTCATGCTAGCTACTTAGGAGGCTGAGATGGGAGGATCAAAGCTTAAGGCCCAGGCAGGAAAGACTGTTAGACTCTTATCTCCAACTAACAACCAAAAAGAAAATGCCAGAAATGGATGTGTACCTCAAGCCGTAGACTGGTCGACTTGAGTAAAAAGGCTCAGGGACAGCACCCAGGCTCCTAATTCAAGGCCAGGAGTGAGACAAAGAAAGGAAACAGAGAGAGAGGAGGAAGGACGAAGGGAAAAAAAGAGGAAAGGAAGGAAGAAGGGAGCATGCGAGCTTTGGTTTGGAGTCCCTGGATCATGGGAGCCAACCACTCACAATCTCTGAGGGTAACATTTCAGAGCCTAAAGCCAGTATGTAGGACTAAGCCACTGATCCTTCAGCAACTTCATGACATCCAGGAGCTGTGTGGTCACCAACTGCAGGGGGAAGCAGCCTCAGGAAGGACCTAGGGCTCAGGGTGTGTCACCAGGTTTCAATTATCCCGGCCCTAGCAAGTTTATTTCCTGGTCAGATAATAAGAAATTGTCTAAGGGCTAGGGAGGTATTGGGGTGAGGGAGTGTCAAGGGCGGGGCAAGGCATAAGCAGGAAGATGAAGGGGTAGGACGATCCCAGGTCAGGTGTGTCAGGCCATTGAAGCCATGATCTCTCCTGATAATATAGACCACCAGTTATGGAGTCTTTGACCCAGCCACACTTCTATTAAGAGTCCTGGAACCTTGGGATCACCATTAACTGCCTGGCTGTTGTCCACTGCAGGATGCCTGTGCAGTACATCCTTGGGGACTGGGACTTTCCATGGCTCAATCAGAAGATGACACCCCCCCCCCCCCGTGTTCATTCCTCCACCAGAGACAGAGGTAAGTGGGCCACTGGCACAGGACAGCCAGGGAATGAGGACGGGAGTCGGGACCCAAGTGACTTCGAGACTTCCTCTAGGGGGCGCTAGGACCACGTGACTGCCATTCTCAGGGACAGAGGTGGGTCTCTGCTGGCTCAACCTTTAGTCTACATGGCAGTCTGGGATTCAGAGAGGGCTGACTGAAGGTGGAGCAGGCTTGGGTTGAGGCTGGTGGGAAAACAAGTGGCACTGGGCTCTGAGCAGGGTTGTTTCTTTGAGGATACTCACAACCTAAGAACATTCCTGGGATGGACCAGCACTTTTCTCCTTCCAGAGAGAGAGGGAGTTGGAGTCCCTTGGCCGAGAAATCCTTTCATATTCACATCCTGTGGTTGGATAACTAGAACTCACCTTGCTGCCCAGTGTCAAGGCAGGACAGTGAGAGATCCTGAGTCTTTGATAAGGTCAGAGGATCCTCAGTATGAGATTGTACTTGAATGCCCTAACTTTGTGCATGGTCAGTCCCATCTAAGACTGCCATGATGTAGGACATAGAATCTAGAGAATCAGAGCCGGATGGGGTCTGTTCTGGGAGTCTTGAGTATTATGTGTGAACTTTGAGATCCCGTGTGCCAACCTGCTTCCCTTTCTTGGGTGGGTCTTTGCTAGAAAAAGCTTGAAACTAAGGACGGGATCTTATCCCTTGTCTTTGATGTTTAAAGCTAGCACATTATCATTTGAGCCAAAGCTTCACTTCCAACTTTTTTGGGTGTTTAATTGTAGAAAAAGAGTTCTAATGGACTTTGCTGCCAAGGGTGGAATCCAATTGTAGTCCTCAGATCTGTCTCCTGAGGGGATAGGATGAAAAGGATGGAAAATTATCTTTGGCCGGGTGCCAGTAGCTCATGGCTGTCATCCTACGTACTCAGAAGCTGAGATCTGAGGATCACGGTTCAAAGCTATCATGGGGAGGAAAGACCCTGAGACTCATCTCCAATGGACCACCTGAAAACTGAAAGTGGTGCTGTGGCTCAAGTAGTAGAATGCTTGCCTTGAGTTGAAGAGCTCAGGGACAGCACCCAGGCCCAGAATTCAAGCCCCACAACTGCAAAAAAGAAAGAAAGCAAACCATCTTTGCCTGCAAAGGATGGTGGAGGTGTGTGGGGGGGGGAGGAGGAGGATGCTGTAGTTGGGAGACCAGGTGCTGGCATCACTGTACAGACATTTTTTTTTATTTTTTATTTTATTTATTTATTTTATTTTATTTGTGAACATACTGTACAGAGGGGTTACAATTACATGGGCAGGATAATGCGTACAGTTTTTACCAAGCTTTGCAGTCTCCTCCTTTGTTTATCGTTCACATCCCTTCCCAGCCTCCCTCCTCCCCCCCAGTCCCAATCCTTCTCCCCCCCCCCCCCGCAGACATTGTAAAGCTCGTTATGGACATGACAACTTGTACTTCTCATTGTTGCAACAGGTCCACCTGTATCCTTAAACAACTTGTTTTTCCCCATATCCTCCACAAGTTATACTGACATCAAAAATAGTGAAAGCAGGGGTTATACTGTGGGGGAGGGACATACAAAGCAACAAAGAAATAATCTTATAAATGCGTTAGAGACACATGCATGAAAGAAAAAAACATTAAAATACATATCTAAGGGTTCATTTTCCTAACATCACATTATCTGACCTTTTCCGCTTGACTCATACATATACTACATATTGCAAATAAGGGAAACCATGGGGCCTATGTTTCTCTGGGCCTGGATTACTTCGCTTAATATAATTCTTTCCAAGTCTTTCCATTTCCTAACAAATGGGGCAATGTCATTCTTTCTGATGGAGGCATAGAATTCCATTGTGTACAGACATTTTTAAGAACTCCCCAAGTTTGCCCCAGTTTGAAGCCAGAGCTTCAGGAGGGCTTGGCCTGTGGCAGGCAGGGATTGGGCAAATGGGTGCAAGGGTGGGATTATTGTGTCTGTATTCTCTCCATTGAAGGATGGATTTGGATGCTGGGTGACAAAGTCTGAAGTTAAGGGTTGCAAGAAGTGTGTGGCCTGACGAGGATGGGTTTCCTCTGGGTATGTGAAGTTGGCTGAAGCCGGAAGCCGCTGGTGGCTCACAACTGTCATCCTAGCTACTCAGAAGGCTGAGATGTGAAGACCATGGTTCCAAGCCAGCTTGGGAAGAGAAGTCTGTGAGACTTGATGTCAAATGGACCACCAGAGAACAGGATTTGGAGCTGTGGCGCAAGGGATATTTCTCACCTCCAGCTGAAGAGCTGAGGGACAGCGCCCTGGCCGGGAGTTCAAACCCCATGACCAACTACAAAATAAGGGGGGGGGCTAAGTTTTCCGCATAGCAGTGTGGACAGTAGGATCTGCCATGTTGCACTATGAGACATTCCAGATATGTGAGAGGCTTACTGGTTTTTCTATAGTGGGTCTAATGTCGGTAGTGCCACCTTCTTGAGGGTAGGATGTGATCCTAATGGAGACAGTCCATGGTTCTGCTCTCAGGGACTGCTGAAGCCTTGGGCTGTCCGTGCGTGCGTGTGTGTGTGTGTGTGTGTGTGTGTGTGTGTGTGTGTGTGTGTGTGTGTGTGTGTGTGTGTGTGTGTGTGTCTGTGTCTCTGTCTTTGTCTGTGTCTGTGTCTATGTCTGTGTCTGTGTGTGTTTGGTGTTAGAAGAGCTGGGCCTTGAACTCAGGGTCTAGGTGCTGTTCCTGAGCTTCTGTGCTCAAAGCTATTGCTCTGACACTTGAGTCATAGCTCCACCTCTGGCTTTTTGGTAGTTCACTGTAGATAAGAGCCAGACATTCTTTCCAGAATGGGCTGGTTTTGAACCCTGATCTTCAAACCTCAGCCTCCTGAGTAGCAAGGAAGACAAACATGAAGCACCCCTGCAGGTTGTGTGTGTGTGTGTGTGTTTGTTTGTTTGTTTGTTTGTTTGTGTGTGTGTGTGAGTGTAGAAGTGGGCTGTAATAAGAAGCACTGGACCCTTTGGTAACTTCGGCTTGCGTACTTTGGGGGTACATGGGCTTTGTGGCTGAGGTCTGGGGACCTGGAAGGGTCAGATGCTTAATGGGGACTCAGCACTTAAATTATAAGACCAAGGGATCTGTGTGCCCTGGAGATGTCTACTCGTGCCACGGACAGGCTCTGTTGGGACGGCTGAAGACACCTAGTAGGGGTAACTGGAACAGGTAGGGAGATGGCAAACAGACAACTCACACACAAGAGGAGTGAATGCTGAGTGTGATTTATTGCAGAGGATGACAAGCTTTTATAGAAAAAAGTCTCCATGAGAAAGGGCAAAAGGTTACACAATCTTGTTGCAAGGCTTTGGGTGGTCACCAGCTGGTCGCCTGATCTTGTTCTTGGATGATGAGTTATGACGATAGGTACTTGTTCCAGGCTTTACCTCATCAATCCCATAAGAATAGCAAAGTAAATCGGTTTTGAGATGCTTATCACATATTAACCATTAACCAGAGCATATGGGCAAGGTGTTAGACAGAAAGGCATAAACTCTAGTATTTTATTTTTTCTTCTGCTTAGTTTTGTACTTTATGCATTTCAAATCTTTTCTAAGCAATTGTGCTTCTTTGCAATTCTTTAGAAGGTCCCCAATTTGTTGCCAAAAATCATGATATTCAGTATACTTAGCTAAATCTGGCCATACATCAAATACAGGCTCATAGTGTCTTCTCTGTAACCCTTTCACATAATCGTTTACTCTTCTCCATAGAGGCCTTAACTGTCTCATAAGATCTTCCTTGTTCTTTTTTGATAGTAAGCACCAAGGAGTCCTAGATCTAGCAAGTCTCTCAGTAAATGGAAGAGAGTAATAGGAAATTCTTTCTCCTAAGTAATTTTCCCAACGGTTGCCATCCTTATCATACACACCTGTAAAAGGCTATGGATCTTGGGGAAGTCTTTGAGGCCCTCTTGATAAGGCAGGATCCCACCAGCATCCCCTAATAAGCCACTGCCATCTTCCATCCACCAATCTTTTAGGAATCTTATTTAGTTTTTGGTCTAAATATCCCTCTACATCTTTCTTATCTACAGGATATCTACTGTAGATACTTCAGGATTAAAGGGAAGTCTCCAATAGCCATACACTCTTTCTGCTCTAGCCGTGCCTACAGCTTCTTGTAAATCTCTTACAAACAATTCCTTCTGCTGAAGTGAAGTCATAAAACCCCCAATGCTTTTATTTTCACTTATGACTTGTTTAATAGCCTCCATAAGAGGAGCTTTCAGCGTAACACTTAAATCTGGTGGATTAGTCATATTCTCAGGACACTCATCGGATGTTGGAGTCATCATCACTTCCAAGAAAGAGCCCTGAATAAGAGAATGTTGAGCATGAGTAAGTAGAACAAGCAGCAGGAACAGTAAAAGAATAATGGGCACTCCTATGCAGCGAAGAAAAGAGAAACAGGAACAGGAAAACATCTTTCCAAGGGGCTTGCCAGACTTTCCAGGACGTAGGCCTCTTGGAAGCCCCACTCTCAGATCTGATAGCAGATGTTCCATGCTAAGCAGACTCCACTGGAATAGGCGTGGCATACTCCCTTGGACATGGTTGGTGGCAGAAGGAGCTTGGGAGGACCTGGGGATGGGGCCCGCAGGGGGTGACTCCCCAGGTGGACAGAGAGCATGGCCAGCACTTAGTAAGGATGAGAGCCCTGTTAATATGGAGCACACTCTCATGGTTCAGACTTTGGGTCTTATCATGATGTTTGATGGACGAGGCCAACCGTATTTTAAATGTTGACCTGTGATCTTCAGATCTCAGCCTCCTGAATAACTAGGATTATTGGCATGAGCCTCTGGCACCAGGGCCTCTGATTCTTTTTGGTATATTACAGTTTGAATTCAAGGCTTTAGACTTGCCAGTCAGGTCTTCTAATATGTGAGCCAAGACTTTCTGTCTTGGGCATTTCCGAGTTAGAGTCTCAATATATGCTCAGGCTGGTCTGGATCGGGATTCCCCACTGCTACCTTTCTGGCCAGACCCTGGTTGTAAGAAAATGAATTCACTCTATGTCTATATCGTTTTGGGGATGTCGTTTTGGGGAGTGGGGGCAGTGTGAAGAGGAAAGACCCCAGAACTGACACCTCCTGGGGGACATTTCTTCTTGTTACAGAGCCAAGTCATTGCTGTGTATGACAACGAAGCCGCCAGCAGACTGACCTGGAACAATGCTCAAAGGTATGTAGGCTGTTGAAGTATCAAACCCACCCATGTCTGCTTCCCACTCACAACAAGGGGGAGCAGTGCAGGTGGTCCAGCACTGGCCCTAGGGGATTATACATGGATGGTGGTGGTCAGGTGCCAGTGGTTCCCGCACATCATCCTGGCTATTGGGGAGGTTGAGGGCTGATGGACGTGACTCAAAGCCAGTCCAGGCAGGAGAGTCTGTGAGATTCTTATCTCCCATAAACCAACAACCACCCCCCCCCACACAAAGCCAGATTTGGTGCTGTGGCTCAAGTGTTAGAGCCTCAGCCTTGAGTAAAAGAAACTCAGGAATGACATTCAGGCCCTGAATCCAAGCCCTAAGACTCACAAAAAAATAATGAAATAAATGAATAGTGGGCATCTGTTACCTTACTACCAAAAAGGATGGATTCAGTTTTCTCTCTGGTACTTGTATCCAAAGGTAATGGGCTTCTCTTGCTGTTCTTCTAAACTTCTCCTCTCCATTAACTTTCCAGGCTTCAGTTGCAGGATAGAATTCATATCATTCCACTCAATGTGACCTTATGTACCCTCCCCTACCCGCCTTCCTTGGGGTGGGGATCCTGGATGTACTCACCACTGAGAGGATGAGGAACCGGAGAAATAGGGTAGGTATCCCTGAAACTTATACACACGCGCGTGTGCGCACACACACACACACACACACACACACACACACACACACACACACACACACACACACCCATACTCACCCAGGCCAACTCAGACTAGCCTTTTCCAAAGATACTTCATCTCCTTGGATTAACTGACCTAGGAGAGGAACTTGATTTCCTGTAACTAAGTATTTTAACTAGGGCTTGCTAGTTGACATGAGATAAACAGAAGCTCAAAAGAAAGGCTCTGGTGTCCATCACCTCTGGCTCAGGCTCACACCTGACATCCTGGATACTTGGGAGGCAGACATCTGAGGATCAAAGATTGAAGCCAGCCATGAGCTGGAAAGCTGGTGAGACTCTTCTCTCCATGGAACCACCAAAAAGTCAGAAGTGGAGCTGTGGCTTAAGTGGTAAAGCACCAGCCTTGAGTACAAAAACTCAGAGACGCAGCTCCCAGATCCTCAGTTCAAGCCCACACAAAGAAATGGACCCATCTTGTTGCCCCCAGACTGCCTGGGCCTCCACTGTCCTCTCACGGAGTGTGATACAGCACTGGTCCCTGGTTAGTGTATCAGAGCCTTCAAAAATTGGGTGGTGGAAACCAGGCCTTCTCCTTCATGTGCTTTCAGCCCACACCAGCAGGAAGGGAGAGTGTGACAAGGCCAACAGCCTGCAGAGCAGAGAAGACCCCACTCTGCCAGGGTGATTGGAGCAGGATTCTTAGAAGTGCACTTGAAAAGGGGTCTTGCTTAACAAGGAGTATCTGACAGGAAGCACACAGAGCAAAGATGCTGTACATAAAGGACAACATAGTGGAGCATGTTCACTTCCAGCCAGAGCTGCTGCTGAGAAACTCGGTACAGATGTGCAGGACTGTCCTGAGACACACCTGAGTGGTTACAGAAGAACAGCTATCCAGGGTTGGGATTGTGTCTTAGCAGTACTGGGCTTGCCTAGCGCACAGGAAACCCTGGGTTCAATTCCTAGGTTCCACATACACAGAAAAAGCTGGAAGTGGCAACATGGCTCAGGTGGAAGAGCACTGGCCTGGAGCAAAAGAAGCTTGGGTACAACACCTAAGCCCCGAGGTCAAGACCCAGGACTGTCAACATAAAACAGCACTCCAAGGGTCCTTGGTGACAGTTGGATGGCTATGCCCTGTAGCTCTTAGTAGATCCATCTATTTTATGTGTCACCTTCTTTGACAGAGGGAAGCTGGACACTCCTGCCCTGGCATCTCCTGGACCCAGTTATCAGCAAACCTCCCAACATCTTCCACCAGGACATGGAGTAGCTGGCCCCAGAAATCCTCAGATACTGGTTGAGTGTGGCAGGGGGATACAGGGCAGGCCCCAGAAATCCTAGTGGATCTGATCTGCCCCAGATGACCATGCCTTCCAGAGGAGGCGGTTGGGAGGTTAGAGAGGGGTAGTGATGTGGAAGGGGCACTTTAATGCCTACGGCCCTACCCAGATTCCGAGCCTCCCTTTGCTGTCCCTAAGGGATCTAGAGGAGTGACTAGGTTGGAGTGTCTAGAGGAAGACTAGTTGAAAATTCTAAAGAATGAGACACCATAAACTATGCTCCGATGGCCCATACCTATCATCCTGGCTACTTGGGAGTATCTTGTTTCCCCAACACAGGCAGGAATGTCCCAGGGGAGTCTCATCTCCAATCTCCAAGCAGAAGTGGCACCATGGTTCAAATGGTAGAGCACTGGCCTTGAGCAAAAATCATCATCAGGGACAGTACCCAAGGCCTGAGTTTAAGCCCCTCAGCCAAAAACAAAAACAAAAACAAAAAAAAAACAAAAAAAAATCCAAAAAAGAAAGACACTCCTTGCCTGCAAGAGATGGTTAAGGAGTGGGGTTACTGTGGTTGGGAGACCAGGTGCTGTCCTCAGGGTACAGAAATTTCTAAGAACTCCCCAGTTTTGCCCAAGGGTGAAGTTACAGCATGGTGGGCTTTGCCTTACCAAGATCTCCAGAGGTCGTGGCCTTTCTTAGGCAGGGAGTAGGCGAATGGGAATAGGGGTGGGAGGGTAGTGTCAATTATATTCTCCCGATCCATAGAAGAATGGTTTTGTATGCTGGTGTCAAAGTCTGAAGGGAAGGGCTGCAGGTGGTTTGTGGCCTGACAAGTTGGGTTTCCCCTGGGTGGGAGAAGGTGGCTGAAGCCAGGCATTGTCAGTGGCTCACAACTGTCATCCTAGTTACTCAGGAGGCTGAGCTCTGAGGATCCAGTTTCAAAGCCAGCTCGGCCAGGAAAATCTGTGAGACTTTTTCTCCAGTGAACTACCAGAAAACCGTAAGTGGTGCTATGGCTCCAGTGGTAGAGCATGCACCTTCAACTGAAGAGCTGAGGGACTGTGCACAAGCCCAAAGTTCAAACCCCATGACCAACAACCAAAAATAAGGTAGCTGAGTTTTCCACATAGCGGTGTGTACAGTAGGAAATGGCATGCTGTGTCATGAGCCATTCCAGACATGTGAGATGCTCTGAGTTTTGTCTATAGTTGGTCTGAGGATGGTAGTGCCATCTTCTCAAGGGTTGGGGTATTCAGTTGCTCAGGGACTGCTGAGGCCTTGGGCTACCCATGTGATGTGTGTGTGTGTGTGTGTGTGTGTGTGTGTGTGTGTGTGTGTGTGTGTGTGTATTTTTCCATCATCTTTCTCTGTCCCCTTCATTGGTGCCTGTTTGCCTCTTTCTGACCTCACATGGTGCCCCTCCTGCACAGCAACCTTGCCTTTAGCCCCTTATCAGGGTCTACAATGAGTCTTAAATTGCCAGAGACCTGCATATTTCAGCTTTTCTTTGGGGCCCAAATCCAGTTGTCCATGTTTTTGGCCACCTCCAGGGGATCCTGGGTTAGCAGGGCAGGTGGCATAGGTTCTCCCCCGACACAGGGTGTGGGGGGCGGGGGCTCAGTCATGTGATGTCCTATCATTTTCCTCAGCTGGTCCTCTGGCTGCATGTCCCTTCCTGAAGGCTGGTAGTGGAGTGGGAGAAGGGTGGTTGTCTGTGGCTCTGGACAACTCAAGCATGAAAGCTGACTGAAGGCCGCCCAACCAAGGATTTTCCGGGGCTACATGGGAGGTGAGGCCAAGGTGGCTTGGAAGTATCTGTCGGTGTCTAGGAAATGTCATTGTACCTTACCAAGGAAAGTCTATCTTCCAGCCCCAGCTGGGCCTCTCTAGGTCCTTCTAGACAATTCTGGATGCCCAGAACACAGAAGCACAGACTTTAGATTCCAGGGCTAGAGAACTGGTGGATGAGAGACTGGTATGAGAGACTGGTATGGCCAATACCTCAATGTTCTGGGGCATTAGCCTTGACCTGGCTATGACCCCCTTGTGTATGTTCACTTCTTAATCCAGTGTTGGCCACACACCAGCCTTTTGTGGCAGTGCTGTGGAAGTGGCAGGAGTGGAAGTGAGATCTAGGATAACCAAAATCTGGATATAGGGCCTGTGGGGATGGGGATGGCAAAGGTTGTCTATTAAGAAAAACATCTCAGATCTGGAACTCAGGGCCTAGGCACTGTCCCTGAGCTAACACACTACCACTTGAGCCACAGCTCACCTTTCATCTTTTTTAGTAGTTTAGCGGAGAGAAGAGTCTCGTGGACTTTGCTGCCTGGGCTGGCTTCAAGCTGCCATTTTAAGAGCTCAGCCTCTGAGTAGCTGGGGTTGCTGGTATGAGCCATTGGCAGCTGCTAAGGATGTTACCATGTGTATGTGTGTGTACGTGCACATGTAAGTGTGTGTGTGTTTGTGTGTGTGTGTGTGTGTATGTGTGTGTTTGTGTTTACCAGGGCTTGAACTCAGAGCCTAGGTGGTATCCTTTAGCTTGTTTGCACAAGGTTGGTGCTGTACCACTTGAACTAGGATATCTCTGCTTCCCAGCTTTTTGGTGATTCATTTGAGAGAAGAGTCTACCCAGGCTAGCTTTGAATCTTGATTGATCCTCAGGTGTCACTCTTGAGTAGCTAGGATTATAGACATGAGCCACTGGCATCCAGCTACAAAGATGTCTTCTCATACTCTCTTCTGTTCTAACACATTGTCTGCTTGCCCTGGCCTAGATCCTCTCACCTCTACATCAGCTCCCAGCAGCCGCTGACTGTGTGGAGAACATAAAGCTCAAAATTAATCCTATTTCTTTGTCCTCTGGGAAGGGAATGTTTCCTCTGAAGCCTGGTTTAGGAGGGGAAGCTGCAGATGGGTACTCGGCTTGGAGAGAAGTACTCTGTTTTAGTCAAGAAGGAAAGTGTGGCCAGATGCTAATAGCTGATTATGTCCTATTCCTAGCTCCTCAGGAGGCTGAGATGTGAGGATTACCATTCAGAGCCAGTCCAGCTAGAAAAGTGTGTGAGACTCTCTTCTGCAAATAACCACTCAAAAGCTGGAAGAAAAGCTATGGCTCAAGTAGTAGAGTGGTAGCCTTGAACGAAAAAACTGAGGGACAGAGCCCAGGCCTTGAGTTCAAGCCCTAGCACCAAGATGCATGGGTGTGCGTGCACACACGCACATGCTCACACACACATATACACACAGACACCCAGACACAGACACACACACACACACACACACACACACACACACACACACACACACACACACACACACACACGAGCTGAGCTAGAACTGGGGGCAGTCCTGAGGCATAGTCATAGTCACAGTAAACTCTCAAAGTAGATCAAGTGCTTTCTCCCTAAGTCCTTCTTGGGCTGAGTGGGTCTGGGCCATGGCAGTAAGTTCCATTGAATCTGCCCCTCCATCTGTGCACGGGGACACAGGACCAAGGGAAGGGCACTATGGATGCTCGTTGTAGTCAGTCCAAGATTGCAGACCTTCATCTGTCCCCAAGCAGTGGAGAGGAAAGCAGGGTTCTGAGCCCTGGGACTCCTGGGATAGCAACTGCTACAAGCATCAGCCAGCCAGCTGTGGATACCTGAGCCTACAAGTCTTTCATGAGCCCACACCTGCCCAAGGTGTGCCTGACAGAGTCACAAACTTGTGATACCCGCATGAGTGGGCATTACCTGCTGTGCCATCTTGCAGCTCCTGGCCCTCCTGGCCCAGAACCGTGGTCTGAAATGTCGGTTTACTGTTCAGATGCACACTGCACCCATGACGGATGCCATTCTGATGACCCGGCTGATGACCTCCATGCCCCAAGGCGGGAACCTTCTCGATACTGTGGCCTGTTCCATACACAAAGGCCGCCAAAGAGACTGCTCTGAAGACACCTAGACATTGGGAGACCTGACCCTCAGGGGCCCATTGGAAAGCACTCTGCCTAGAGCCACAGAGTGAGCTCCAAACAGGTGTTTGTCAAGGGGCTCAAACTCTGGGCCTGGGCACTGTAGCTCAACTCTTCAGCTTACCATTTGATCCACAGCACCTCTTCCAGATTTCTGGTGGTTCCTTGGAGATCAGAGTCTCCTGGACTTTCTTGCCAGGGCTGGCATTGAACCACAATCCTCTGATCTCAGCTTCCTGAGGATCTAGGAGGACATGCATGAACCACATGCGCTTAGCTGATCTGGCCTTTCACCACAGTGGGCTAGGAGCTTCTTAAAGCTTTTCTTTATTTTTTTCTGTGCCAGTACTGGGGCTTGAACTCAGAGTTTGAGCCCTGGTTTCTTAACTTTTTCGAAAGGCTGGCACTTTACCACTTGAGCCACATTTCCATTTCTGCCTTTTGGTAGTTCATTGGCAAGAAAAGAGTTTCACTAACTTTCTTCCCCTGAGTTGGATTTGACCCACGATATCTGGTCTCAGTCCCCTGAATAGCTAGGATTTACAGGGGTTGAGCCACTGGTTGATAGAAACTTTTCTTAAGAAAGAGTTCTTCCCTGCATTTGCCCTGACTCCTCCATGCAAAGGAGGCCTCTGAGGGTCAGGAGCTGTGAAAAATAGGCTTCCAGCCACTGGAAATGGCTGGGGTCACTGGAAAAGCCAAGCTAATCTTCCCCCTGGGCCCCATTCTGGGTCCCCACCCTTTGCCCTACCTGTGACTCAAGTACAAACCATTACCCAGCTTTGAATGTACTGCTAGACTTGTCTGAAGCCAAAGAACCTTCATTCTACCCACACGACTTCCTCTACACCATACCTCAGGACCTTTGCCCAAGATCGACCTTCTGCCTGAGGATCTCTGTCCTGTTCCACATCTTAGAACTCCTGTGGAATTTTGGCACTGGTTATATCACCTCCTGGACCAACTCTATCCTTCCCTTTTCCCTCTTTTTTTTAAAATATCGAATTGCTAGAGATGGAACTTGTGAAGGCTGACTAGCAAATGCTCTATCTTGGTGTGTGTGTTTGTGCCAGTCTGGGGGTTTGAATTCATCACCTTCACAGTATCCCAGAACTTTTGTGCTCAAGGATAGCACTCCAGTACTTGAACCACAGCTCTACTTCTGGCTTTTTGGGTGTTTAATAGGAGAAAATTGTCTCATTATAGTCTTTCCTGCTTGTAATTTTGATCCTCAGATCTCAGCTTCTCGAGTAGCTAAGATTACAGGGGTGAGCCACCAACACCTGACCTCTACCTCTTACTTCTAACCTTGCCCTCCTCTGAGTCCCAGAAGAATATGTCTCACCAGGGTCCCTTTTTTGCCAGTCTTGGGGCTTAAACTCAAGGTCTGAGCATGTTCCTGAGCTTCTGTTGCTCAAGGCTAGCTCTCTATTACTTAAGTCGCAGTGCCACTTTTGGCTTTTTCTTTTTCTGTGGTACTGAGGAATCGAACCCAGGACTTCGTGGAATCTAGGTAAGCACTCTACCACTAAGCCACATTCGCAGCCCAAGGCTCAATTCTAACAGGAGCTATGAGGGTGGGATTTATTGGCTAACCCCTTTCAGCGCAGAAATCACTGGCTATTTCCTATCTTTCCCAGGATTTGGGACCAGCCTGAGACTTGGCAATCAGGAATGATGAATGAGTGATAGGCACCAGGCCCCACATCCTACAGAGGGATCTAGAATATGGAGCCAGAACCTTGGACAACTCCTACAGCCTAGGAAGAGTGGTCTTCCTGGAGGCATTGGCTGGCTTCTAGGTGTCCTGATGGGATACCTCTCCCACAACATAATGCACCTGTTGCACACACCAGCACAGGCAAAGCCTTTGGGGCTTCACTACTTAAATGGCAGAGAAGGATGCTTTGTTCAAGCTGCCGGCTCAGACTTATTATTTTCTCAGCGTTTGTCTCAGCTTGCCCAGGTTTGGGGGCTGGGCATGGGCAAACTGCTGAATGCCCATCATCCATACACCATCCATCAATACACAGAGACATAGAATTACTGCCTTCTTTCTTTCTTTTTTTTTTTTTTGACAGGTCCAGGATTGAACTATGAGCCTAGGCCATGTCCCTGAGCTCCTTTTGCTCAAGGGTAGTGTCTGCCCTTGAGAAACAGCCCCACCCATGTGTGTATTTTTTTTCCTGTGGTCTCTTACAAATAAGAGTGACAGGAACTTTCCTGCCCCAGCTGAATTCAAACTGGCATTCTCTACATCTCAGCCTCCTGAGGAGCTAGGATTATAGCCGCTGATTAGAAGCCACTGACACCTGGCTTTCTTTTCTTCTGGTTCTTTTTTTAATCATGACAATATGAAGTCTTCACAGTGCCATTCCAATGGTTTGCTTTCGAAGGGAACTACCCAGGCCTGGAGTTCGAATGCTAGGACTGCTCCCCACAAATGGAGGGAGAATCTGACAAACTCATTCCTATTCATGTGAATGCTAATCGAATGTTATAAAAGTAATAATTTGCAGTTAAATCTTGATTCTATTTTAGAATGCCACACACAAATTACTAGATTTATATCTTCCATTCTAGCACCTAATGGAAGGATATTGACTAATTTTTAATTACAGATTTTGTAAGTATTCAACCATAATACTTCATTAAATGGAGGCATAATGTAATCACTAATAATTGGTTATATATATATATATATAATATCTTCACATTCCCTCTTTGTATATATATGCATATATATACACACACTTACATATATATATATATATTCACATCTATCTATCTATTTATCTATCTATCTTTCTGTCTATCTATATATTGGGCACTATTGTGGCTTGATCAAAGGTCTTCAGAACTTCCTGGCAGCTCAATTTGCCACACGCTGGTCTGCTAAGACTGTGACCCCATTTATGGATTGGGCATTGTGAGTTAAAATCCCAGAATGGCCAAAAACTTATTCGTGGAGTAAGAAGCTAATTTTGACACATTTTTTCTTCTCTGTGACAGTCCTTGGACTCAGTGTGATATATAATCCATATGTAAATATATCCTAGGTGATATGAGGTAATGAAACATTATATGTGTAATAATACTAAATTAATAAGTGTAATAAACGTCATATGCTGTAAACCCATGCAATATAAATAGATCTCATATATAAATATTAGTTTTTTCCAGTGCTAGGGCTTCAATTCAGGCTCTGGGAATTGGTCTGAATTTCTTGTTTTCAAGGACGGTGATCTTCCCCTTCACCCACAGTGTCACAGATTTACCCAGACCCTGAGTTCAAATCAAAGGACTGCCAGAAAAATAGTGCAAATTCCAAGCCAGGGCATTATTATTATTATTATTTTGGTCAAAGCATGGGGCTTGAACTCAGGTCTTGGCATCTCTGCCACAACCAACCCTGGGATCCTAGGACCAGAGTTCAAATCTTGGGGCTGGCAAAAAAAAATTCAAAAGAGAAGGATAAAACTGAGATGAGAAGGGCAAAGAGGAGGCAACAGTGCTTGATAAGAAATGTACTAGTTATCTTGCCCATGTAATTGTAACTCTTCTGTATGGTATTCTCGCAATAAAAAAAAAAAAAACTAAGAAGTTCAAGAAGGTGGTTTTACTTTTTTTTTCCCTTTGCGTTGTGGCCATCCTGCGTCTAAATGACAAGGCTCAGAAAGTGTACATGACCTTGCATTGCTGATGTTTGGTGGGCTATTAGGGAAGCCATAGCCAAAAGAAGCAACTTAGGACTGGAGGTGAAATCCTGGTACTGCCATGAATGAATGGTGGGAGATTCTATGGCACATTCTGATATACATCCATACAAATGAAATGTTACAAAAGGAACAAATAAATTACTAGTGTATGATTATGTTATAAAACTATATACAACAATTATACTACATTAATTTTCAATTAATGCTGTCTCGCTTAAATAGTCGAGTACTAGCTTTGAGCATAAAAGCATAGGGACTGTGTCTAGACCTTTACTCAAGACCCTAGTAGTGGCACCAAAAAAAAAACAGCATGTTCTGACTGCAATGATTTAAGGATAAGCTGCAAATACCTCATCACAGAGCAAGCTTGGAGTCTGGTGTTAACAGGTGACCTCCAACCCGACTTAGCCAGAGGTAAACCACTGTAACCCATCTTCACCGAAACAGATGCTGCTGGCTCACTCACCCCTGTCATCCAAGATACTCAAGGGCTGAGATCTGACACTGGTGGATTTAGAACTCAGCCCTGGCATTAAATCTGCGAAACTCTGACCTGTGGCTCAAAGTGGCAGAGCTCTAGGCTTGAGCTAAACATCTTAGGATAGTACCCCCAATCTTTGAGTGCAATCCACGTGGATGACTCCCCCCCAAAAAACCCACCCCTCTAAATCATTACATGTGAACTTCGTGAGGTTTGTGATGTGTTTCTGAAAGAATGGTGATACCGATGAAAGCACCCTAATTCTAATGACAGCATTTGGGATACCGCTATGTGATGAGTTCTTCATGAGTTGTTATGTGCCTAGTCCTAAACGGGGTTCATTCTTTCATCTGGTCCTTGTAAGAGCTTCACAAGTAAGATGATTGTGCAGATGGGAAAGTTGAGGCTCAGATATGCCCACATGTCAGGGCCAAAATGATGTATGTACTGAAATCTAGTGAGTTGTCTCCTGCAGACAATTATTTTGGTTTAGTTTTTTCCATCATGTACCTTGAACTCAGAGCTTATGCGCTGACTTTCATTTTGGGCTCATGGCTAGCACTCTACCACGTGGATCCAACGACCCCTTGCAGTAAAGTGTCAGAGCTTAGGTGTCCTTAGCTGAGGTCTGTCATCCAGCCTACTCAGGAAGCTGAAATCTGATGATCTGGGTTCCAAACTATCCCATGAGGCTATTGTCTCCTATTCACCACTTAGAAACTTGAAGTGGAAGCCGGGTACTGGTTACTCGCACCTGTCATCCTAGCTACTCAGGAGGCTGAGAGCTGAGGATCACAGTCCAAAGGCAGCCTAAGCGGGAAATTCCTTGAGATGGTTATCTCCAATGAACCACCAGAAATCTGAAGGGGCTCTTTAGCACAAGTGGTAGAGCTCTAGATTGAGCTGAAGAGCTCAGAGACAGCACCCAGGCCCAGACTTCAACTCCTCCAACTTATAAGAAAAAAGAAACCTGAAGTGGAGTGCTGGGACTGTGTCTTAGGGGTAGAGTGCTTTGCATGTATGAAACCCTGGGCTTGAATCCTCAGTACCACATCACTAGAAAAAAAAGCTAAAATGCTCTGTGGCTCAAGTGGTAGAGTGCTGTCCTTGTACAGGAGAAACTCAGGTACAGTGGTCAGGTCCTGAATCCTTCAGGACTGGTGTATGCACACACACACACACACACACACACACACACACACACACACACACACACACACACACACACACACACACACACAGACCAGCAGTGAAGCTGTGACACCAAATGGGAAAGCACTGAGCTTCTGCTCTGAACTCATGGTCAGCACCTTCGCCCTGTGTTCAACCCCAAAACCTAGCCACCGAGGGGCCAACTATGAGAGGTCAGAGGTTTCAAATCCTGATGAGCTTCACCAGCCCTAGATGACAGGAAGCATTGTGATTTTGCACAAGTGCTTAGATTTAGCAAGCTTCTGGAAACCTAGGGGGGCAACACTGCCAATAATGAATCATTTCATTAGATTCAGGGCACTAGTTGTCTGCCAGAAGGACGCTTTAATTAATTGTAGCAGTTTGTCTCAACATTAATAGAATGATGAAATGTACTAATTGAATCATTAATTAGCTAGTCATTCTAGTATAAGATTGTACACAATAAATATAGATCATTGATTAATATAATATTTTATTAAGTCTTATACCATGATTAATTAATGGAGGCATAATTTTAAACCAAATAATTGGTAGCAATAGAATATATATATCTATATAAATACAATATAGACATCACACTTTGTATGGAGTTATACACTAGAATCTACATAAATGTCTGTCTCTGTATACATTTATTGATAGATGCATATACATATGTAAATACACACACACACTTCAGTCTACACATATATCTGTTTATATATTGGCCACTCTAAGTTGGTGAACTTGGGTCCTCAAATTTGCCCGACAACTTCACTTGCATCAGACTGGTATGATAACATTGACCAATTCATGAAGTGAGCCTTCTAGGCCCTGAGTTCAATCACAGAATTGCCAAAAACTTAATCCTGGTGGAAGAAGCCAATTGTCCCACATGTTTTCCTTACCGATGAAAGTCCTGGGCCTCAAGTATGATGTACAATATATATGCAAATCTATGTCCTATGTGATAGGATGTAAAAAATGTTATATGTTTAATCATACTCACTAAAATACATAACAAATAATTAAAAACAAAATAAAATGATTAACTACACTAACTGCAATATGCAGTAAACATTTCTTTTTGGGTCTGTTCGTGGGGCCTGAACTCTGGGCCTGGGCACTTTCCCTCAGCTCTTCAGCTCAAGGCTAGCACTCTACCACTTGAGCCACAATGCCACTTCTGGCTTTTTTCTTTTTGCTTATGGGGTGCTGAGGAATCGAACCCAGGGCCTCAGGCATTCAAGTCAAGCGCTCTACCACTGAGCCACCTTCCCAGCCCCTGCAGTGAACAATTGTAAGTAAATATAAGTCATGTATTTAAAATGTATATGAATATTATTTTTTTGAGTGCTAGGGTTGAATTCAGGCCCTGGGAACAGGCCTGACTTTCTTGCCTTCCAACACAGTGTGCTTGCCCTTCCCACATAGTGCTGTAGATTTACCCAGATCCTGAGTTCAAATCCCAAGCCTGCCAGAAAAAATGGTGTGTAGTCCAAGCCAAGAAGCCTCATAAATTTTTAAATATTTGTAGTGTACATATGTATGTATGTATGTATATATGTACATATGTATTTTTATTTTGCCACAGGGCTTGAACCCAGGTCGCGGAAACACTGCCTCAGCTTCGATCACTCTAGCCTGGGGTGCAGCCACTGGATGCACAGCCAAACCTGGGTTCCTAGGCCCCAAAGGCTGACAGGAAAAAAGTAAATAAATCAATACAGAATAAAACCGTTCAACTTGCAGATGGCTGACGATTTTACATTTCCTTTTTTGCAAGGTGACCATCCTGGATCTGAATGACTCAGCTTGCTGAAAGCTGGCGGGCTACCAGGGAAGCCATAGGCCAATATGGCAACATAGGCCCTGAGTTCAAAGCCCAGTTCTGACCCCTAACAATGGCAGGACATTCTAAGAGTCTCATTCCTATTCATAGGAATACCAATGGAAGTTTTTGAATGTCAAGGTTGAATTAGTTCTTCCTGAATGATACTACTATAAAATTAGAGTGATTTTAGGAGGCCGATG
This sequence comes from Dipodomys merriami, assembly GCF_024711535.1. Classification (NCBI taxonomy): domain Eukaryota; kingdom Metazoa; phylum Chordata; class Mammalia; order Rodentia; family Heteromyidae; genus Dipodomys; species Dipodomys merriami. The sequence goes on along the minus strand of NW_027206490.1, from coordinate 3,720,732 downwards.
GATTTTAATTAATATTTTTCACACATTAAAAGAATACAATTAATTACATGGACACAATAATTTCAGGACGTGGTTGATTTAATTAATAATTTATTAAGGATGAAAACAATAATATTAATTACATGAAGTCATAATGAATACCCATGAATTGGTAGGAATGTAACATATATAACTGAATAATGTATAAACATCTCTGGCACTATAAAAATCTATATTTATTTTACTACCATCTACATGTCAATTGGTTCTTATTTTGTTAACCCCTGGGGCTCTATCTCAGGTGCTTGGATCTGCTTGTCAGCTCCATATGCCCCAGGCTGACATGCTGACACTCACCCACTTATGAGTTGGACCTTGTAGGCTGTAAGTTCAGATGTCAGCGCTCACAAAAATTGAATCGTGGATTAAGAAGCCCATAGTGACACGTTTTCTTTTGGTGAAAGTCCTGGGTGTCAGGTGTGAAATTTCATACACAGGCAACTCTATGCCCTATGTAATAAATGTAATAAATATTCCATGTGTAATAACAGTCAATAAAATAAATGGTCGATAAATGAATAATACAAAAATAAAATGAATACACTAAACGTGATATGGAGTCAACATATGGGGCTTGATCTCAGGGCCTGGGAACTGCCTGGCAGATGAATTGGCTAAAGGCTGCTGTGCTGACAGTCACCCATTCATGAATTGAACCTTGTAGGTCCTGAGTTTAGATCCCAGCACTGTCAAAAACGTAATCGTGGAGTGAGAAGCTGAGCATGACACATGTTTTCTTTTTCTTTGAAAGTGCTCGGTGTCAGGTAGGGTGTATAATTTGTATGCAAATCTATATGCTATGTAAGAGGATGTCATAAATGTAATAAATGTCATAGGTGGAAAAGTTATCACTACAATAAATGATAAACAAATTGAATTAGTAATGAATCATTGTAAGATTAAATTAGATATAATAACTATAGGACTGCATTAAGGTTAATATTTTATTAAGCACTAACAGAATAAAAATTGCATGAAGACATAATTAAATACATAATAATTGGTAGTAACACATGATGCATACATAATTTAATTATATATAGACATCTGTCTCATTCTATAAAATATGTAATTATATGTATGGATGTATATACATATTTGATAAATAATAACAAGCTATTGAGTAATTATTAATTAATGCTTTATTAATGGTTCAACTGGGACACATCATTAAATGGACATATAATTTAATACCTAATAATTGGTAGTAATATCATCTATAATTTAATAATATACAGACATCTCTCTTTTTGTATATATAATATTTATACACAACAATTTCTATCTATTTATATCTTGTTCACTCCTGGGGCTAAGTGGTTGAGTGCTTGCCTAGTAAGCACGAAGCCCTGGTTTTGATTCCTCAGTGCCACATAAACAGAAAACCTGGAAGTTCTGCTGTCTTTTAATCGAGTGCCAGCCTTGAGAACAAATGCATAAGGACAGTGTCAAAGCCCTTACTCAAGCCCCAGGACTGCTGCCAAAAAAGTCAGAATGTTCTAACTGCAACTGTAGAAGGACAGGACTTCAAATACCTCATCACAAAGCAAGCTAGGAGTCTGGTGCAGACAGCTGCCACCTAACCTGACTTAGCCAGATGTAAACCCCTGCAACCCAGCTGCAAGGAACCAGACGCTGCTTGCTTACCCCTATCATCGCGGCTGCTTGGGGGCTTTAAAACCCAGTCCTAGCAGGAAGTCTGAGAGACACTTTAAAATGTGGCTTGAATGGTACAGCTTTAGTCTTGAGCAAATATTATTAGAACAGTATCCCCATGCTTTGAGTTCAAGCACCCTGGGTAACGCCCCCCCCAAAAAAATCCCATTAAACCATTAGATATGAACTTGTTTGGTTTGTGAAATATTCTTCAAAGAATGGTGATGCTGATGAAAGCACCCTAATCCTAATGACAGCTTATCGAATAGAGCTATGTGCTGAGTCCTTCATAGGGTGCTATCAGCTGAGTCCTGCAAAGAGTAACATGTGGTGTGTCCTTCATCGGGTGCATTCTTTCACCTGGTACTCGAAGACCTCCACAACTCAGATGATTATGCAGACAAGAATATTGAGGCTCAGATATGTCTCCATGGCAGAGACAAAATTATGTATTACTGAAGACTAGTGAGTTGTCTCCTGTGGACATGTGTTGTGTTTTGATTTTTCTCAGTCATGAACCTTGAACTCGGGGCCTAGGCGCTGACACTTACCTCTTGGGCTCATGGCTAACACTCCATCACGTGGAGCCACTAACCCCCTTGCAGCAGAGTGCCACGGACTAGCAGTTGATAGCTGAAGTCTGTTACCTTGCCTTATAAGAAGCTTAGATCTGTGGATCTGGGTTCCCATCTATCCCAGACACAAAAGGTCCCATGAGACTATTATCTCCAATTCACCACTAAGACACCTGAAGTGGAAGCTGGGTGCTTGTGACTCATGCCTGTCATCCTAGCTACTCAGGAGGATGAGATCTGAGGATCATGGTTCAAAGCTAACCTGAGCAGGAAAGACCTTGAGACACATAGCTCCAATGAACCACCAGAAAACCTGAAGTAGTTCTGTGGCTCAAGTGGTAGAGCACAAAACTTGAGCTGAAGAGCTCAGGGACAGCACCAGGCCCAGACTTTAACTCCTAAAACCTACAACAACAACAATAAAAAAACAGAAACAAACAAACAAACCTGAATTAGTGGACTGGGAATGTGCCTTAGAGGTAGAGTACTTTGCATATATGAAACCCTGGGCTTGAGTTCTAAGGACCACTTCACTAGAAAAAAGCCTGAAGTGGCTCTGTGGCTCAAGTGGGAGAGGGCTATCCTTGTATAAGAGAAACTAGGTACAGTGCTCAGGTCCTGAGTTCGTGCTCCAGGACTGATGTATGCACACATGTGCATGTGCATACATGCGTGCGAGCGCGCATACACACACACACACACACACACACACACACACACACACACACACACACACACACAGACCAGAAGTGAAGCTGTACATGAATGTGTGTGTGCTAGAGAAAAACAGAAACATGAAGATGCTTCTAGTGTGTTTTAGATACTTAAGGTTGGAGACACAAAGCACTCATAATTATTAGGTCTTTTTTATAGACAAAAGGAGCAATGCAGAGAGTATGAGGATTGCTCCAGCTTACGGTCCTCTCATTCTGACACAGTAAATTCACTACAGCTCAATGCAGTGACAAATCTGGCCTGTCCTGTGGACATTTGCTCCCAAATCCTGTGGCACTCATTTCTCACTTTTGACTTCAAACCTGTGACTAGAGGAGAAGATGAGGAGAGAAAATCCTCAGAGAAAGCAGCTGTAAAGAACATTGGGGTAGTTTACTTATAAATTCAAACCATTGGAATGACACTGTTAAGAAGTCATATTGTCCAGATTAAAAAATAAAGAAGAAGAGAAAGGCAGGTGCCAGTGGCTGCTGACTGTAATCCCAGCTCCTGAGGAGGCTGAGATGTAGATAATCTTAGTTTCAATCCAGCCAGCATAGGAAAGTCCCGGACATTGTTATTTCTGAGAGATCACAGAAAAACCTAGAATTAAGGCTGGAACTCAAGGTTAATGCAATACCCTTGAGTAAAAGGAGCTCAGGGAGTATGCCTAGGCTCACAGTTCAACCCCAGGACCTGCAGCAATGATGGACCTATGATGCCTCTCCCATTTTTCTAGAAGCTTGGGAAATCCAAGCATATGTCTGGTATCACAATGCTTCCTGTCATATGAGTCTGGTGAAACTCATCAGGTTTTGAAATGTTTCACTTCTCTTAGTTGGGCCCTGGGTGGCTAGGTTTTGGGGTTGAACGCAGGGCCTAGGTGCTGACCATGAGCTCAGAGCAGAAGCGTACGTGCACACACACACACACACACACACATACACACATACACACAGATCAAAAATGAAGCTGTGGCACAAAATGGTAAAGCTCTGAGCTTCTGCTCTGAGCTCATGGTCTCAAGATGTAGACTAAGGATTTGTGTGGAGCACCTCCTTGGCGAATCCTTGAGGAAAGCCGCTTGAAGCCTCCTCAGGAGATTGCTGTTCAAGCCAGCCCAAGCAGGAAAGTCTTTGAGACTCTTATCTCCAAAAACCAACAGAAAATCAGAAGTGGAGCACTGGCCCAGAGGGTAGCTCCAGCTTTGAGAGAGAAAGCCCAGCAGGAAAAACAGGCCAGACCAGGCAAGAAAGTTTGGAAGGTGCTTATGTCCAATTAATGACCAGATGTCTTGAAGTGGAGCTGTGGGGGTGGTAGAGCCTCACCCTTGAGCAAAACAGCTGAGGAACGCATCGGGCTTTGAGTTTAAGCCCTGGGATGGCCACAAAATAAACTTAAAAAGAGAATACCAAATTATGTATCAATGCCCTACCTATTTATGTGTGTATATTACCACCCTGAGTGCAAACAGACGATATTCAATGCTTCTGCGTTATTTACTGATTTATTTTTAGATATACTCATTGGACATACTGCATCATTCTCTTCATTTCAAGCACATAGCTTTACTCTTCCAGGGTTCCAGGCCTGTTTCTTTATATGATGCACACTTAAGCTCTCAGCAGCCTTTATTTACATTTTATTATGAGGCCAAGGCAGGGACAGTCACAAATCATGCAGGGGAAGAAAAGTTTAGGGTTCATAGAAATAACCAATATTCAGAAAATTTAACTTGGGGACATAAAATTGGAGCATACTTATGTAAAAACTACCATGAAGAAAAAGATGAGGGGCCTGGGAATGTGGATTAGTGAGAGAGTGCTTGCTTAGCATGCAAGAAGCCCTGGGTTCAATTCCTCAGTAGCACACAGAAAATAAGCCAGAATTGGTGCTTTGTCTCAAGTAGCAGAGAGCTAGAGACAGTGCCCAGGCCTTGAATTCACCCCAAGAACTGGTAAGAGATCACTAGCTACTTAGGTAGGTAGGAAGGTAGGTAGGTAGGTAGGTGGATAGATAGATCTTGGACGTCAGGAGGAAAGAAGGGAATACTTCCCAGTGTGAGGCCTTCTGCAGGGTGCCAGGCCACCACATTGTCTTCACACAACCAGAGCAGGAAGACTGTATCTGTCCCACTTCTCAGGCAGCAAAAGGCCCCAGAGCCAAGAGGGCAGAGTCAAGTTCTAACTCAGGTGCTTGGAGACAGAAGAGAAAGGGCCCTGCTTCTCCTTGGACTGGGAATTTGCATTAATGATATGCAGAATGAAGGAAGGAGAATGGACTGGCAGAGGTAGAAGAACGGTCTTTTAAATCTGACAGATGGAGAGTCAAAACCCCACTCCTTAAGACAGAGAGCAGGGTTTTTCTTCTCTGTTCCTCCACTCTCCCCCACTAAACTGTCTCTCTATTGTTAACCTAAAGATAGCCTGAGGCTCCCTTCACCTGAGGGAGAAGGTTAATCAGTCATTGTTTGAAGAGGCTGAGAAAAGCCTGATCCTGATGTAACTCTAACAAATGTTTCATGGATCCCCCCCATTGCTAGCTGTGCCTGGAATGCATGAAGTGCTTTTGCAGCTGACTTCCCTGTTGATTATGTACATTCTGCCTCCTAATCCTGCAGGCCTAGGTCTCTTCACCTAGCATGTCTTTTGAAACTGTTTTCTGTCTTTCAAATACAGTGTTACACTGGAGTTCTTCCTGCTAACACGGCTAGGGCTTGGATCCTGAAAACTTCATTTGAACCCAGGATGGGTAAAAAATGTTTCTTTTCTGCTTCTATAGCTCAAGAATTCTAAGAACATTTAGAGTGCAAGTAACTTCTCATCACCAAGAGAAACACAGGAAGCTCTTGAACATCTGACATTTCAGAATTGGAAGTAGGAGTGTCCTAGACTTTCCTGCTCTGGCTGGCTTCACCCTGTGATCCTCAGATCTCAGCCTCCTGAGCTAGGTGACGGGTGTGAGCCACTGCTGTTCTGCTGGGTTCAGAAGTGTAATGACATCGACAATACAAGTCAACTGTTCATCACAAAGTGCTTGGGGAGCATATTAAGTCTTTCAACATTGGACCTTTCAGAACCCCGTAGGACACAGGTTATAATGCTAGAGTCTGAGAGGCTGGGCATATGGATCTACTACACTTGAACCTTGAGCTCTGACTTCAATTCTGGTCTACATCAGCGTTCATTTCCCAGAGAATGTTCTCCTAATTAGCAAATAGGAAAAGTACTTACTTTTTTCGAGTTGTGTGAATTGAATCATGTCTAGACACTTTTCCTGAGCAAGGCAAATACTGTACCACTTGATCCACCATGCCACGTGGGCTTTTGTTGGTTCAATGGAGATAATAGTCTAACAGGTTTTCCTTGTCTAGGCTGACTTTGAACAGTGGTCTTCAGATCTCAGCCTCCAGAGGAGCTAGGGTTCCAAGTGTGAGCCACTGGCATCTGGCCTATTGTTTTTGACAGTACTGGGGCTTCTTTTTCTCAAGGCTAGTGCTGTACCACTTGAGCTTCTGGCTCTTTCTGAGTATGTGGCACTGAGGATTCAAACCCTGGCATTCATGCAAGCTGAGTGAGCTCTTTACAACTAAGCCACATTTCTTGCCCCACCCTTACAATTTTATCCCTCAACTTGCCTATCCTCAAGAAAATGTTTCTGACTATAAATCATCTAAAGAGATCACTATAGTAAGGTGTCCAAAGGTAAAACACAGCTCATACTTGAGTGAGACTCTAAACTGAAGACTGTGACAGATGTCTCCATTTAATTATGTATCATGTTTCAACACTTAATAAAATATTAATGAAAAATGAGTTAATGTCCTAAATTATTGTGTATAATTTTATAATGTATGTTCAAAATGTAATAAATATTATGTGTATAATAAAACAATAAATTAATGACTCAAATAAAAATAAAATACAAAATCAATAGTAATCATAATATGTAGTAAACATACATATGTAAGTATATATCATATATTACACATGTATAAAAATAGTTTTTCCATTGCAGGGCCTTCATTCGGGCCCTGGGAACTCTATCCTGAATTTCTTTTCCTCAAGGACAGTGAGATTCGCTTTCACCCATGGTGCAAAAGAGTTACCTGGACAGTGAGATCAAATACCAGCAATGGCAGAAATACTGGCCCCAGTTCCAAGACTGAGACTTAATTTTTTTTAAAGGAAGCAGGTATGTTTATTCAGTTTCATACTGAACATTAAACAAAAATACAGTGGAGAATTTTGTACAGCTATTCAGACATCCTTCCTTTACCCCTAAAGTGCTTCTCTGAGAACTACATTGTTTCTTTTTTTGTACATTTTTATTGTAAATATGTTGTACAGAGGGGTTACAGTTACATGAGCAAGGTAATGAGTACATTTCCTCTTGAGCATTGTTGCCTCCTCATCTGTATTCTTCCTACCTTACCTTCTCTCCCATCTCCACAACTACACCCCCTGCCCTGGTCAGTGACTTATTTTTTTTTTATTTTTGGCTTGGCACAGGGTTTGAATTTAAGTAGTGACAACGCTGCACCTTCCCACAAATTGCTACACATTTACCAAGACCCTGAGTTCAAATCCCAGGCTAGGAAAGAAAACTGGCAGAAATTCCAAACAAGTGAGCTTTATTTTTTAAATTAATTAATTAATTTTTATTTGTTCTTTTTTTTTGGCCAACCATGGGTCTTGAACTCATGTCGTGGCAACTCTGCCTTAGCTTCGATCACCCTAGGCTGGGGTGCAGCATCTGGACCCATATTCAATCAGGGGATCCTAGGACCAGAGGGCTTGCAAGAAGAAAAAAAAAGTTAGAAAGCACAAAAAGTGGTGAGCTGTAGAGGGCTGGAGGGTTTTATGATTTTTTTTCTTTGCAAGGTGACTATCCTGGGTCTTAATTACCTGGTTGCAAACTGGAGCTGACCTGCCATTGCTGAAAGCTGGTGGGCTATCAGGGAAACCATAGTCCAACCTGTTAACATAGGTTACTGGTTCAAACCCGTCCTGACACCTACCAATGGCAGGAGATCGCAAGGGACTTTTTCCTATGCATACGAATACCAATTGAAAGAGTAGTTCATGCAACAGTTGAGTCTAAAATTGGATGCTGCCCACCCATGTATGGAAATATAGATCCTTGGTTTAATTATGAATTTATGACTATATTGTCCCCCACCACGGCTTGATCTCAGGTCCAGGGAATGGCCTAGCTCCTTAGTGGCTATAGGCTGGTTTGCTCACCATGACCCTTTCACCAATTGGGTCTGGTAGGCCTTGAGTTCAAATCTTAGCACAGCCAAAAGTTTCATTCTTATGTGAGAATCCAATCGATCTACCTGCTTTCATCTCCTATGAAAGTCCTGGGTCTCAGAGAGGATGGAGAATGCTGTATATGCAACTCTATAGCCATAGAAATATGTTGTCCAGGTCAGCACAGTTATATCTGTCACCATACTCAATAATATACACAATATATCCATGAATAAATAAAAAATAAAATAAATAAAAAAAACTACACTGAATGCAAGATGCATACGATACCTGTAGGTAAAGAGAGATCCTATGTTTAAAAAAGATGGGCTTATTATTTTGTCCAGTGCTGGGGCTTCAAATTAGTCCCTGGACTGGGACTGACATTGAAGTCTTTAAGGATGGTGAGCTTCCCCTTCCCCCACTGTGCAACAGAGCTACTTGAGTTAAAATCCCAGCACTGACAAAAGATTCATCCTTATGTCAGAAGGCAAACATTGCACATGTTTTCCTCTCCTGTGAAAGTCCTGGGTCTCAACAAAGATGGAGAATGCATAGGCAACCCTATAACCATAAGAACAGGTTGTTATCTATGTCATCACAGTTATACCTGTCACCATACTCAGTAAAATACACAATACAAAGTACACTGAATGCAAGATGCTGTCCAAACATATATGTTAATATAGATACTATGTTTAAATAATGAATTTATGGCTGTCGTGGGGCACCCTGAGGATCGATGTCAGATCCTGGGAATGGCCTAGCTCCTTAGTTGCTCACAGGCTGGTTTGTTCACCTTGACCTATTCAACAATTGGACCTGCTAGGCCCTGAGACAGATCCCAGCACTACCAATAAGTGGATCATGAAGTAAGAAACTGAGTGTGAAAATTATTTTCCTTTTCTCTCAGAGTCCTGGGTGTTAGGCATGATGGAGAACATGTCTACAAATCTAGATGCTATGTGATAGTATATCATTAATGTAATAAACGGAGTGGGTGTCATCATAGTAAATAAAATCAATGGTGAATAAATGAATAAAAAATACAAGGAACAACCACACCAAACATGTATGGACTGAACATCTATAGGTAAGTATACATCCTATCTTTACAATGTATATAGATAGTATGCTTTCCAGAGCTGGGGCTTGAATTCGGGCCTAATGAACAGACCTGACTTTCTTATCTTCAAGTATGGTAAGATTCCCCTTCATCCACAGTGTTGCAGATGTACCCAGACCCTGAGTTCAAACCCAAAACTGGGCAGAATAAACAGCGCGAATTGCAAGCCAGGGAGCTCATTTATTTTTTATTTTATGCTCAGCACGGCACTTGAAATCATGTCATGGCAACTCTGCCTCAGCTTTGATCACTCAAGGCTGGGATGGAGCCACTGGGCCCACAGCTGCTCCTGGGATCCTAAACCCCCAGGCCTTGCAGGGAAAAAATGCACAGAAAAATGTTGTGAGATGCCGCGGACCGGGTTCTGTCGGGACGACGGAGGATACCTAGGGGAGGAACCTGGACTAGGATGGGGAGATGGCAAACAGACAACTCACACACATTAGGAGTGGATGCTGAGTGCTGAGTGCTGAGTGCGATTTAATGCAGAGGATAGCAAACTTTTATAACAGAAGTCTCATGAGAAAGGGCAAAAGGTTACACAATATGGCTGCATGGCTTCTTTCTTGGGTGGTCACCAGCTGGTCGCCTGATAGGCACTTGTTTCCGGCTTTACCTCTATTTTTAAGAAATACAATGGGTTTCAATGATTGTCACCAATTAACCACTACTTTTTTCTATAGAGGCCTTAACTGTCCCATTAAGATCTTTCCTGTTTCTTCTTTAATAGTAAGCACCATGGAGGCCTAGATCTAGCAAGTCTCTTAACAAATGAAAGAGAGTAACAGGAAGTTCTTTCTCCTAAGTAGTTATCTCAGCAATTGCGATACATTCTTTCTGTTCTAGCCGCGCCTACAGCTTCTTGTAAATTTCTTACAATTCCTTCTGCTGGAGTGACTTTGTGAAACCCCCAATACTTTTATATTTGCTTATGGCTTGTCTACTAGCCTCCATAAGAGGGGTTTCAGGGTAGCACTTAACTCTGGTGAGTTAGTCATATTTTTAAGACACTCATCAGATATTGGAGTCATCAACACTCTTAAGAAAGAGCTTTGAATAAGGGAACGTTGACAATGAGTAAGTACAATGAACAGCTGAAACAGTAAAAGATTAATAGGCACTCTTATGAGGAAAAGAAAGACAGAAACACATCTTTTCCCAGGGGTTTTTCCAGCCTTTTCCCAGGAGTAGGCCTCTTAGAAGCCCTATTCTCTGAGGTAGACTTCGGTGAAGTCCCAAAACTTGGAGATAGGATTCTGTAAAGCCCCATTCTCTGAGGTAGACTTCGGTGAAGTCCCAAAACTCAGAGATAGGTCTCGAGGCCCCTATCATGGTCTGATAGATGGTTTCCCATGCTAAGCAGACTCTACTGGGGTCGGCGTGGCAGTGAGATAGCTTTTTATGTTTTCTTTCTTTGCATGGTGACCCTCCTGGGTCTGAATGACACTGTTGCAAAGTGTACTTCACCTTGCATTGCTGAAGGCTGGCAGAATACCGGGGAAGCAATAAGCTCACATGGCAAGGTAGGCCCTGATTTCGAATCCCTGTCCTGACACAACCAATGGCAGGAGATACTAAGATACTTGTTCCCATCCATAGGAATAACAATGGAATGTTATCAATGTCACGGTTGAATAAGTTGATTGTAAATGATGCTTCTATAAAATTAGCATAATTTTAGGAGGCTGATTGGTTTTATTTAATATTATGAGGCATTAAAAGAATACTATTACTTACAGGAACACAATAATTTCAAGACACTGATTGATTTCATTAATAGGTTAAGGATGAAAACAATAACAATAATTACATGGAGGCATAATAAATACCCAAGAATTGGTACAAATGTAGTCTATATAAGTGAATAATGGACAGACATGTCTGGGATGCTATAAAGATATATATTTATTAGTATACTTCCATCTGTGTGCCAATCTGTTCTTATTTTGTCAACCCCTGGGGCTCGATCTCAGGTCCTAGGAACTGCCTGTCAGCTCAATTTGCCCCAGGATGGCGTGTTGACACTCACCCATTCATGAATTTGGCCTTGTAGGCCATGAGTTCAGATGCCAGCACTCCCAAACAATGAACCATGGAGTAAGAAGCTGATGTTGACACATGTTTTCCTTTACTGTGAATCTTCTGGGTGTCAGGTATGAAGTGGAATACATATGAAGACCTATATACTATATATTCAATGTAATCAATGTTCTATGTGTCATAATAGTCAATAAAATAAACGGTCAATACATGATTAAAACAAAAAATAAAATGAAAAACTCCACTGAATGCAATATGGAGTCAACATATGTATATAAATATAAATCATATATGTAAATTGTAGGATGTTTTCTAGTCGTGGGGATCAATTTCAGGCCTAAGGAACAGACTTGAATTTCTTGTCTTCAAGGAGGAAATCTTCCCCGCCCCACACAGTGCAACAGAGTTACCCAGACCATGAGTTCCAATCCCAGTCTTGGCAGAAAAATTGGCACCTTTATAGTATATGAGGTCCAATTCTTCGGTATTTCATTAGGCCTCCATTTTATGAATGTGATTGTTTAAATGCTTAATAAAGTATTAATTAAAATCGATCAGTGTCCTATAATATAATTGTGTATAAATTTTTCATAGAATAACTCAACAACTGCTCATTAATTCATGACATTAATCGCATTCCATTGGCAATCATATGGATAGGAATTGATTTCTTAGGATCTCTTGCCATTTGGAGGTGTCAGGACCAGGATTCGAACTGTGGGCTCCAGCTCTCACCACTTAAACCCGAGGATAGGGAACTCATAAGTCTGTCCAAGAACATCAGCAAGACCAATGATGAGGCAGGCAGCAGTGGCTCTCAGCAATCCTCCTTGTTACTTACAAGGCTGTGATGGGAGGATCAAAGTCATCCTAAGTAGGAAAGTCCTTGAGACTCCTGTCCAACTTCAGTGCCAACAAAGCCAGAAGTAGAGCCGTGTAGCTCTTGTGGTAGAGGGCTAGCCTTGAGCAAAAGCAGCTCATGGGCTGTGCCCAGATCCTGAGTTCAAGGTTTGGGACTGACAACAGACATACACAAGAATCTGTGCAGCCATCTGACTAAAGCAGGTCACCCTCTTGTGCCCAACTGAATTGGACATAGTTCCCAGAAAAAGTGGCTGGGGGAGTTGCTGTCATCTTGACTCTGTACATGCTGCCTGCATCACAGGATTCTTGCCACAACGCCATTCTTTCATGTTTCTTTCTGACCAATGGAATACAAGAATTGTGGCCATGCCCACATTCCATGCTGCCGTGTACCCCCGGGATTCCCTCGGTTGGTTGTCACCACTACCAGCAGTTGAAGAAGGTAGAGGTGGCTGAGTAGTGAGCAAGAGACTTGAAACTACTTTGGAGTAGGAATTTGATGTGCCATCCTGCTTCCCAGCCCCCTCCTCTGCTTCCTCCAAGGCACCACATTTCAAACCTCAGGTGGTGGCAAGCTTCTGGTAAGCTTGCAACCATGACCTGGTCCCGGCCCCTGGTCCTCGGCTCTGGACCTGAGTGTCTGCAATGCCCCCTCCATTGCTGCTCACTCCACCAGGAGCATCAGCCAACAACTTCTCCCAGCAGCACATGTGAGTGGCCACCCAGTGGGCCTGCACCCTGTGACACTCGTACCTGGAGACCCCCCCCCAGGTCCCAGACTTGCACCTCCCTCATACCCAACAGTCCAGCCAGGGCTCTGCCACTAATGCGCCAAAAGGGTAGGGGATGGGTGTCAACCCGGGGATCCCATCCCCATCCCTAGCGGCCAATGTCCCAGGAAAAGGGCAGATACAGTGATGGGTGAAGAGGGGGCGCCACATCGTCCCTGGCCTGGAGTAGTGGGAGACACAGAGCCATGCATCTGCACCCTTTTTCTCCCTAGTGGGAACTTGGTGGCTTTAGTCAAAGGTGGGGAGCAGCACCTCCATACCTGCCTTCTCTCTGGTCTTTTCTTTTCTTCTGGACATGATTGTTGTTGGATGCATAAGATAGACACCCCCCTTGCTGTGTGAGCCCTTGTCTTCTGTGCTTGGTCATCCTTTCACCTGAAAAGGGTCCCAGAAAAGCCCAGGAGGGAGGTGAAGGGCGCTGGGGGTCAAAGCAGAAGGTGAATATCTGGGATGAATACCCCAACCCCCCTCACACATACACCCGGCCTCTTCCCCTACCCCTCAGATGTCAACAGTTCTCACAGGATCATCACCAGCTCTGCCAGCATGTGCTGGTGCTCTTGTTCCATTTGATCTCCTCGTCCTCCCCAAGAATCCACCAATTAGCCCAGGAGCATGTAGGTTAGAAGTAAGGTGTATGTCGATGTATGTATCCTTAGGACTCCATCCATTTCCCCCCACCCCTGGTCAGACACCCCTCTGAGGTCACCATGACCCTCTGTTAGTTTCCTTTTCCAGGCTCTGAAGAGACACCTGTCTCAGGACTCCTTCACCCAGCATCCTAGCTTAGGGTTTTGGTGAATGTGGTCAAGGCTGGTTGTTCCCAAGGGGGAGGATCTGGCCCTGGAGAAAGGGAGAGGCGTGGTGGTGCTGTTTCATTTGAGTGGTGCTCCCCTTGGGTGGGAGCCTCTGGTTCTTTCAAGGGAATCTCCATGCTCCAGGTTGTACATTGTGCCAGATGAGGAATGAACAGAGGCACTTCTGAGTCGTGTGTGTGTGTGTGCGCATTAGAGAGAGAGAGAGCAAGAGAGAGAGATCATCTTTCTACTTGTACATCCTGACAGTGCTCAGGTGAGTGATCAATTGGCAAATTTCAGGTGCTGCATGGATGAGTCTTCTGTCACCAGTCTGGATTTGTGTGTGTGTAGAAGTGGGTTGCAACAAAGATAGTTGGACCCTTTGGTAACTTTTCCTGCTATCTTTGGGGGCTTCACGGCTGAGGTCTAGGGGCCTGGAAGGGTAAGGTGCTTGAAGGGGACTCATCACCATTAAATTACAAGACCAAGGGATTTGTGTGCCCTGAAGCTGTCTACTCCCTTGGGCCTGGTTGGTGGCAGTGGGAGCTTGGGAGGACCTGGGGGTGTGTCCCACAGGGGGTGGTTTCCCAGGGGGACAGATTGTGTGGCCAGAACTTAGTAAGGATGTGCACCCTGTGAATATGGAGTGCACCAGCATAGGTCAGACTCCGGGTCTTCTCACCATAATGTCTGATGGGTGACACCAATGCTATTTTAAATCTTAATCTGTGATCTTCAGATCTCAGACTCTTGAGTAGCTAGGATTACAGGCATGAGCATCTGGTACCGGGCCTCAGATTCTTTTTGGTATATTAGGGTTTGAACTCAAGGCCTTATGCTTGCCAGTCAGGTCTTCCATCATGTGAGCCAAGCCTTTCTGTCTTGGGCATTTCCAAGATAGAGACTAATATATGGTCAGGCTGGGCTGGATCATGGTCCTCCTATCTGTAACAGGCATGCTCTACCAGGCCTGGTCCTCTGTAGTTGGGATAGTAGACATGTAGCACCATGGTCATGCATCGATTTAGATGGATTATCTCAAACTCTTAGTGCACGGCAGCCAATTTTTGACCACAGGCTAAGCCCTGGGTTAGGCCTCAACCAATTGGACCTCAGTCTCCTCTTGGGACAATTGTGAGGAAACAAGGGATTTATACAGAGGGATCTCTGGTATAGGGCACAGAGGGAGCGGCCATCAGATACGGTTCTTGGCAATTCTGTGAGCAAATGAAAGGAAGTTACCTGGAAAAGGCTCAGGTGGGGCCTGTTATTAATCGTGGAACAGTTGAGGGATTGTGAAACAAAACATAGCTCTCTTTCATCCTTACCTTATCCACATAAGGAAGGGGATCCTTCACTGTGTTCAGGTTTGCAGCTGGGGATACAGAGGCAAGTAGAAGCCAGGTGACATACTCATGACCTCCAGTTTACAGGAAGCTTGGCCTGACTTCTCTGCCATGCTCCCTGGGAAAATGAGTGCTATTATTGTCAAGAAGTCCAATTCTTGTCAGTCTGGGTCTTGAACTCTGGTCCTGGGCGCTGTCCCCAAGCTCCTCAGATCAAGGCTCGCACTCTACTACTTAAGCCACAGCGCCGCTTCCAGTTTTTTGGTGCTTCTTTGGAGATAAGAGTCTCACAGACGTTTCTGCCCGGGCTGGCTGTGAACCACGATCCTCATATCTCAGCCTCCTGTGTAGTTAGGATTAGAGGTCTGAGCCATGGGCACCAGGCTTAAGTGTAATTCTGACTTTCTTTCTCTATCTCTCTCACAGGAAATGGTTTAATGCGTGCTGGAGGAGGTGGCCCAGCGTCCCCATGTGGCTGGAACCCAAGGTGGCCCTCTCATTCTGGAGGTAGGCTGTGGGTTAGGAGCTGTCTTGCTCAGCCTGTTTAACCAGCTCCTTGAGGTAAGCCCCTCTGTGCCCTGGCTAGACCATGACGGTTTTTCATTGTCCATCCAGCCTTATTGGACTTAGTATTGTTTTGTATGTCATTTTCTACCACCTGGCCAAAATTATGATACATAGTTATGGAATGAATGTAATGCCATCTTAAGAAAGTCATTTAGAGCTCTGGGAATGTGACCTCATGGTGTGGTGATTGCCTAGCATGCATGAACCCCTGGGTTCAATTCATCACAGAAAAACACTGAAAGTGGTGCTGTGCCCCAAGTGGTAGAGTGGTGGCTTTTTTTTTTTTTTTGAGAAAAAAAAAAAAAAAAGATCAGGAATAATTCCCTAGCCCTGAGTTTAAGCTCCCTGGACTGTCAAAAACAAAACAAAACAAAACAAAACAGTTAGTAAATGCAAAATAAAGAACACATACTTGGGATATATAATTGCTTCTTCCATATTGATACCTGACAACAGTCCCTAATTCATGCATTTTGCCTATATTAGGATACTGTGTTGAAAAAAATGTTTTGTTCATTAGATCACTGCAGTTAATGCCAGGAATGTACTTAGATGTCAAGTGAAGATGAATTCTGGAAATTCAAAGATTCCAGGCTTTTGAGAGGTCACTGCTAATCACAGAGAAGGCTAGTCTAAGTGAGATTTGGAAATCTTTTTGGTCAGTCATTGCACCAAAAAGGCACAGACTAATTAACAGTTGTGATAGAAGAGAAGGAATAACTCCAGTTGGAGGAATAAATGATAGTAACTAACATATACCAGAAACTGTCCTAGGGAAATATTTTTGGTTATATAAGAACTAGTTATCAACTAGGCTTATACCTCATTGTGGTTTACAACTCGAGCCATTGCTGCATTCTGATTTTTTGGAGATAATCACATGTATTTTCATGATTGGACTGGCTTTGAACAGTGGTCTTCAGATCTCAGTCTCCTGAGTAGCTAGCTAAGCTGATTCAGCCTCTGAGTAGCTAGTTAAAATTCTGATTGTCCTTTATGCTTCACTGCTCTTTTATTCTTTTCCTGAAGTAATCCCAAGCCTAACTCATATATATGTCTAGTTGCTTTAAAAATATTGTTACTGTTTGGCACCAGGGGCTCCCATCTCTAATCTTAACTACTTAGGAGGCTTGAGAACAGAACCCAAGCCAAAAGTTTAGTGGACCTCCTTCTCAATGTATAGCTGGGTGCATTTGATCATTTCAACCATCCTGCACTATCTAGAGGTTAAGATTGGAAGGACTGCAGAATCCAGGCCAGCCAAGGTTGGCAGCTAGACAAATTGGTATGCAACTCTGATGCCATTGATGATGGGAAGGCTAAAAGGACAGATTGGGTGCATGTTCTGGTGGAAAGGGAACCCCTATTCTAAAATTAACCACTGATATGACGCCAGCCTATCAAGAACAATACTCCAAGTTGAAATCCCCACAATTACCAACAACAAAAATAGGTAAATACATTAACATCCCAAAACTTAGTACAATCTGTTCATTGGTTTAATATCATCTTTATCTGATTATCATATGATATGACAAAATAGTTTCTTCATTATCTTAAGATAAATTTAAAAGACCTAGCAAATTCTTTCTCACTTATTAACTGCACATGGATGGCAATTCGTCTCATTTCTCACATATTTGATTACCACTATAAATTCAACTTATGATTTTTATTAATAGTAATATATTCTGATTTATTATTTTACTTTATAACATTTGTAAACTTTTTGCTTCTCTGCTGAAGTTTAAGTATTTAAATAGTATCATCAAAGTATATTCCTTGGGTACTTAGGGCATCTTTTTACAAAGTTTTTAAACAATGGCTTCTAAGAATTCTTAATTGGTATATTATTTAGTTTATTTTTAATTTTAATTTAATTTTATTGTAAAGGTAATGTACGAAGGGGTTACAGTTACATAAGTAAGGTAATGCGTATATTTTTTAATGGAAAGAACATTGTTATCCCATCCATCGATTTTCTTGTACAGTAAAAGAAAGAAATACTGATGCTTTAGCTGTTGCTATTGATCAATGGGTATTTTTGCTTTCTTTGTTCATGCATTTTTATTATAAAATTGATATACAGAGGGTTTACAGTTACTTAAGTCAACTAAAGAATGCATTTCATTTTATTTTCTAAATTTCAAATTTTGAACTTAATTATTTTCTTTTGTTTCTTGAGTGTAATTCTTTTTTCAGAGTCATAGGATTAGTTAATTTAATTTTGCATGAGTTTTACACATGTAAATTATTTAGACACATATTTTGCTTTTAAAATATTTAACATGAATATTTAAAAATTATTTTCTTAATTTTATATGGTTGGTGAATTTAAATAAATTTAATTTCTTGTAGTTCTAAACATATTTGTCATTACTGTGTTTTCAAGAAGCACATATTTTATTAAGAAGGCTTCATTACCTGGTCACTTTTTGGAAATATTTGTACTTGAATTAAAAAAGTTTGAGCAGGGCATGGTGAGTTGTGGCTTCCATTTTCTAGCTATGGTGGGAATTTTAAGTAGAGTTTGTGATTCGGGAGAGGCTTTGAAATGATGAGACCTTATTATAAAAGTATCAAGAGTGAAATGATTAGAAATATAACCATCTCTAGCGAGATATAGAGCCCCTGGTTATCATATTCTAAATCTTGAGTTAAAATACCATTAACATCAATTTTCTGCCAAAATAAAAGTTAACATGTTTCAAAATGTTTATTATTTAAAACTTGTTTGCAAAGGTTCTCATGTCTTCTATGTCTTAATTTTCAATTTAGTTGATCTATAAGAATCCAATTATATTGTGACTATTTTATTTCTACTAAACTTTTAAATAGTATGAGCAATAATATGATTTCATATTAACATATTTTTACTATTTGTGATAATTTCCTCTGTTTAATATGATAATATCAATATTCCAAATTGTGTGTGTGTCTGTGTTAATGTGGGGTTTTTGTGTGGGTGCTTTGTGTGTACTTTGTAATGTGTGGGTGATCACGCCATTGCTTCACATATGTTAGGCCAATGTTTTACCATTGAGCTATACTGTCTAGTTATAATTCAAATAGTGTTTTAAATTATGACTTTAAAATTTTCATTTCCTATGAATTCAAAATCATATATGATAAAATGTGATCCATCTTCTATCCACGTTAGCAATTTTTATTGTTATTTTATTGTTATTTACAATATTTCTACTGCCTTTCCACTTCCAAACTCTTATGTTTGTAATTGATGAAGGTTTTACTTTGCTTCTTTTCTCTCTTCATTCTTTTTCCCTTTAGAGTTTACCTATTCTTTCTTTTATTTCTTTAGAAATTAATTATCATCTTCCTATTACAATTTCCTTACATTGTAACAGTTTTTTACAATGCTTTATTTTCTATTTTATTTTCTGTTTTTCCATGTTCTGTGACTCTCAGTCAAAACTATTAGGTGGATTAAAACGAAACTTGATACAGGACACCTTATATTCCTCTTTCTCTTCTCTGAAGTCTTTCTGTTTTTTGAAATACAGTACCAATGACATACAGCTCCTTTGTGGTCCATCATTCTATCCCCTCTCACTCTCCTCTGCTGTGCAGAGTTATCTAAATCTTAACTCATTCCTAAATTAATTTTAGAAAACAAATATAGTCTTAGAGCAAACTAGCCTTGGAATACATTTCTTAATTGTTTTGAAATTAAAAAAGAACTGATAACCCTTTGCATTGGAAATCATTTAAAAATGTTTATCACTTAATATAATTCATATACTAAGCAAGAATAAGTTTATATAATCATTACACATATCATTTTACTACTACTGTAAAATAGAATAAAAGTCCAGTCCCAATCTATTACCCAACTCTCATTATTCTTAATTCCTAATCATCACCTAAATATCTTAAACAATCTAAATAGTCATGTCTTTAACATAGAAGTAAATATTCTATACTTTTACTTAACATTTTCCAGGGGCATGTATTCATGTTTCTAAGAAATGTTCACAGCAGTTAAAATTTGCTTTTGTGAAATTAATGTGATATATTTTGTTGTTGTTGTTCTTGTTTGCAAGACGTTGGCATTGTCTCCAAGGCTTTTTATGCTCAAGGCCAGCATTCCACAACTTGAAGCACAGAGCTAATTCCTGTTTTTAGTGATTAATGAAGATAAGACTCTAACAAGTACTTTTCTGTCTGGGCTAGTTTCGAACACAATTCTACGATCTCAGCACCCAGAATAGCTCAAATTATAAGCATGAGTCACTCGCATTTGGTTTGATATTTTTTTAAAATTTTAATTATGTTTTAAGTTGTATCTTTCACTATAATGTACATGGTTCTACACAGAAATTTAGATATTTGTACATATTTCTGATGACAAATAATCTCTAAAAATGTATGTCTTTCTGCACATAACGTATATATATATATATATATATATATATATATATATATGTGTGTGTGTGTGTGTGTGTGTGTGTGTGTGTGTGTATGTATTTCTGAAGAAAGACTCCCTCTAAAATTTTTATGCTACTATTTTGACCTTTTTCATTTCAAAGATATACAGTCTTTATCTAAAAGTTTCTAAGAATAAAATAACTAATACTTGATTTGAAAGTAGAGATTATTACTTTAAAGGAAATTTTAGATATACACATGATATTGTAGTAACATTTACAGTATATCACTTGAAAAAAGTTCTGTTCAAACTCTTAAATATATGTGTGTAGTGACGGAGAGAGAGGAAGTTAATTCATACTGGTTAGGAATTTGCAATGTTTCAAAAATCTATTCCATAATTTATTATAAGCACATAGTCAAGCTACCTAATATGGTATAGTTTTTTTTGTTTCTTTATTTGTTCAAAATTTTAATATGGATGTATGCACAGTGGTAACATTAAAATTATTAATCAAAAGACAAATAATAGCAAAGTCATAGACACATATCAGAGTTTCAATAATTAGCACTTATGATGGTGATAATAATTTTGATGAGGATGATGACCACAGTGTGGCCTGATGATGACTTATTTTTGTTTCTGCATGAAAAAAATTGTGATTTTAAACCAACATACTGAATTTGACTCTTTTCTTATTTGCAAGGTAAGGTGGAAAATGTAAGGACTCTTCACTGTTCTTTTTTCTTACTCTAGAAGTCAACAAATACATTCTTCAATATTTCTGGTAGATTATATCCATTTACAGATGAGAAATGTAATGCCAACAGTCAATGTAGTGAGTAAATAATGATACTAGAATTTGTTTCTGAGATCTTCACTCTGTGGGCTTACATGGAGTAGTAATTTGGTGATGGAGATGAACAATATGAAAAGTCTATGGGGAAAAAGCATACTATGTAAGTGGTTGTTTTAGGACTAAGTGACCAATGATGAGAATTTGAAACAGGCCGGTTTCAGGGGCATAAAAAGGAGTACATAGAAATTATATTAGTGACAGAAACTGAGAAAATCTTGATCATTCATCTTATCTAATGGATGGAAGTAGAAGGATAAGAAGAAATCTAAAGTGCTTCCACATCTCTGGCTGGCAACCATGTTAGTAAATATTCTTGGTAATAAGGACTACAGGTGGAAATGATGGATTTAGAGGAAAAAACTCTCTGATACTTCTAAAATTTATGTTAAACAGATGCATAGATAAGTCTTTTTAGACATCATTAAAATATCCACGACCATTAATATGAAAAAGAATAATAAAATCTGGGGCATTATTAAAGGGAAGAGGAAAAGGAAAGTTTTTACACAAATGTGAGCAATGTGAGCATTATAGTGGACAAGAATAGAAGAAAGAGATAAACAAAGAACAAGAAAGTAATAAAAACAGATTTACAGAATTAAAGGAGGGAAAGAATTGTCAGGAAGATATTGAAGGAAATATGCTATTTGGATTTGAAAACTAAAAGGACATAGACAAGTTCAATAAGAACAGTGTTTTGGTGAAAGTCATATTAATAAAATTTTGAGATATGAATGTGAAGCCATAAAATTCTGGATCCATGAATTCAACAGATCCTGTTTATTTTAAATGCTGGGAACAAATGATTTTATCCTGACCTTAGAAGAATTGTAGAGATATAACTCATGATCTTTACTCAGAGGAATTCTGTGAAAATTTTTGAAGAGTTTGTTTAGCCAGGTCATTATAGATTGAACTACAGCACAGATAAGACTAATTTGTCTACAGTTCCAATGAGTGACACATGTATCCATATCAGTTTGGGATTTTATTGAAATACCTTTAGATATGTTTGGATATTTTATCAGCCTATTCATTATAAATCTAGGACAAATAACACTGATGTTACTGATGTTACTGAACACTCCTCGAATTGATTCTTCTTTAGAATAGAAAATGACTGATTGACACATCATAACTGTCCTATACTCTATTAATCTAGTTCTTGTTAGGGATATCTCCATGCTGAAATAACCCTGTTAATCAGCATGTCACAAATTCTTATAAGTAGGAAGTACTCTTATAAACTTTAAACGTTTATTGAATGGAAGAGTTCAGACATTACCCTCATCACTAGGATTAAATGCCTAAAAAGATAAGACATTTTGCTTTAATGCCTTTCTTTCATTTTCTCATCCATATTTGTAAGTAGGGAAGGATTCTGATGTAACAATAATACAATGGTGACTTGTATTAACACAACATCTAGGATCTAGTGTTAATTCGGATACTTACTAATTAGCTCCATGTTTTGTGCATATTTATATTTCTCCTGGGTAAACTAATGAGCTCCAAGAAAATGTCCCTAAGGAGCCTTTCAATTCTAATATCACTGTCTCAAAATGCTTTAAATTCTACACCCTCTAATGTGGGCATAATGTGGAACTTTTCTCCTCAGAGAGTGAGTACTACCCTATTGCTTAACATGTACAAAGTACCTTCATACATAGACTGGGCATGTGCAAACAAGAAGTGGTAGTTGAACAATGTTGTTAGCAGTTTTTACAGATGAAATGGAAATAGAGCAACTATGAAGTCAAAAGGAATGTGCAAAGAAGACAAAGGCACAAAGTAGAATGTGCTAAGGAAATGCTGAAGTATAATTTCAAATAATCTGCTCAAGTGTGAGGGTGTGTTCAAAGCACAACTTCAGAAAATGTAGTTGGATATCTTGTTAGAAAAACTGCTTTAAACTATTCTGGGATAATTGTACAAGTAGAAGCCCCTTAGTCTACCTCTAATCAGCCACAACATCATTAACTTAGCTACTATTTTCGAAGTGCAAAGTAAGAAAAAGAGGGCTCATCACAGTTAGTGTTCAGGTTGAAATAATGGCAATCACATAACTTTTCTATGTCTACATTTATTTTGGAGCATTAAAGTAGGAAAAAGCCAAGTAAATATTTTGCATGTACCTAAATTAAGTGCGACATATTATATTGGTCTCTTTTTAACTTGGAAGTTATTGATTATGTTTTATACTCTGATTTGGGACAATGACCTGATATCAGTTATTTTCTTCTCTTCCCCTTCTTTTGCACTTTGACTTACATAATTATTATTTAAAGAGACATACCTGAGCTTGCATTTCTAAATTCTTCAAAATTATCTCAACTACTTCATACTTCTGGCAACCTCCTATATCTTTCTCAATGGAATATTTTGTCACTACCATTTTTATCCTATATGATATTGGATATCTTCCTGCCTAATTCAGTGCAAGATATACATAGACTCATCCAGATATCTCAAAACTTGTGCCACCATAAAATCCTGCCTTACTTAGAAATCATGCTTTTAGAATGCCTGGGGAAGTGCATCTATCATTTTTTAATTACCCTAAGTGTACTTACTTGCAATCATGTCTTAAACCAATATGCCTCTCAGTTGATGGACGAATTGACAAAATGTTACACACACACACACACACACACACACACACACACACACACACACACAAACACGATGGAATTCTGTGCTTCTAATTCATAAGGAAATGGAAAGACTTGGAAATATCCTACTAAGTAAAATAAGCAAGACACAAAGAGATTCCATGGTTTCCCTCATTTGTAATAAGTAGGAAATGTCTAGAATAGTCCTACCAGATGAGCCGAATATCTCAATAGTTATGTTTATATGACCTTATAAGATAATGCTGAGCAAAATAAAGTCCTAGAAATGGAAACAGAGGTTTTTCTTTGTGGTTGTTATTTTTAATGTACAATTTGATTTCTTTTTTCTTTTGTGTTTTCCCCTATGGTTTATCCCCTGCTGTATTTGATTTCAGGATCCTATGTATTGTATATACACATATCTTAATTTGGCAAGGGAAGAGGAACAACAAAATGGAAAGACAAAGGGCAAAAGACAAACCAGTGCAATAGCAATACTCAAAAGACTTGTTGGAAATTTACATTACAACTTTTAAGGGGTATTGGGGTTAAGGAAAATTATAAGAAAAATGAGGGAGGAGGTAAAAAGTTAAACATGCTATGTATTTACTACCTTACAATTACTGCGACCCCTTCTATATATCACTTGGAAAATAAAATCAAATTAAAAAATAAGCTACATAAAATATAATTTCACTATGTTGGTATAGTAAATATTATTCTATGTGTATTACTTTTTTTAAAAAAATGAAACCTATTTGTCTTCTAATTTGTATTAATTACCCCTTTCTTTATCAGAGGGTCATCAACTTGAGTGTTATCAAACTATACAAAATTTTCAGAAAATACTTGCCATTAATTTGAAAAAAACATTATTTTAGTATTGTCATACTAAAACAGAAAACAGTTCAATTCTATGGAAACTCCTAACATTGAAAACTGACTAATTGTTAAGAGGAGAGAATATATGTGTTCTTCAACATTCCTATGACTACTAACTACTCATTTTCAAATTCTGAACATGCTATTCCAGAGAAATTCAAAACAGTACCTGTTTGCATTTTATTCTGCAATAAATGCAGTTTTCAGTGGGGGGGAGTACATATTTAAAAGTCAACAGAAAAAATAGCCACATTCTGGTAGAAGATAAAACTATGAAGTATCTATAATAAATTCCTCAAGTGTAAACATATGTTCATCAGAGTAAACTATTATTTCTATGACCATCAATCCTAAGTTTTTATGCTGTAAAGTTATACTAGCCCAACAGTTTCCAACTTGTGAGGTGGACCTTAAAATTCCCTAAATTCCCATCAGGACTAGTTTGTCATTATTGTGAAAAAATACTACTCTTCTGCTAATGTGATGCCCTTCTTATTGGGGAAAGAATGCTACACTAAACTTTGCTGCATCATTTTCCCCCCAGTGGTATTCTTGAGATCAAAACACTTGCAAATATTATTTATAGCTATATTTTTATCTATCACAGATATTCAGGAGATCTGAATAGGAATATGTGAAGCTTATGGTTCAAAGCCCACTCAGGCAGGAAGGTTACTTAGATTCTTATCTCCAATAAGCTGCTCACGAAAAGCCAGACATAAGTGGCACTGTTGTTCAAATGGAAGAGCAGTAGCCTTGAGCAAAACAGTCTCAGGGACAGTCCCCCAGTCCACATTTAAGCCCTAGGACAAAGCAAAAAACAAAAACAAAATAAAAACAAACCCCAAACCTAGCATTTTCTCATTGTATACAAAGGTATGTAATTAAGGAAATTTCTTCCTGTGTTATATATAGGTAGAAGAAAAAGGATGTCACACAATTACTCTATTCATACCATGGTGCACCAAAGTCTCAAAAAATTCTGCCTTTTCTAAATTTATAAATTAATATCATAAATTTGTTGGCAACTTTGTCTAGATTATTCACATTATCATGTTACACAGGAACTGTTGCAATTATCTATTAACTAAGTTCTAATTATACCTCACTTGAAAGAATATTTTAGGCAAATAGAATGCCAGAATCATTTGTCAATTTGTGAATTAAATCTTCTATCCTATAGAATATGAAATAGAATATGAAATTACAAAGAAAAATTACAAACAAAAACATTTATTTTAAATCTAAATTCTAATTTAGTCAGGTCTACAAAGTCTTACATTAGATGAACTTCGCTATTTCTCCAGGCTTAAGCTTTTGTAATCCTTCATCATTTCTTTGGAGTCCAACAGAATGATGCTTACTTTTTCAAATTTTTGGTTGGGAATCATAAGCTATTTTGCATCTAATAATGTTCTGTAATTATGACAGCATTTAAAACACAACTGAGGATTATATATGAGTTGCATTTCAATAGGAAACTTGACTTCTTAAAACATAATGACAAAATTAGCCCAAACTTGCAACTGTATATTCCTTTCTTGTTTTTTATTCCTTTCTTGTTTTGTTTCATTGAGACAAAATTATATTTCCTAGTACAGGGAAGGTATCACTATATAATTCCACTCTTTAATCTCCTGTCTTATTCTGAGTGCTAGAATTCCAGGCTTGTATCTCATTGTCCTACCATACTTTCCTGGTTTATTTAATCTTGATACAGAGTAGCATTTCTGAACTTCTCCGATAATATTTTTCAAAAGACTGTTGGCTCAGAATATTTATGTAGTATTTTCGAAGATCTTCCAACATTTGACGCAGGATACGAACATTTTCAGATACACCTGCAGGGGTCTCTGATTCATTCCTCCATGGATCCAACCCCTTCAATAATGATTACTTGACTTTCTTACTATCTCTGGTCCTTAACTATGTAATATTCTCAAGAGTTTTGGAGGAAATTTCACTTGAGGACTTTATAATATTAAAAAATTATCACTTGATTCTAGCCTTAGGACATTTTTTTTATTATTTTCTAACATTTCTACACATTCTGGGAGTTGTTTCATATGTGTGTTTGCACATATAAGTGTCTCTGTGTGTATGTGCATGTTTGTATATATATGTGAAAACCTCAAGCTCTATTCAGCAATCTTGCTCATAACTAGTATTCCATCACATGAACCATTCTTCCAATGCAGCTTTTGGCTGGTAATTATAAATAGTGTCTCAAAGACTGTTCTCCCAGGCTGGATGCAAATTGAACTTCCCAGACTCCTTTACATTCTTACATTCTATTTTTCCAGGAGTATTAACTTTTAAACTAGAAACATTTTTGTGAGCGCAAAAGCTGTAGCCCAGATTTTTAACTCGAATTCATATAAAGATAGAGAAACATACACATTACATATGCTGAATGTACACTGTTAGAAATGTGATGTTAAGCGGGATGCTGGTGGCTCACGCCTATAATGATAGCTACTCACGAGGCTGAGATCTGAGAATTGCAGTTCAAATCCAGCATGAGTAGGAAAGTTTCTGAGGCACTTTTATCCAATTAACCACCAGAAAACTGGAAGTAGCACTGTGGCTCAAGAGGTAGAGCGCTAGCTTTGTGCTGAAGAGTGGAGGCCCAGTCTTCAAGCCCCACAACAATTCAAACAAAAAAAAAAAAAAAGAAAGAAAGAAAAGGAAAAAGAAAGAAAAAATAGAAAAAGAAATGTGATCTTAGCCACCAGTTCATTGCTAGTATAATTCCTGCTTTCTCAACATGGCCTTTTTTTCTCAATTAAGTCCATACTCTTATATCTGACTTCCTTGGAACCAGAATAATTCTTCCATTCTACTTTTTACAAATTTGCATGATTAGCTACCATGATTTAGAGTTAGTGGGTGAAAGAGAGTGGCTTCATCCTTCATGTTTCATTAGTAGTAATGCTTTCTCTATATCACTCCCATAGATCTACATACTGGCCTTGGCTTTATTGTTTCAAAGTTATCTTATTTGCAGAGTCTTCTATAGTGTGTTGGACCATTATACTTAAACACAGAACTTCTCTTTCTCCTATTATTCTTATTGTATCTCCTACTGTTAACTTATGTACACTTGGGAAATAATGAACAACACACATACTCACAAAAAAATGTTTCTGAGAACCTTCTTCCCACTTAAAATTGGTCTTAATTTACAGAGCATAGGAAATTTCAACTTAATGTACTCCAGGATAATTTTTTTTCATGTTTTTTATTTTGAAAATGATGTACAGAGGGGTTAGTTACATAAGTAAGTTAATAAATACATTATCTAATAAACATTGTTACCTCCTCTTTGCTTTTCCCCTGTCATCTTTTTTCTCCCTACCATCCAAACTACCCCCTCTCATCCCCAAGTTTTAAAGTTTGTTTTCAACATAGTGTCTTGTTCATGTCGTTGTTACAATGGGTCATACTGTATCTTTGTTTCAGCATTTTATTTCCCTTCCCATCCCCTCATTAGAAAAAATGTATATGCAAGGTGCAGGTTAAAAACATCAAATACAGTGAAAACAGGGGTTACACCATGGAAGAAGAAAATAGAAGAGAAACAAAAAAAATCACATAGTACATTTAGTACATTAAAACAATAACAAGAAAGAAAAAACAAGTTGTGTCCCTATCTTAGGGTTCATTTTATTAACATCATCTTATATGGCCATATGTACATGGATAATGTTTTATAAACCATGACATTTCCATATTTTCTCATTAGTAAGTTGTCTCTGAAACACGTGTTACCTCATGTCCAAAGATGTACTTGTGCTAGTTCAATGAAGCCCGAAAACATTCATTTTACCGGGAGTAGCACCATAGATTGTTCCTGGAAGTAAGTGGAAGAAACTGTTATGGGAAGTGGATACTGATTCCAAGAGAGGAATTGAATATAGGGAAATGACCAAGTTCAAGTTAATTTGTGCTGTCCTTTTTACTATACAAGAAAATAATCCCAGGCTTGAAGGAAACTCTGTCTCTGACTTGTTCCAGTGTGTTCTTTACTCATATAAAACTTTTCTGTAAACTTCTAATTGAGAGTATTACAAAAGGAAACAAACTGCCATTTGAAGGCCAGCATAGAAAATTAAAGAAAATAACTTTGTTTTAAAGTATTCTACTTCAAAGAAACAAAGACATAAGGTTTTAAAGTGTCTCATGCATGGATATTTAACTCCTGAGATGATTCTCTTGTTGCAAAAGTCAGTTATCCATTGCTTTAATCTGGTCCTGAGTTCGCCATAGCAATGAGGATTCCAAAATGCAGGATTCAGTGAGTATGATAAGTAAAAGGAGCCTTTTCTCAAACCAGTGCTGTAAGGATGATACCAAAGAAATATGTGGGTTTTTTTTGTTTGCTTCTTCATTTGTTTAGATTTTTCTGGATCTGGGGCTTGAACTCAGTGGCTGGACCCTGTCCCTGAACAGTTGTCTTTCTTGTCTACCTGCCCTCAAATCTAGTACACTACTGCTTGAGCTAAAACCCCACGTCTGGCTTTTTTGGTGTTTAATTAGAGATAAGAATGTGATAGACTCTCCTGCCTGGGTTGGCTTTGAACTGAGAAAACCAAGTGACATCAACTGTATGGACGTCTCTTTTGAAACAAGAAATATTAGAAGAAGTTTATTATAAAGCAAATATTTGATAATTTTTAAAATAATAGAATATATCCATCAAAAAAGCCATAACTTAAATAACTCAGCTAAAGTAGGTGCACTGAATCATTTCAGAATTATTTTTTATGCTTAGGAAGATTACTATTGAGTTCATAGTTCCTTTTGGGGAAACTGAAAATCATATTTGCACTTTTTTTTGTTTGTTGTGGGGCTTGAACTCTCATCTTGGGCACTGTCCCTCAGCTCTTCAGCTAAAGTTGAGCACTCTACCACTTTAGCTACAGAACCACTTCCGGGTTTCTGGTGGTTAATTGAAGATAAAAGTCTCATGAACTTTCCTGACCAGTCTTGCTTTGAACCACAACCCTCTGGTCTCAATCTCCGGAGTAGCTAGGATTACTGGCGTTAGCCACTAGCACCTGGCTCATATTTGAATTTAGTGCACTTAATGACACTATGTAGACAAAGAATGGAAATTTGAATCAAATGATGACATTGCAGCTTTTCAGAAAAATTGAGGTAGGAATAAATATGTCCTCATTTTTCCATGTTGTTATATTAATGACTCATGAACTATGGGACACTTACATTAGCATCCTCTGCCATCTCTGTAGGTGTTATTTAGTATTAGGAATTATTCATAGAGAAATAGAGAAAGACAGAGTTTTAGAAAGCAAAGGATATCAGGTATTAAAGAACAACATAGAAGGAGATAAAACTTATCACACAGAGATTAAGAACTAGCCTAAGTGATTTAGAATGTTAAAGGCAATGAGGAATGAGCCTAGTTGATAACTAGTTCCTCAATAATCCAAAATGGTTCCCTAGAACAGTTTCTGTTATAATTTAGTTATTATTATCATTTATTTCTTTGAGCTGGAGTTATTCCTTCACTTCTGTTAAAACTATTAGTTAGCCTCTGCCTTTTTGGTGCCATAACTGACCAAAAAAGATTTCCAAATCTCACTTAGATACCCTTCACATTGTGATTAGAAGTGACCACTCAAAAGCATGGAATCTTTGAATTTCCAGGATTAATTTTCACCTGATATCTAAGCACATTCTTGACACTAATTGCCGTGTCCTGTTAAAAAAAAGGTTTTTGTTTTTTTAAAAAAACAACAACAGTGTATCCTAATATGGGTAAAAAAATGAATTAAGGACTACTGTTAGGTAATAGTTGGAAGGAGCAATTATACATTCCAAGTATGGGTTATCTATTCGGCATTTACTAGCTAAGTGACATTTTTGCCAGTCCTGAGGCTTGAACTCAGGGCCAAGGAAATGTTCCTGACGTTTTGCTTTCTTTGTGCTCAAGGCTAGCACTCTACCACTTGAGGCACAGCACCACTTCCAGTGTTTCTTTTTCTGTTTATGTGGTATAGAAGAATCACTGTACCATGAAGCCAAATTCCCAGAACCCTAAATGACTTTCTTAAGATGGCATTACTTTTTCTTTCCATTACGTTGTATTATAATTTGGGCCAGGTGGTAGAAAAGGAAGTGGAAAACAATACTAAGTCCAGTAAGGTTCACATTCCTATCATATCACTAAGGAAGTACAGTGTTGACCTGCAGGACACATAGGACTGTTGCATGTGACATTATTATTGAAAACACTATTTGCCACGCCGACCCCAGTAGAGTCTGCTTAGCATGGGAAACCATCTATCAGACCATGATAGGGGCCTCGAGACCTATCTCTGAGTTTTGGGACTTCACCGAAGTCTACCTCAGAGAATGGGGCTTTACAGAAACCTATCTCCAAGTTTTGGGACTTCACCGAAGTCTACCTCGGAGAGTAGGGCTTCTAAGAGGCCTACTCCTGGGAAAAGGCTGGCAAAAACCCCTGGAAAAGATGTGTTTCTGCCTATCTTTTCCTCATAAGAGTGCCTATTAATCTTTTACTGTTTCTACTGCTCATTGTACTTACTCATTGTCAACGTTCCCTTATTCAAAGCTCTTTCCTAATATCTGATGAGTGTCTTAAAAATATGACTAACTCACCAGAGTTAAGTGCTACCCTGAAACCCCTCTTATGGAGGCTAGTAGACAAGTTATAAGTAAATATAAAAGTATTGGGGGTTTCACAAAGTCACTCCAGAAGGAATTGTAAGAAATTTACAAAAAGTTGTAGGCGCGGCTAGAACAGAAAGAATGTATGGCAATTGCTGAGATAACTACTTAGGAGAAAGAACTTCCTCATTTACTAAGAGAC
This sequence comes from Dipodomys merriami, assembly GCF_024711535.1. Classification (NCBI taxonomy): domain Eukaryota; kingdom Metazoa; phylum Chordata; class Mammalia; order Rodentia; family Heteromyidae; genus Dipodomys; species Dipodomys merriami. Next base: position 3,689,363 of record NW_027206490.1, on the reverse strand, counting down.
TTGCTAAATCTAAGTCTCCTTGGTGTTTACTATTAAAGAAGGAACAGGAAAGATCTTAATGGGACAGTTAAGGCCTCTATAGAAAAAAGTAGTGGTTAATTGGTGACAATCATTGAAACCCATTGTATTTCTTAAAAATAGAGGTAAAGCTGGAAACAAGTGCCTATCAGGCGACCAGTTGGTGACCACCCAAGGACGAAGCCCTGCAGCAAGGTTGTGTAACCTTTTGCCCTTTCAGGCGACCAGCTGGTGACCGCCCAAGAATGAAGCCCTGCAGCAAGATTATGTAACCTTTTGCCCTTTCTTATGGAGACTTTTTGCTATAAAAGTTTGTTATCCTCTGCATTAAATCGCACTCAGCACTCAGCACTCAGCATCCACTCCTAATGTGTGTGAGTTGTCTGTTTGCCATCTCCCCGTCCTATTCCAGGTTCCTCCCCTAGGTATCCTCCATCGTCCCGACAGAACCCGGTCCGCGGCAACTATTAACAGCTCAGACATCCAAAACATTCTGCTTCCACTGTCAAGGTCAAGAACCAAATATCTAAGCCTTTTTGTTGATTGGGTGTGTGTCCTAGGAAGGAAGAAGGAGGAAGTGGAATATGATGGTTGAAAAATATGTATATTTGCTCCCTGTCCACATTTTTTGCAATTTAAAAAAAATGCTACTAATGAACTCCCACCTACATCTAATTGACTATGCTGTCTGCACAAGATGCAGAAAAATGACATTTATCCTGGTGGATATTCACCTATATTAACAAAATCCAGTTCTGGGAAAAAAAGATACTAGGTAAGAAAGTATAAAGTATTGTCAATTAAATGGTTTCTTTTCCTAGCAGAACAAAATGTAGTATTGAAATGATTACTCGAGCTTTCTTTGAGATTTTATCCTGTTTTAGTATCAAAATGTTCTCTAATTCCTGTAACATCCAAAAATAAAAGACATGATTTGAAGATCTCAGTAGTTTTAGAAACAAAGCTACATAATACCTTCCTTCCTGCAGAGACATGTGATGGCAAGTATGATTGATTCTATTATAGTTCTCTTCATTTTCTTCTTTATCTCAAGGGTCGCATACTTGGCATATTACTCTATGTCCTGCATCAGCTTCTGCAGGTGACATTTACCTCTACTCTGCAAAGTCAAGTTGGGTCATGTGACTTACTTCAGCTTACAATAATGAACCAGAAGTTGTCAAAGACTATTTCTAGAGGAATATTTCTATCTCCTTGTCTGGGTCTATTAGCGGACTTCTTTTCCCTTAGCTATAAAAATAGCATATTTCTAGAGGGATTCTTCTTTCAACTTATATACTGTAAGAATATAGAATGTGAAATTGAGGCAAAACTCAAATACAGCAACATATGTATAATACAGCAAGAATTAAGCTAAAATTAGAATAAAGTATTAAGATGTTAGTTTACCATTCTTGTATACCTTTATGATAGTTGACTATAGTACACCAGAATTTAACAATTACTAAACAAGAACTAATCAAAAAGATAACAATTCCTGTTTGATGCTATTACATTTTTATTTTATAAATAATCATTTCCCATGTGATCACTTGTGGGGTTATCTTTTTCTATAAATGTGGTTAGTCACTCTAGACCACTGTATCTAATATCCACAATCATTATCCAGAGCTTGTGATTGAGATGAGGAAGAACAAAATGTGTAGATTTCTCCTTCTCTTTTCCTCTTCTCCTTTTTCTAGCATAAATTCTCATCCTTTCTCCAAATTCTTCTATTAATAAAGGAAGGGTGACATTGTGGATATCAAGCAAAAGGCTTCAAAGCCAGAATTTCATTCTTTTAGAAATAGATGTAGTAAATCAGAGTGGCTCAAGGAAGAATAAAAGCAATATTTCCCCTTTATGGCTTCCACAATAGAGACTGATATGACTCTAAATATCTAAGAAACAATTTACCTTGGGTAATTTTTTAAAAATATATAATAATTTTAAAAATTATAACATTTTTAAAATAAGTAGTACATTGTTGTTTGCTTTTGGGAGGCATGAAATAAGACTGCATTAACATTGTGTGAGTTGAGAGGCTAAATTTTATCAGAATTTAAACATAATGAAAAATTGATGATTTTAAGATAAAAAGCTTAAAGGTACAATTTTAATGTGACATGCACACAAACTCAACAATGACTCAACTACAATAAGAAGTTCCTCTAATTCAAATAAAGATGTTTCAGAAATAGATTAGACACAAAAAGTTAGAAAAAGAGAACCAGAATTGGGTGGTGCATTATTTAAAAATAGAAGTCAAGTAAATATTAACCATAATTCCAAAATAATAGCAATCATGCAAAGAGAAGATTTTAAGAAGAATGTATAAGAAGTGATACTGCCAGAACTGCCTTTGGAGCTGCTCTCTGAGATTTAGGGTTTCTAGTACATGACAATTTGTATGACTGGTTTGGTGGAGAAATATTGTTTGTTTTTCTTTGCTATGGAAGGTTTTTATTTGACCTTTGGTTATGAAGGAGTGTTTAGCTGGGAACAGTATTCTTGATTGATAATTATTTGTCTTTAGGGCATGGCATACATCATTCCAGGCACTTGCTTTAATTGTCTCTGCTGAGAAATCTGAGGTGATTCTAATTAGTTTCCCTTTATAAGTGATTGATCTTTTCTCCTTGACAGCTTTAAGCTTCTTTTCCTTGGTCTGAATTGATACTGTGCAGATTATACTGTGACAGTGGGATGTCCTGTTCTGGTCTGGTCTGTTTGGGGTTGTAAAAGCTCCTTGTATCTGAATAGGCCTATCTTTTTGCATGTTTAGGAAGTTTTCTGCTAGGATCCTGAAACAAATTTCTTAGACCATTAACGTCTATTTCTAGGTGCTGCTCTACACACATTTTCCTCAGATTAGGACTTCTGATGGTGTCTTCCAAATATTGAATAGATATATCATATTTCTTAGGTTTGTCTTAGGTAATTGTTCTTTCTCTATAACACCTAGGCTGTCTTTAATACCCGAGATTCCATCTACTGCATGTTCTAACCTACTGTCAAGACTTTCTTCTTTGTGTTTTATTTCTTTTCCTTCTAATTGGTCGGCTTTGATGGCTTCAAATTTTTTGTTGGAGCTTTGTTTTAGGTCTTGGATTAACTTCTTTACTTCCTTAATTTGGTGTTCTGTGCTTATTCTCAAATCACTTAGTGGATTGGTGATGGTTTCCTTGGACTCCCATTCCTTCTGGTGGTCTCCATTCATCATTCTTTTTGTGGTCTCCTAGAATTGTTTCAGCTCTCTGTTTATGGATTTCATGAATGCCTGTATTGATCTTTGTCTATTCTCATCCCACTCTCGCAATTCCTGTATTACTCTTTGATTAGCTTCCTCATGTTCATGCAATTCCTATAGTTCTCTTTGACTGTTCTCAGGCTGCTCATGTAATTCCTGTCTTTCTCTTTGAGTGTTCTCAGCCTGCACACACAATTTCTGTATTTCGCTTTGACTGTCCTCAACCTGCTAATGCAATTACTGTATCAATCTCTGAGTAGCTTCTTCATGCTCATCAGATTCCAGTATGAATCACTGGTTTGCCTGTCTCTCCGTATCACACTCACACTCGTCCTTTGCAGGTTTTCAATCTTTTCATTCACCATGTTTACCAATAGTGTTTGTAGAGATTTTTGGGAACTCTCCTCTGGATTATTTATTAACTATTCTGTCAACAGATTATCATGAGTGGGAGTTCAGGTATCTGGAGTTACCATTTCTCTTGTGTTTTTCTGGCTTGTTCTGCCCATTTGGTATGAAAATAACACCAATTTTGTGCTAGAACACCATTTTAAGGCAAGCATCAACCAAAGTCCTGTAGTAGCACAGTCAAAAAACTGCAGATACAATCTAGTTCATCAGATAAAATCTATTCAATATCAAACAACTATGGATTAGTGGGCTAAGAACAACAAAGCAGAATTTGGCAAACCAGAAATTATTAGTTTTAAGGAGAAATGTGGGGAAAAATAGGACTAGAGGGATGTGGACAGATAAAAGGAGAGTGAATTTAGCCAAGTCCTAATCTCATAGAGGGAAATGGATTGGACAGAATGATAGGACAGAAATTAAGAAAAAAAATAAACAAGAAAAAATGAAAAAAATTAAATTAAAAAAGTGAAACACTTAACAAGTATGTATGTTTAAATATGATATTGAGAGAAGAAAAGGATAGGATGTGAGGAAGGCAAGGATAGGAAGGAGACATAAAAAACTAAAAAAAAAAGTCTCAAAATTAGTTACCTTAAAATTATATAGGTATAAATCGGTAATACTGGTATTAAAGAATTTAAGACAAAGAGGTTGTGAATTAAATAATAAATTTCTGGATTAAGTGTGTACACAATGGAAGATAAAGTCTAATTATCAAAGATGGGTAAATATCTGGGGATTAACAGAACAGTAATTAAGTCTTACAAAAAACCAAGGAATAAAAAAGGACCAAAAAGTCAGGAGTAATAACAAAAAGAGCACACCCATATACACACCTAAAATTAAAATTATGAGAGGGAAAAGTTTAGTAGAAAACAATTTATAAAAAATTAAAAATAAAAATGTTAAACAATATTCTTTGAATTTTTTCAGGGGTGTGTAGAATGGGAAGACCCTGTTTGTCCCCTGTGTCTGTAACCATTCTCTTGGAGTCTCTGGTTGGCTTGTGGTGTTTGGTTTTCCTGTGGCTTGATTGTTTTTTTACGTGAGTTTGTTTGACTAGGCAGAAAAATTCTCTGCATTACCCAAGATTTTGTGAACCACCTCCCAGGCTAGTTCAGTGGGAGGGAAATCTGCTTTGAGTATCACAAAAGAGGGAGATGGCTGTTCTCTCTAGTTTGGAGATGCTGTGATGAGGCTAGGTTGAGGCCTTTCAGCAAACAGTAGCTTTTAACTGAGGGGCTAGCTCCTGAGATACTCACAGAACTCAGCCTGGAGCCATTCTCAAGGTTTTATGTTTACTGAATTTCAATTGATTGTCTAGGCTGCCTTAGGGATGGGAGGAACCTGACTCTGTTTACCTAGTGAAGAAAGTCACTCCTCTAAGGGCGGGGCTTCCTTGCCTAGGCTGGTTGACTTTCCCTTGAGTGGAGGTGAGTCTGACAGGTCAGGTCCAGCTCCTGTGACCTCCTAAATGATTCTTGTTTTCTTCCAATGCCTGAGTTGGAGATAGCTGTTCAAATAGGTCTTTGTCAGTATCAAAGATATCTCTGATGGTGGTGGCAGGGAGGGGAGGCCTTCCCTCTTCTGCTCCCTGGGAAGGAGTGAGGATGTCAGGGTTCTACTACAACCAGAGTCTTTGTTCCTGGACCGTCTCTGGTCTGTGATCTGCAGGATGAAGATATCTGCTCCTTGTCATTTCTTATTGTTGAGTAGAATCTGCTCGCCCTCTGTGTCTGGCTCCTTTGACCCATGACTCTGTGTTGTAGGTATGGTGGCTATAACCACTGGCCCTGCTGCCACAGCCGCCACAGACATGGCTACAAGCACATGCTTAAATCTGTCTCCTTGCCTGGATTTTCCCTCTCTGGTGAAACTCTCTGTACTATGATGGCACACTTGGTGTGATTCTGTAGTCTAGGACTGTTTACTTGAACATTAAACTTGCTTTCTATGCCAGAGCTTGTTTAGCCTCCAGATTCTCCTCTGCCATCTTCCTCTGAACACATTTTTGCCTCTTATTGAAGTATATCTGATATTTTAAAGTAGATTTGTCCAAATATAAAATAATTTCATCAATCATTTCATTAGGACAATGTTGATCAGATTTATTTCCAGTAAATCTTAACCCTCAAAATAAATGAGAGCATGCAGTGTCAGTCTCCTATTAATATGACAAAATACTTTATAAAATTAACTTAAAAGGTGGAAAGATTAATCTTGGCTTCTGATTTTATACATTTCAATTTATGTTTCTTATCCTCATTGTTTTGGGTTTGTGGTGGTACAATACCTGATATCTGGAACATGTGATGGAGTATGTGTATTCATGGAAGCCATGAAGTAAAGAAGAGGAGGAATAGGATTGAGAAAGTGAGAAAGAGGAGGAGGGGAAGAGGGAGATGGAGAAGGAAAAGTAGGAGGAGACAGAGAAGTAAAAAAGGAAGAGGAAGAAATGACTTTGATCTTAACATCCTCTTTGATCACAAAATCTTAGTGACCAAATCTTTATGACTATGCCCACTTGAAAGGGTTCATCTCTGTATGGCAACATAGTGAAATCTAATTATTAATCGTAATCCTTTATAATTTCAGATTTAATTTCTAGAGTGGGGTGGTAGATCTTTCTATACAATTGCAATAACTTCTGTTCCTAAATATTAGAGATGGTATTGGGCATAGAGGTGGTTTGGTTATACCATTGTTGGAGAGATGAATGAAATATTTTGAGTGCAAATACATTTTATTTAACAGATAAGGAAGCTTCAAGAGGTTTCATTTTGTGACCTTCCAAAATGACTATTTCATATAACTCATAATGACTTGAATTTTTCATAATTTTATGGCATTTCCATTCAAGTATTTGTCATCTATAGTGAGGTTCTTTCTTTCAAGTTGAAGGAAAAATAAATACTATCATGATCTTTTAATTATTCTATAGAGAGTAGGTATAATATGTATTCAAAAATAAGTTATCTTCAAGTCTATAGGAATAATTGGATAAGTGATGGAATATCTTGCTTCAGTTACTTATATTGAGATTGATTCAATTTCTAAAAATCACTGTTGACATAAAATACATGAAATTCAGTGTTACTCTGAAATGACTTGGTAATCAAACCTCAGAAATACATGACCAGTAACTAAGATTTTTATATACTCAAAAAATGTATGGGGCTGGGAAGGTGGATCAGTGGTAGAGCACTTGCCTTGCATGCATAAGTCCCTGGGTTCGATTCCTCAGCACCACATAAGCAAAAATAAAAAAGCTGGAAGTGGCACTGTGGCTCAAGTGGTAGAACGCTAGCCTTAAGCTGAAGAGCTGAGGAACAGCGCCCAGACCCAGCATTCTGGCCACACGACTGGACCCCCTTCCCTAATGTATGAATCTACATTTTTATGTCAAAAAAAAGTTTAGGTTAAAAAGAAGAGAAAATCATGTGACCACAGTAGATAATATTTACTTTAATGAAAAATTGCCTGACAGAGCATTCAACTTGACAGAGCTTATTGCTTTTAGCTTACATGAGAAATTTGATTAACAATCACTTTTTTGCTTTTAAATAATAGATTATTTCAATTTGTCCAAAGATTCTGTCATTTAAACCTTTGAGTGTATATTTTTTTCATAAAAATGAAAACTATTTTTCACATTGCAGGTTCAAGTTTAATAACTAAATAAATATCTAAGTGTTAATTTGTTAAATTGAGCCTCTAGAACTCAAATAATATGAAATTCATTTTATTCTTAGATATATTAATCCTGTGCTAAATATGAGTGTCTCAAGCTTGTAATCCTCACTACTCAGTAAGCGGGTGTGCAAAGCCAGCCTTGGCAAGAAAGTTTGTGAGACACATCTCAATTAAACACACACACACCACAAGACCCACACACATAAACCACACACAAGCCAGAAGTGGAATTGTGGCTCAAACGATAGAGCAACATACTTGAGGGGGAAAAAAAAACCAAATAAAAACTAAAGGATAGGTCTTGAATTAAAATCACAAGAACAACATACACACACACACACATACAATATTAAGTCTAAATGCTTATTTTGATTTGAAGAAATAAACAATATTATGAAAAGTAATATTTGTTACATATCTTGCAATGTTTGTGAAGTTTTTAGTACAATTTGTCTTAAGATACATCATAGGTTATTAAAATTAATATTAATTTAGTTAATATTTCTAACTACTCATAACACCTTGGAGTACAACAGTTGGTATTTTTTCCATAGCCATAAGAGATATTCTGAGTAAAAGAAAGAGAGGAAGATTGGAAGAAAAAAGAAAGAAACAAAGAAAGATAGAAAGAAAGGAAGGAGAAAAAGAGAGAGAGAGGAAGAGATGGAGGGAAGGAAGGACGAAGGAAAAAAAATCAGAAGGAAGGAAGGAAGGAAGGAAGGAAGGAAGGAAGGAGGGGAGCGAAAAAGGAAAGGACAAAACCATTTAATTTATAAAATATATTTAGCCCAACAAAAACTTCATATAATGAATCCTTTAGTAAATTCAAGTTTGCAATTTTCACTTCTTTGCATGTTCTGTATGGATGAATGTAAGCAACAAATGAAGGATCAAAAATAACCTCGTGAATCTGTTTGCATCTGTAGCAATATGTATGCAAATCTTTTTAGAATTTTTTTACATCACCAAATAAATATTTGCCAACAATTTACACTTAGGTATAAATATTCTAAAAATTGATTAAACCAAAGGATGTCAATATGTTATATAATGTGAATACAAGGATTTGTAGTGTTATTAATATTACATTCTTAATGTTATATTAATTATAAAAATTTTATTATGTATTTTATCAGAGAAATTAGCATGCTCTGAATTTGGTGTCTGAGTCCTAATAGCAGAAAGTAATTAAAATCAAACAGATCTGTATTTGTTGGCTCAAATGAATATTTCTGAAAGCAATTAACTCATCGGAGATTGTTCAAATACATCAGAAGGTCCTTAAAAAGGCTATGCCACATTTACATGATTACCTATGATGTGATTGAAGAGCCACTAAACAATCATATTTCACTTTGCTATCACTATAATTATTCCCATTCTAAAAAGAATTATTCACATAAGTTACATGATATAAGTTTGTCCTTAAGTTATTATCATATATAAAATAATATCCAAATGATACTCTACACTGAGTTAAAGCAAAAATTGCGAAGTGTATTGGACTATGTAACTCCTTCCAGATACACATGTTGAAATTCTATTCCCCCTTCTGGTGATATTAGAACCAACCTTTCAGAGATGACACTACAATAATGATTGTGATGAAAGAAGCCCAATATAATTATTCTGCCATATGAACGTCCAGCAAGTAGATTATAATGAACCAGAAAGTGGACCCCCATAAGATAAGGAATTCTTAGAACAACCATTTTTATAATTAATATTCGAGCTTCTAGCATATGGGTAATATACTCCTGTTGTTTTTAAGCCACTTACTTTGAAGTATTCTCTTATAAAAGCCCAATGGCTGACAAAGGCAAAGTAATATTTAGTTAATATCACAAATTGTGACAAAAATATTCATAAAATTTTATTATTTGAATTTTATTCTCCAAGTCTACAGGTTAAAAATATTTTTAAATGGGAAGTGAATTGAGGTTCAACTCTATTCATCTATCATAATTAATTTTTGAGTATTTTTATTATCTTTAAGTAGTTGTACATTCACTGAGTTTATGGATACAGTGTATCTTGATCACTGTCACCTCTTTCAACATTCTCATCCACCCCTTCCAATCAAGCCCAATCCTACGTATCTCAATATTATGTTATGGAATCACTTGCCATTTAACAAAGCAGTTTAGGTGTACAGTGCACCTGGAATTGTGTTACCACTTCAACATCTTCACTCCCATTTCACACTACCTTTTCCTTTGTATATTTCAATTCTTGGAAGTATACAATGGATTCTTGCCTGTATACTATCCTTTTCACCTTCAATTTCCTACCCCTCACATATTGCCCCCCACTGTCCTCTCTTCCAGTACATATTTATTGGTAATTATTTTGTTGAGTTGTGACTTATTCTTTTAAGAGAATTATGGAATTTTCACTCTCCATGACACTTCAGATAATTCATTTGTACCTCCTTGCATACCATCCAGTGTGTTTACTTTTATATTTATAGGCACCTTCTATCTACCACAAATGAGGAAAATCATGCAAGCTAAGTTTCTCTGAGTGGGCTTTATTTCACTTAATATTATTTATAATTGTTTCATTTCCCTTAAGGATGGTGCAATATTATTCTTTCTGATGGATTAACAGAATTCCATTATGTATGCATATATATATGTATATATACATATATACACACATATATAATTGTAAATTGGGATCAATAACATTAGGTATATATATAATATATATGTATAATTTATATATACATATGTTATTCTTTCTCTCTTTTTACAATGAGCGGCATCTGGGCTGCTCCCTTATGTTGGCTAGAGAAAATAATGCAATAATGACCATGATTTTGCTGGTAGCTTCAGTTTGGTCTTGTTTCTGCTCCATTGTATAAATGCCCGTTAGTGGAATGCTGGATCATAGGTAGCTCTCTATTCAGTTCTCTGAGCAATTTCCATAGTGTTTTCCAAAGGGATTGAACAAGATTACATTCCCAACAACAGGGTAATAGAGTTTCTTTTGGGCCACATTTATCAATAACTGTGATTGTTCGATTTTTCATAATGACATTGTTACAGGGGTGAGATGAATCTCAGTGTTATTTGGATTTGCATTTCTTTTATGGAGAAAGATGTGTCTATTTGTCATTCTTACTTCTTCTTCTAAGAAGTATTATCCCATATATTAATTGGGTTCTTGTTTATTTGAGGGTTTATTTTTGTTGGGTTTAACTTTTTGATCTCTAAATATGGGTTAATTATGAAATCAATTGTCTGATGCTTAGCTAGTAAAAATCTTCTTCCATTCTGTTCTCTTTCTATATATCCTGCTAAGTTTTTCCTTTGGCATGAAGAAAATCTTCAGTATGATGCAATTCTATTTACCCAGAAAAAGAATGATATTACACCATTCATAAGGAAATGGAAAGACTTGGACCAAACTTATATTAAGTGAAGGAAGATAGACTCAAAGAAATATAAGTTGCCTGATTTCTCTCATTTGTTGTATTAGAATGTGCCTCTAATTCTAAAAGTAAAAACACTTGGATGGTAAAAGAGAAAACATTACACTTGCACATGATAAATTATAAGGGATTCTAAACATTTATACAGTGAGGTCAAAGGAGGATGCCTTTTTAAGAAGATCACCAAGGGTAAATAGCTATATGAATATCATCATATAAAATAATGTTCATTAAAATATTCTCCAAGAAATGACAATGAGAGTTTTTTTTATTATTTTGCTTTTTCCTTCTGTGTTCTGATGCTGTATTTTTTATATTTCTGCACCTTTTGTCTCATATGTAAGTTTGGAAAGCGCAACGGGGAACACAGAGATGGTGAGACACAGGGTTAACAAATACAGCAGTGCTACTCAATAGACACTACATTGTAAATGAACTATACAACTTATGGGGGAGGGAGGTTGAAAGGGAAAAACTGGGAGGATATGAGGGAAGAGGTGACACTGTTCAAAAAGAAATGTGCTCTCATTATTTGACTTATGTAATGTTAACCCTTCTGTACATGATCTTTACAAATTAAAAATGGACCTCATAAACAGGCCAGAGTAGCTATACTAATATTAGATAAAATATGCTTTAAATTAAAAGTGGTATGAAAGTAAAAAAGAGACAAAGAAAGATATTAAATATTCATAAAGAAAACGAGGGATATAACAATTTTAATTATCAATGCCTTGAATCCTAGAGCTCCCAAATTCATCAGACAAATACTACTTACACTAAAAACATGCATACATCTAAATACATTGTTGGTTGCTTGAACACATCATTTTTACCTCTGGACAGGCCACCCAGGTAAAAACTTAGCGAAAAACTTCAGAGCTAAATAATTGCATTGACAAGCTATACCTAACAGATATCTACAGACTATTTCACCTAACAGCTTCACAATACATATTCCTCACAGAAGCCCATGGAACATTCTCCAAAATCGATCATAACTTAGATCACAAGGAAAGTCTATGAAAATTCACAAACAAAAATAAAATTACTCTTTACATCTTGTCAGACCACGATGGGACCAAATTAGATCTTGACATCAAAAATCATCACAGAAAATTCTGAAACTCACAGACTGAATAACACATTGATAAATCATCAGCGAGTCACTGAAGAGATATGTAGGGAAGTTGCAACGTTTATGGAATTCAGTAGAAGCGAACATACAAAATACTACCACTTCTGGGACACAAAAACACTGGCAATACTCAGAGGAAAATTTATGTCTTTGAGTATGCATATCAACAAATTAGAACCATCTTGAATCAGAACTAATGATGTGGAACTAGGTCTTTGAAAAACAGGAAAAGCCAAACCAAAAACTGGTAAACAGAAATAATACAAAGTAGATTAAAGAAATAAATGAATTAGAGTCTTAAAAAATGTACAATCATAATTGACATTTATCTACTAGTAGCTCACATATTTGCCCAATGAATGTCAACCTACCTATTTTCAGAGATAGTCTCAACCAGCTAAAACCAGTGAACAAAACAAACTTCTAGGATTCTAAGAAACAACATTTTTTGCCTTTTTAAAATAAATTTACTCTGCTGTTCTTATGAAGGTGATTTATAGATGGATTACAATTACATGAGTCAGGTAAAGAGTACATTTCCTTTTGTGAAATGTTTTCAGTTCCCTCACTTGTTTCCAGTCTCACTCTCCTGTCCCCACCTATGTGTTAAATAGTTCACTTTCATCAATGTGCAATTTTTTGCTCTTTTCCCTAAAGCTCTGTGCCCACCCCTCACCTTCCTGAAGATGTACAATAAATATATCAGGCATAAGGTTAAGAAGAGAGAATTATCACAAAGTATAAAAAATAAACAAAAAACAAAAAGTTTTCTGTTTCCATATCTCATAGTTTGTTTGCATATGCATATCTTGTTATATAAACATAATTGTTTTTTTATCAAAAAGTTAATTCAGGGATTAAGGTGTGATAACATAATTTTGCTTTCTATTTAATAATGCTTTTTATTTTAATATGAAAGTTGTAAGTAACACAATTCAAGTCCTAGTAAAATTTATAGGCTTAGATTTAAAGTTAAAATTTCAAAATGCCTAATATTTCCATTTTGGCAACCAAAATGAAAAACAGGCATGTTTTATCCTCAAGAATGTCATTATTTCATATGTAAAAAAGTAAACTACATGTAATATTAATTCAGTGGAAATGAGCAATCAAATAATTATGCAATGCATCAATTCCATAGATTATGAAATTTATTGATAAAATTAATAAAACTTCTTTTAAGTAGATTACTTAAGACATGAAAAAAGATAATTTTATTTTCTAGGTGAAGTTGGTATAGAAATTAGAGTTCTGTGTGCTTGATACGTGTCGATTTACACACATGATTGGCTCATCTCTATGTTATTTGAAGATAACTGAGAACAGGACTAGAATAAAAAAAAATCACGCAAATGCTTAGCTGTATTTTGTGACTAAATATCACTTTATTTTATTTGAAAAATCTGGTAAATGTATTTAAGTCACATCAACAATAATGAGAAATAAACAGCTCCTAGCTCCTTAAAAGACAATAAGAAAAAAGGAAACAACAGAAAAAAATTGAACTTCATTTTGCACGTGGTCTTTGTATATTTTGGTGCTTTGTAATTGTGGATTATGTGACTATCCCATGAATTTGGGCTCAAATCAGAATGGCTATTGGAAGAAAATTTCAAAATGTAGAGCAGCTAACACAGCTGTGCAGTTGTTTGTAGGTTTCAATACATTCGCAGCTGGACATCAACTGTACAAAGGAAATAATTCTACTGTTTTGCAGGCAAGAATGTGATGAAAAGCATACTTTTATCTTCTTAGATGAAATAAGAAGACCACACTTTAAAAGATGACTAAACGATCATCCTTTTGAATAACAGTGCCATTTTTTGGGGGGGTCCGGTCGTGGGGCCCGAACTCTGAGCCTGGGCGCTGTCCCTCAGCTCTTCAGCTCAAGACTAGTGCTCTACCACTTGAACCACAGTGCCACTTCTGGCTTTTTTTCTTTTTGCTTATGTGGTGCTGAGGAATCAAACCCAGGGCCTCATGCATGCAAGGCAAGCACTCTACGATTGAGACACCTTCCCAGCCCAAACAGTGCCATTTTAAAGGCACTCTAGATAATTCAAGTCCTGCATTCCTCCACAAACATTAATGCCATTCACAAATCATTGCTGAAGGGAATTTCCAGTTTTATTTGATATTTCAAATTGCTTAGGAGTAACAGAAAAAATAATTCAAGTTGTTGAGAAAATTTACTTTAGAATAAGCAACCAAATCAGATTCAATTCCATAGCATAACCTTTACGAAAAAGGAATTAAGGAATATGGCATGTCCTTTGTAATTTAATATGAGTAATTAGGGCAAAATGCCAAAAACAGACTCTAAAAAGAATTCTTTGTTAAGATATATTAAAGATTACCTACAGACAGGTAATTTTACCTACATTTTCTATTATATGATAACATATTTTTGGCTGCTAATCAGAGAGACTCAAAATTATTTTTAATTATGATATGAAAAATGCATCATCATGAATAAATGAAATCAGGGAGTACATGGCTCGAGAGCTGGTTGGTTCTGTTAAATGTTCTCATTATTTTGAATTTCTGGTGTTTTTGTATGTGTGGAATTATGAATGTATTTTATGTCTGGGCAGGAAGATTGATTATTAGATCATTGTCTGATACCCAATGTCAGGAACCTAACCTGAGTGAAAGTGGTAAATGTGTGTGTGTGTGTGTGTGTGTGTGTGTGTGTGTGTGTGTGTGTGTATGTGTGTGTGCCTGCCAGTCTGTATTTAGAAGGAAGTGTCTTATTTCTCTCAGGGTATATACTTAATTCTATTAGTTTTATTACATTAATGACAGCAGATAGACGTAGTTAACATTTTCAAACTTATGTTTATATTCTTTTGATTGCATGAACAAACCAAAAATTTATGTTTGGGGTATGAGTTTTGTGGAAGGTCAGCTGAAAGTATAAACATTTGGAATCTTGAGAAAGATATCAATGACGATCATTTCAGTATAGAACAATTTTAGACAACACTTGCAAGGATATGTCATCCTATATGAAAATGAAACATTTATTGATTTTTCCATAGCTACAGTATTCTATAAATTTGTAGGACAACAAGTTAAATTATGGAAACATAAAAGTAATGTGATTATTTATTGCATTCAGTTTTACATTTTAGTTTTGTCAAGTCAAAATATCATTTAGTTTTATTGTATAGGAAGGAAAACCCTAAATATTATAGTTTGTTCCATATTTCATATTAGGAAGCTTTCTTTGTATCAATAAGTTTATTTCTTTTGTTTCTACTTTCCTATTCATAATTCTGTTTCTCATAATAGTTTTGTAAGGACTTTTTCTTTCTCCCAATTTGGGGCTTGAACTTAACTCATGCTCTGTTTGCTCCCAGTAGTCAGTCTACTATTTGAACCATGTTCCAGCCCAGAAATTTTTGTAGTTTATTGGAGATAGAACCTCATGAACTTTCCTACCAGACAGAAAATCATTATCCCCCAAGTCTCATCTTTCTTAATCACTAGCATTATATAGATGAGTCATGGAACCCAAGAGTCAATGACTTTTCATGTCTTATAGAATACACATGTTTGCTAGTAATTGTAATTATAAATTACCACAGCTTGAGTGCATTAACACTGTAAATACATTTCCTCTGAGTTAGTGGAACTAAAACTCCAAGATCAGAGTTTGCTTCTTCTGAGTCCTCTTTCCTTGGCATATTCAAGACCTTCTGCTTCTCTTGGAGGAGACTTCAACTTCAATGGTACCATTGAGATTCTGTTTCCATATGCAGTCACTTTCTAAGACAATAAGTTTTTGATCTTTAGTATGATTTCAGTGGGACAGTATCCAACACATAACATATTACTTAATGGATGAAAGAAAATTTCTAATAGGAAATCATTTGTTTGTGGCATGGAAGTTATGGTTATACTTTTTAAAAATAGCAAAAAAGTAAAGGCTTTATTAAAGCTTGTTAAACGAGTATGAAATCTTGACCTTAGACATGCCAAATTCTTACCCTGGCACACACTTAAATTTCTAGGGGAACTGGAGGATTGAACCCAAAACCCTATACTTGTGAAACAGCCACTACTACTACCATATCTGCAGATTATAATTGGATTGCTTATTTTGAGGCAGTATCACTATGCCTGGGTATTCTTGGACTGTGGTCCTCCTAACACAAACATAAAACATTGCACCCAGCAAATGGTTAGAGTATCTGAAACTTCATTTTGTGTTTGGGCTTGCTTGGAGCTGGAATTCTCTAATCTTTGTTTTCCAAGTAGATAATATAGATTTGAGCAACTTTATCCAGTAAAAGTATGCAATTTCAAAATATCTTGATATTGCCTATATTTGTGCTTAATATATAAGCTAACCATAATTTTCTCCCTCTTTTGTTTAGTACTCTGAGTTAAAAACATTGACTTTCTTAATATACATGGCTTTGTTTTGGATGAAATCCTATCACAATAAAAAAAAATCCCCCAAAGTTTATGTCAAAAATCATGGAAAAGAAGGCTTCTGTTTGGAAAAAAAAACACTGATCCTTAAGTTATAAATGCAGTATATTTATAGTGTTCGTCAATACTTTCTTAAGTATGAGGAGGAAGGCAGAATTGTGAAAGATGTCAGGTCTCTGTAGAAATTCTGTAGTTCTCTCTTCATGTTATCTTCCTTCATTAGAGCTTGCTTTATTAAAATGCTCTGGGTGTGGCTCATTTTATGCCAACACAAAATATAAAAAACCAATGACATTTTCACTGAACAAACATTCATTAAAAATCATGAAATTATAAAGTAAAACACCATGCCATTTTTTTTTGTCGGTCGTGGGGTTTGAACTCTGGGCATGGGCACTGTCTCACAGCGCTTCAGCTCAAGGCTAGCACTGTACCACTTAAGCCACAGTGCCGTTTCTTGTTTTTAGGACGTTTATTGGAGATAAGAGTCTCACAAATATTTTGTCCATATAGCTTTCAACCACTATCCTCAGATCTCAGAGCCATGAGTAGATAGGATTACAAGCATGAGGCACCAAAGCCCAGATCCAAGTCAATTTTTAAAAAGCAAGCTTATTGAAACTTCTGGCTTTTTCCAATAAACAAACTTATTTTTTCAGCATTAATTTATAACTATGAGTTATTTTTAGATGTAACTGGGATTTTTTAATAGATTCAAATATAATTTTTACTATTACTCAGTATCTCACAAATATCCACTATCATTAACTTTGCACAAAGTCAATAATTACATACTATCTTACACAGTATTATTACATTCTATAATGCATATGGTGTGAAATGAAAATAGTTTGGACAATTTCATATAAATTATTAGGTGCTATTTTAACATTATAAATTCACAACTGTGTTTTTAAAATAAGAAAAAAAGATTTTAGTGTTAAAATCTAATATGAATGTGTAGTGTGTCCCCCCCCCCCAATACTCTGGTTTCTCTTCAGATCGTACAAATCTTTCGCCTTTTACTAAACCAAAAATTCTGAGTACATACAGACAAAATTATTTTCTTTTCACTAAAGACTTTGAAGTAATATCATTGGAAATAGTGAGGCAAATGGAGGAAGAATTCAACTCACATCCAACAATGTCTCTGTTATTTTGCTACTCCTCCACTAAGACCTGCCCATTCACAGTTGTCATAAAAATTCAAATGTCTCTCTTAGAATTCTATTTGAAAAACTTCTAAATCACTGATTCTATTTGTACTTTCTCTTATATGAAACAAAATAGAAACACAAAAAAAATTGAAATAAAATGCCCACATATGTTGAAGTCACCACAGCTGGAAAAACAATCAAGAAAGTGGAAATTCCCCAGGAACAAAAACATGTTATGTACAGTTTTTTAAAAGTACAAAAACCTCAAATACATGTTAATTTGAGTAGAGCTATAAGGATAACTGTCTCTCAGAAATAAGTTTGTTTTAATTTGTAATTAAGTTCATCTGGGTGAACCTAATATAGCAAATCCCTTGAAAGGATCAAATTGTTTAAAACAAAGCTAACTGTATATGAAGTAAGATCTGCACATATTTAAAAGAAAAAATGCTATAGTATTAAATCACAAAAATCATGACATACTTAACATATTCATAAATGCAATGAATAAGTCCAATCGTATCCATATTGACAACTAAATATAATTGATTTAACAAGCACAAAATATGCAAGTAATAGAATCTGAGCAGTTTACATGAGTGTACCAATATAAACCTACTCTAAATTACACTGTTTGTAGAAGAATGAACATGGGTTATCTAAAGGCAAACATCAGCACTTTATATTAATGAAAGTAAAAAATCTCATGAAAAGAGAATAGTAGCTTCTGGAAAATGCAATTTTAATAAATGGTGGTCAAAATATTTCTAGTGCTGACAAAATTGCATACCTATTTAGTGAGATCGAGAAAAGACCCAAGATACTCGAAGTGATTTGAAAGGTTGGCAAAGTAGCAGGGTACAACTATAACCTTATTTTGGATGTTGGCTCTGGCATGGAATTCATATACTCTTTGATCTGACAAATGAATATATGAAAGAACAGAACTTCTCCAACTAAATATCAAGACCTAACAAAACATATAATCAGAAAAGTCATCTTGCAAGCCTTATTGCAACCTGGATAAAAAAAATCAGTCATACTGATTCTGTATTTATTGTAAATGTTGATTTTTTTCATAAATTATTTCCTTTAGCTTGCATTTTTAAAACATTTTGTTAAGTGTATATGGTTAACTAATTTTGGATTTCTTCTGCAATTTAGTTCTGAGTATAAGGTCTCACTTCAGTTCCTAACCAATGAAATGATGTTGTTTACAAAACAAATGCTCATAATCACTGTTTATAATACACAGAATCTCATAAGCATGACACCAGTAAGCAGAGGTTAACATTTTGATATCATGGTCTCATGACTGATGAGGCCTATCTGCATGAGTATACTTGTACCTAGATTCCTCAGCCTAAATTTAGCCACTTTTAAAAAGTGTCACCTTTATCTGTCGCCTATCAGCGATTAAACCTGAGTATAAAGCCTAAGGAAAATGATAAGGTAAGAATTAAGCTTTTCTGGGTTCACTGTATTTGATGTAGGTATAATTTGTGGAGGGGAAGGGAAAAAATTGTTTAAATATGGATACAGGTGGACCCATTGCAACAATGAGATGTACAAGTCGTTATGTCGAAAACGAACTTTACAACTTTGGTGCAGGGGGCGGGGTGGGGGGAGCGGGGAGGATTGTGCGGGTTGGTGGCGGGGGAAGGATGAGAAGGGATGGGAAGGGGAAACAAAGGTGTGGCTACGATGCTTGATAAGAAATGTACTCATTATCTTGCCCATGTAATTGTAACCCCTCTGTACAGTATTTTCACAATAAAAAATAATTTAAAAAAAGAATTTAGTTTTTCTGGATATAAAGTAAACAAAATGAAGCATAAACTAAATCACTGGTTTAAAGTCAAACTATTTCTCCAAAATATTCTAAACATTTCCTTACAATGCGTATTATTCTCAAGAAGGGAATGGGTAAAGTGAGAAGAGGACTAACCAAGCATTGTCTTCAAATATACATAATTTGAATTTACCTCTTTATTTCACTATAAGCATTTTTTATTTGAAAAAACCTGTTTGAATAATTGATTTCCAGATCAGGTATAATATATCCTAGTTGCATACACCAAACTACAGTCAGAAAATGGCATATAGCAATTAAGTAAGAAAACATATTCAATAAATAGCAAAAGTATATACCTATAGAGATAATATTTTGAAGAATGCATTGAAAATATTCTAATATAATAATTAAGTTGATTGAACAACTTCACATTGACAGCAATTAACTAGAATACTTTAATGCTAATTGTACAAGATTGTCGTTCTAAATGAGCAAAATATATTTCTCCTTTTACTTTGTCAAGGAATTAACTGAAAAAAAGAAATTAACATATGAATCTATAACAACTGGAATGAATTTTTGTCTTTTTATTGGAAATTTTAATTTCACAAAGTATTTTTAATTGTGTTATACACATATGTCCCCTTAGTGTAGCTTGTTAAATTTTATTCCTGTTATTAATTTCATCACCCTATTTTTATACTTACATTTTATTATGTGATCATACTAAGTTATAAAGTATTTGAACACATTAACTCCAAACTATTTCTCTTCATCTCCTCATTCACTATATTCCAAACTGAATAAGTTACATCTTTTTGTGTGTGAAAATACTGTACAAAAGGGTTACAATTACATGGCCAAGATAATGAGTACATAGCTTTTTGGGGGTGAGGGTGTGTGGTCGTGGGGAGTGAACTCTGGGCTTGGACGCTGTCCCTCAGCTCTTCAGCTCAAGGCTAGCGCTCTACCACTTGAGCCCCAGCCCCACTTCCAGCTTTTTTTCTTTTTGTTTATGTGGTGCTGAGGAATTGAACCCAGGGCCTCATGCATGCAAGGCAAGTGCTCTACCACTGAACCACCTTCCCAGCACCAATGAGTACATGTCTTTTTTTAATGTGATATATATTTTTTATTTTTTATTGTGAAAATACTGTACAGAGGGGTTACAATTACATGGGCAAAATAATGAGTACATTTCTTATCAAGCTTTGTAGCCTCCTCCTTTATTTCCCCTGACTATCCCTTCCCATCCTCCAATTGTCCCCCCCAATACTTCCAGCTCCCGCTCCCGCCCCCGCCATGCCACAACAAAATTGTAAAGTTCGTTTTCGATATAACGACTTGTACATCTCATTGTTGCAATGGGTCCACCTGTATCCATATTTAAACGATTTGTTTTTCCCTTTCTCTTCCACAAATTATACCGACATCAAATACAGTGATAGGGGAGGGACATACATAGTAACAAAGTAATGATCTTATCAATGTGCTAGAAACAATCGCATGAAAGAAAAAAACAACAACATTTGAATACATATCCTAGGGTTCATTTCCCTAACATCAACTTATCTGACGTTTTCTGCTTGACTCACACATATACTAGATACTGCAAATAAGGGAAATCATGGGACCTTTCTTTCTTTGGGCTTGGCTTATTTCACTTAATATAATTTTTCCAAGACTTTCCATTTCCTAACAAATGGGGCAATGTCATTCTTTCTGATGGAGGCATAGAATTCCATTGTGTATGTATACCACATTTTCTTGATCCATTCATCTACTGAGGGGCATCTGGGTTGGTACCACATCTTAGCTATAGTAAATAATGTTGCAGTAAACATAGTCATGCTGTTAGCTTTAGTGTGGTCTTGTTTGTAAACATTTGGGTAAATACCCAAAAGTGGGATTGCTGGGTCATAGGGGAGCTCTATGTGGAGTCTTTTGAGGAACCTCCATACTGCTTTCCAAAGTGGTTGAACAAGTTTACACTCCCACCAACAATGAAGTAAGGTTCCTTTCTGTCCACATCCCCTCTAGCATCTGTTGTTGTTAGAGTTCTTGATTTTTGCCATTCTAACTGGAGTGAGGTGGTATCTCAATGGTGTTTGGATTTGCATTTCTTTTATGGCTAGTGAGGATGAGCATTTCTTCATGTGTCTATAGGCCATCCTTCTTTCTTCTTCAGAGCAGTTTCTCTGTAAGTCTCTACCCCACTTATTTATTGGGCAGTTGTTTCTTTGAAGATTTGTTGTTGGGGGGCTGGGAAGGTGGCTCAGTGTTAGAGCACTTGCCTTGCATGCATGAGGCCCTGGGTTCGATTCCTCAGCACCACATAAGAAAAAAGCGGGAAGTGGCGCTGTGACTCAAGTGGTAGAGCACTAGCCTTGAGCTGAAGAGCTCAGGGACAGTGCCCAGGCCCAGAGTTCAGGCCCCACAACTAAACCAAAAAAAAATTAAAAACAAAAAGATTTGTTGTTGGGGGACTTAATTTTTTGAGTTCCAGGTATAATTCAGATAGGAGCCCTTTGTCTGTTGTATGGCTAGTGAAGATCTTCTCCCAATGTGTGGGCTTTCTATTGATCTTGCTAGCTGTGTCCTTTGCTATGCAGAAGCTCTGCAATTTCATGCAGTCCCATTTATACAACCTTTCTTTAATTTGTTGTGTTTCTGGGTCTCTATTAAGAAAATTTCGGCCTGTGCCAAGGAGACCTATGGTTTCTTCTATTCCATCATGAACTGTTTTCAGAGTGTCTGGTTTGATTCTGAAATCTTTGATACACTTGGAGTTGATTCTGGTGCAGGGTGATATATAAGGATCTAGCTTTAGTTTTCTACAAGTACTTAACCAATTTTGCCTGGGCCATTTACCGAAAAGGTTGTCTTTCTTCCATTCTATTTTTTTATCTCCCTTATCTAAGATTAGATGACTATATGTCTGTAGGTTCATTTCGGGGTTTCCAATTCTATTCCATTGGTCCTGAGGTCTATTCTTGTGCCAGTATCAAGCTGTTTTGATCACTATGGCTTTGTAGTTGAGTTTGAAATTTGGTATTGATATTCCTCCAGCATTGTTCTTTCTTTGAGCATCGTTTTTGCTATTTGGTGTCTTTTATTATTCCTTATGGATTTTTGGATTGCCACTTCAATTTCTTTGAAGAATGAGGTTGGAATATTGATAGGTATCACACTGAATTTGTAGATATCCTTGGGAATTATTGCCATTTTCATGATGTTGATCTTTCCAGTCCAGGAGCATGGGAGATTTTGCCACGTTTTAAATTCTGTTTTGATTTCCTATTTCAAGATTTTGAAGTTTTCATCATAGATGTCCTTCACTTCTTTGGTTAAGTTAATTCCTAGGTACTATATGATTTGTGGTGTTATTACTAATGGTGTTTCTTTCCTAATTTCAGCCACACTTTTCTCATTATTGTCATACAGAAAAGCCATGGATTTTTGAGGGTTAATTTTATACCCTGCTAATTTGCCAATGTTTTGAATCAACTTGAGTAATTTAGGAGTGGAGTCTCTGGGATTCTTTAACTACACGACCATGTCATCTGCAAAGAGGGAGAGTTTTACTTCTTCTTTCCCTAGTTGGATCCCCTTTATGTTTGCGTTTGTCTTTCACTGAATCTAGGCATTCAAATACTAGATTGAAGCAAATTGGAATGAGTGGACATTCCTTGTCTTGGTTCTGACTTAAAATGAAATGGCTTTAGTTTTTCACCATTAAGTATAATGCTGGCTGTAAGTTTGTTATTCATAGCCTTTAATGTATTGAGGAATGTTCCATAGATTCCTACTTTTTCCAGAACCTTCATCATAATGGGCTGTTGGATCTTGTCAAATGCTTTTCCTGCATCTATTGAGATAATCATGGGGTTCTTATCCTTACTCCTGTTGATGTGATGAATCATATTAATTGATTTGCATATATTGAACCAGCTTTGCATCTCTGAAATGAATCCTGTTTGATCGCGGTGTATGATTTTTTGGATGCATTGTTGAAGTCAATTGGACAAAATTTTGTTAAGAAGTTTTGCCTCAATGTTCATCAACGAAATGGGTCTATAGTTCTTTTTCTTTGTTGAGTCCCTGCCTGTTTTGGGGATGATGGTTATGATGGCTTTATAGAATGAGTTTGGTAGTGAACTTTCTATTTCAATTTCATTGAAGAGTTGGAGGAGTATTGTTGTGAGCTCTGCTTTGAAAGCCTTGTAGAATTATGCTGTAAAACCATCTGGTTCTGGGCTTTTCTTAGATGGGAGGTCTCTTATTGCTGTATTTCAATGCTTGATATGGGCCTGTTAAGATGGTTTTACTCATCTTGGTCTAGTTTCGGCATGTAAATATTTCTGCCAAGTTCTCAAACTTATTAGCATATAGTTTTGAGAAGTATTACTTTATAATATTCTGAATCTTGATTGTTTCTGTGCTGATATTTCCATTCTCATCTCTGAGTTTATTTATTTGGGTGTGTTCTCTTCTTTATCTCATAAGATTTGCTAAGGGTCTCTTAATTTTTTCGAAGAAGTAACTTTGTTTTGTTGACTTTTTGTTTTTTGTTTTGGATTCTAATTCATTTAATTCTGAGTTAATTTTAACTATTTCTCTTTGTCTACTGTATTGGGGTGTATCTTGCTGCTCTTTTTCAAGGAGGCTCAGATGTCTCATTAAATTGTTGGTTTCAGATCTTTCCAATATGTTGATGTAGGAACTCAAAGCTATAAACTTGCCCCTGAGTATTGCCTTTGCTGTGTCCCAGAGGAGCTGGTAATTTTTGTGTTGATTTTTGTTGAATATAATGAGCATTTGAATTTCCTTTCTAATCTCTTCCGTGACCCACTTGTGATTCAGCAGTGTGTTATTCAGCCTCCATTTGTTATAGGACATTATTTGCTGGCTTTTAGTGTTGAGTTCTAATTTTACTCCCTTGTGGTCTGAGAGAATGCAAGGTATAACTTCAATGTTTCTGAATTTGGACAAGTTTGCTTTGTGGCCTAAAATATGGTCTATTTTGGGAAATGTTCCATGTGTTGCTGAGAAAATGTATATTCTGATGCTGCTGGATGAAATATGCAGTAGATGTGTGTTAAATCTAATTGGTCTATGCAGTTGTTTAGATCTGCGGTTTCTCTGTTGAGGTTTTGCCAAGTTGATCTATCTAGTTTGGATTGTGGTGGGTTAAAGTCCCCAACAATTAATGTCTTTGCATCTAAGTGTGATTTGAGGGAAAGTAGTGTTTCTTGGATAAATTTTGGTGCTCCTTTGTTTGGTGAATTGATATTTAGAATTGTGAAATCCTCTTGAGGGAGAAATCCCTTAATTAGTATATAGTGACCTTCCTTATCTCTACTCACTAATTTTAATTTGAAGTCTATTTTATATGATATTAGGATTGCATCTCCAGCCTGTTTATGGGGGACGTTTGCTTCCAGAACAGTTTAGCAGGGACAAGGAAGCATAGATAAACTGAAAGATAAAAATTGTGAAGATTTTAGGACACAATCAGGGTAACAAGGTCATGCGTGTGCAAACTAGGTACCCAGTACTAGGGTAGAAGCAATTGGCATGGTGGAGTGATGTAGTGCAAAGCTCTGCGTTTGCCTCTCCAGTTTTGGCTGTTAGATCTTTAGGGAACTACCTCTAGCAACTCATTATCAGCTTGTTGTGTTTAGGCACGTACCATGCATAAATGTCTACTCCAAGTAGATTGCATTCTTTGACATCAGCTATAGGATCTTTGCCCTAAGCATCCTGAGAGACCACACTGCACAATGCTGCAGAACTGGCTCCACATAGTGAGCTTCAATCACCTCATACAACTCTCGCTGCTCCTTTCCAGTGTCAATTATCATGGTAACAAGGGATCTGAGATGTGTTCAGCAGCAGTGGGAAACTACCATTTCTTACCCTGGCATTCTGGGAGCTCCCTAGAAATGGGCAAGATCACTTGCTGGTCTTCCAACCTCTCCTTGTGGCTCTAGATAGTCAGACTCTTGTAATTCAAATGGGTTATTTTGATGTCCAGTTGGCCTCAAACTTGCTCTGTCTTCTCTCTCTAGGTGCTCATCAGCTTCAGCTGCCTCTCCTTTTCCCTCCAGGTAGTTCGCTTCATTTCCACATCCTTTGAATTGTGCTTCATATCAACCTGTGGTTTTCACACCAAACCCTTCCACATTCTCATCTACATCTCTAGCTGTGAATCTGGCACAACAATCTCATGTAAGTTCTTTATCTGCTTATCAAGATTTGAGCTGGAATCCAAGGTAGTACTAGCTAACTGAGAACACGGGAAGCATCTTAAATACTCCCCTGCCATTCACTGCTCATTGAGAAAGATGTAAATCTGTTGTGGTCAGTCTCTCCTTTTCCATTTCTGGTTCAGCAGAATAAAGTGAAGTCACAGTGGAGCTACCAGACAGCTGCTATGCCAGCAAGTGAGACAACCAATGATAATTCAGTGAGAGGATACTTATCATATATACTAGGGTAAATGCACATATTTGTAGGACACTAAGGGCTATCATCAAACTAGTTATTTTATGTCCCAAATAGCAGACCAATCTTAGGCTCTCCCCTACATCTTCCAGTTCTGAAGTCCCTGAGGACTTCTAAATACAACTCACACCTATTAACATGGGTGAATAGAAAAGTATGGGTTAGTATTCTGAGTGTGTACTAAGGTGTTGTTTGTCATGACTACCATGAAATCAATGTCCTTTCTCTGACTTTCACCATATCTCTTTATTTGGTATAAGTGGCAGATTTCTTAGTGTGTCTTTTTTTCCTGTTAGTTCAGTGCACAGGTTAAAACATTAAGCATGCCAAAATATGGGTTTCCATTGTTCTAGGGGACATTTTGCATCCTTTCTTCCAAGTAACTTTCTTCTTGAGCCCTCATATGCATATGCTCACAGAAGTGAATGTCTCACAAACCATGGACTATAGTTGCTCAATGATGATTATCTCACACAGATACTCAAGCAGTTTGGGTCTGTAGCCTTTCTAAAAGGCCTTGGACTAGGTACTGTGCGCAACATTGACAGTAATTCCTCAGAGCAATACCACTGACAGCAAGTGAACCTTGATTACTATTTAGCCCTTAGTGGTCCTACCTAGGGTATGAACACATGAAGAAACCCTGTTTAGACTACTGTACAGTGTCTCCATCAATGAAATCATTTTGAGCCTAGGAAAAAAATCTCTATTTGTAAATCAGTACACATAAGAAGCAGATGATTCCCCATACTCAAACTCCAGGAGAACAGAGTGTAAGGATGTCTACACAGTTGGGAAATATGATTCTGAGGGGTGGGAAGGGATGAGTTAGATAGCCAAGAAGTAATTATAAGTTTCTGAATTCCTTACCTAACTTCCGTCTGCCCCTCAGGTTCAATTCAAGAAGTTGTGGAATGTTTACGATCACAAAATGAAGTTTTTAATCCCAGGCTCAAACTCTAAGCATTCTTCTTACATCTTCCCACCTGCCCTGATGTAAAGGGTTAGAAGGGCAAAGGGGAAGGGAGCCCCATGCTCAGGAATATAAATGGAGCTTACAAGCCACTGCAGTCTCTGACTTTCTTTGTTGAAGGTAAGATAAAAGGCAGCTTGAGTTTCTAAGAACTCAAGGTTTCTAGGCTATATGGCTCCTTCAGAGCTTCTTTTCCTCCTCCTGTGTTTTGAGAGCAGCATTTATTAAAGTGCTTCTGTCTCTTGGGGCAATCTTTCTCTTTACACAATGCTTAAAGTACATAATAGGTGGAAGCTGTCATTAAATTTAAAAAAGTATGAAATAGCACACAGTGTGTGCTTCCCGTGAATTCCTGGATCTAACAAGTTTCCAATTCTGAAGACAAAGAGATTATGGGTGAGTACTAAAAACCGCCCCTGAATGGTGAACCTAGAACACTTTTCTCAAACCAGGTTCTGTCCAGTACAGTAGTTACCACCTATAATCCTTCTTATTAGGATGGCTTAGATATACTGGATCAAAGAACTTATAGACCATGCAAGACAGAAAAGTCTAAGATATTGAGTCCCAAAAGAAGAAACTGGGCCAAGAAGAGAAAAGTTATCATTGCTGGAAAAGGAGGACTTAACTAGGAGAATGTTTCTCTGAATACAGACATGGGTATAATTATCACAAAGTTCTAAGTTGTGGCTCATCAAGAGAGAAACTATCAAGTCAAACCTCACTAAGGCTAAAAATAAAACTTACAAAAAAACTATTTGGATTTCCGTAGTAACATCTATTTTAAGGAGAGAGAGAGAGAGAGAGAGAGAGAGAGAGAGAGAGAGAGAGAGAGAGAGAGAGAGAGAGAGAGAGAGAGAGAGAGAGAGAGAGAGAGAGAGAGAGAGAGAGAGCATGCTGTCTGAGATTATGTATGGGACAGAATTGATATTTAAAAATCATCATATTGAAACTATCCTTTAGTTTTCCCATTCAAGTCTGGTGGCATTTTAGCTCTACCACTGGAAACACTCAATTCTTGCTTTCTTCTGGTTAACTGGAGATAAACATGTAATGGATAAACCTGGGTTGGTTTCAAACTATCATGTTCAGATATGAGCCATTATTCTCAGCCCAGTATTTCCAGTAAAATACTTAAACTTTCTGACTCTCAGCTTCTTCCTGTGTGGAAAGTGAAAAGAATTACTTTGTGGACCTTAGAATCCGGTGGGAGTTATGACTGGGTGCAGGAAGTATAAGTGTTCAGGATGTTTGGATAGAGTCTGACACTCTCATAAAACTACTGATGTTTATATAGAAATGAATTCCAGGCATAGGAAACAAGATGGATTTTTCTGTTCTTTATCCATTTATGGGCATTGAGGGAGCCACAGAAATTCAAGGAGAACAGGGAAACAAATGCAGCAGTTGTACTCTGTAGATAATATGTTCACAATGAGCTATACCTCTTGTGGACAGGGACTGGAGGGAAAATTAGAGGGAGCAAAGGAAGTGATGAGATTGTGAAACAAGAAATGAACTCATTATCGACTTATAAAATGGTGATCTGTCTGTACACTCCCTTAACAATAACAATTTAAAAAATCTGAGTTAATGATCTTCTCCTCCAGTTTTTGTAGGGGCCCATAAAACTCAAGCCCACCTATGGAATTTTTGAAGGTCACATTATATGATAATTAATGTAGAGCCAGAATCTCTTAAGAAATGTTATAAAAAGTATTTCATTTTTAGTACTTGTTTCTCTTTGAGTGGCGATTCTATATGTTGTTGTCAGAGCTATTTT
Organism: Dipodomys merriami; assembly: GCF_024711535.1. Lineage (NCBI taxonomy): Eukaryota > Metazoa > Chordata > Mammalia > Rodentia > Heteromyidae > Dipodomys > Dipodomys merriami. The sequence goes on along the minus strand of NW_027206490.1, from coordinate 3,660,762 downwards.
TTTACTTTTTGTTTTTAGTACTTGTTAGGTGTTGACATCCTTCTTAAAGGTTTGCAACAAAGGTCTGCTATATCTTGGCACTCTGCCCCTAAATAAAATGGTAATCAGCCTATGAAATTAATGTTCTTCAGTATGAGTTTTATTTATTGATTTAGTTTGTCGGAGGTCGTGAAATCTGGGCCTGATTGCCATACCTCAGCTCTTCACCTCAAGACTAGTGCTTTACCAGTTGAGCCACAGTACCACTTGTAGCTTTTTCTGCTTAAGTGGTGCTTAGGAATCAAATCCAAGGTCTCGTGCATTCAAGATAAGCTGTCTACCACTGATGCACCTTCTCAGCCCCTATGAGTGGTATTTTTGTGCACGGTCTATCAAGGAAATCACTGAGCAAATGTATTCATTTGCCACTAAACATGTTCAGAATTATGAATTATCTGATATTTTAATGAATAAAACTGTTATCATTGATACTAGGAAGTGTTTGTCTCTCCATACTAAAAACATGCAGGAGGGTATTTTAAACTAAAACTACACAAGAAATTTTAAGATCTTGTTGCTAACAAATGTGTCCAGGTATTATTACATTAAACAGAAAATTCAAAATGGTTTTTCTTTATGAATACAGAAATCAAAAGTCTTATAATACTTATTTCAAAAAGCAAAATAAAGAGGAAAATCAGTCAGGAGGTAAAATTTATATTGAATGTTAATATTTTAAGAGGAAAAGGAGATCCTAGATGGCAGAGTAAAGACAAAGCAATATCAGAGCCCTATATGTTCAATAATAAATGAGAAGCTTTAATTGCAAAATTGAGCTGGAATGAGCACATCAGGCAAAGGCAAGCAATCAGAATCTACCACCAACAAAAAAACACCATAATGTATATCTCAGCAAAAGGAAATAAGTTTCTTATCCTTGAATTCAATGATACACATAACGCCCCCTATACTCACACACACACACACACACACACACACACACACACACACACACACACACACACACACACACACACACAGGAATGTATGCAACAGCTCAACCTACTAACATCCATTCAACATGAATCAAAGATCTTCTTATAATATTTGATATTTTAAATGTTTCAAGTCTTGTAAATAATTGATAACAGATGCATAAGCAAATATTTTTGGAATAACACTCTGCTATGGAAATTAGAGTTTATGATGGTTATAACTGTAAGGTCTGCACAGGGACACCTCCCTCTCTTTTGGCTGCTTCTGCCCAGTATCTGTTACCTAGGTAACTGGCAGACCTTCCTGCTAGGTCACATCCAGATCTAGTGTGGCCAAACCTTTCCCCCACCTTGCCACACCTCTTTCTGTCCCTGGCCTGGGTCACACCTCTTCCTTTCCTGCCCTCCCTTCGTTTTTAGCCATGTTTCTCCACCATGCATGGTGGGGACAGCAGTTCGGTAAATAGACTTTTCCTGCCTGAATAGCATGTGGTGTTCTCTTCATCGGCTACCTATTTAATATACCTTACAATAACTACTTAAAACATCTCTGATTCTTGAAAGAATTATAAAAGATTCAATCTGCATTTTGGGACTATATTTCTACCAGCTATTCTGCAAAGGCTTTATAAGAATTTGTGAGATCCAATCTTACATACCAAATTAATGCAATTAATATACGTGTAAGTGAAATGAAAGACAGTGATCAGAGACCTATGCTGCCTCCAATCAGCCGGCTGCACACTGCACCTTTGATTCTTCTGTGCCAGACCCACAGTTGTCTTTCCCCAGAGCAGTGGCCCTGCTGGGGTTGGGAACGGGGGCTCTGTGGGGAGGAGGCCAAGAGGTGGTAGGGGTTGGAGGCAGTGGAGAAAGTATGGGAGACCCTGGCAGAGGCTGTGAAGGGAGGAAGGAGGCAGTAGGCCAGCAGCTCAGGCAGCATCAGCCCTAAAGGCAACTGGGTTCTGGGGAGTGTCTATGAGGTGCAGAATTTGGGGTGAATCCGCTGGGGCCTGTTAGCTTGGTGAGGAGAAGAAGGAGTCTCAAGTGCCACCCAAACAGACAATGAGAAATGAGACACCAGTGCCTAAAGAATTTCAAGAACAAAGGCAGGGACTTATAGGTAAACTCTGGGGGCAGGGAGGGCAGCAACGTTGGGGCTGTGGTTGTCATGCCTCTGTGGACAACCTTGGAAGTGAGTGAGGACCAGCTCCACTCTGGGCTAGACCTCTCTCTCACCTTGAAGCAGGCACCAGGAATTGCCAGCACAGCCTTAGTCTGCCCCATGGAGCTGGCCTGCTTTGGGTGCTGCAGACCGGGCAGCTGCTTGGAGGCTATGAGCAGGAGGGCAGAAAAGCATGTCTGGTAGGGCCTGCTCCATCCCAGCCAGGCCCAGGGCCACTGGGGAAGTTCAGCTCTGGATCAGGACCAGGCACTGCTCCCCAGAAAGGAAGAGCCTCTGGAGACCTGCAGAGTGGACACCATGTGCGGGTTGTGAACTTCCTTAGCATGGCTGAGGAGTCTCGATGGAGAGGCGCATTTGTTCCTGTGCCTCCCCCATCTTCTGGATTCCTGCTCTGCTCCTGCCATGTCCAACTACAGGAGTTAATTTCTCTAAGCAACTGAGAGGCCTTCCGGGAGATGCTCACAGGGCTTTCCATGCTGCTTCACCACGCATGCAGGGCTCACAGGGTGCCATCCTCCAGCCAAAGCTTACCCCCATTTCAGCTTGGCCACCCCTGCTTAGGGGACCATGAACTGCATTCTTACACAGAAAGCCAGGGGTACACAAGGCCATCCTGCAGGCCAAGGCATCTTTTCCTTCCTCCTGCTCAGATGTGGGGCAGCTGTGGAGCCAACTGCAACATCACATTTGATTATCTAAAAGGAAGAGGAAAAATGTGTCATTGTCCCAGATATAGCTGCCCCTGGGATTTTTGTCTTGTGCTTAGATAAGGATCCACAAAGTCCACCTAGGAGCCAGTTCCGATGCAAGCACACAAGCGTCATTTATTGAAAGCTCGAGCCTGGACTCACAACCGTCACCATCACAGTGGGTCAGAGTTGAAAGCCCCAACCCTTCAGATAACAGGGTTTTTATACAGTATAGGGTTGAGGTAAGGGGGTTCCTACCTTGGCAGTTACATGATTAGTTGACATTTAGTGACTGAATCTTGTAACAATCGTATTGGCTAGTGTGCACAGGCTAAGCAGTAAGCAGCAAACTGTAAACTATCTTAAGAAACATCTGTAGCTTTATGTACCTTCCTGTCATCCACTGATGGCTATTGTTAGGGAAGCTATGGGCAGAACATTATTGTGACATTTCACAGTTTTTCCAGGAACCTGAGTTCTAACTTTCAGTAAAAGTCTTTATTTACAATGGGTACTTTCATTAAAGGCCTTCACAATGGATACTTTCGGGAAAGGGCTTCAAAATGGAGTCTATGTCCAGAATGCCTGTACTTTGGCTAAGGCCTCTCACTAGGTGTGTGTGTGTGTGTGTGTGTGTGTGTGTGTGTGTGTGTGTGTGTGTGTGTGTGTGTGTGTTTGGCGTAAGAGAGTCAGACACAGCTGAGGTTTGGGGTAAAACACACTCCTTCCCTTCAGCATTGAGTTTTGGTATCTAGTGGTTTTTCCCCCCTCCCCAATTTTGAGTTCTAAAGTCCTTCTAAATACTTTTATCCGTTGATCTTCTTGATATTCAGATTCCTAAGGTCTACTTATGAACTTCAACATTTGCTTCATGAACGTGTTGCATTTCTTCTAACTTGTGTAAAGCCCTTTGCTCTCTTTAAGTGCAGTTTGTGCTGTGTTAGTGGTTTTATTTAGCTCAGACTGTTGTGGCCCAGGCTGTGACTGTTAATTCTGAAATTAGTTTAGGCCAATATGAGATACTATCCTTTCAGTATATCTAGTGAAAGAAGTTCAGCATCTTTATTGGAATAATTTCCTGGCTGTAAATACAAACAAAAACATCCAGTGGTATAAATGTATAATCAGTTATTTTTAGTTAATTGTGCACCATTGTATTGAAAAAAAATTTACTAAAGTATTTGGAATGGGAAAAAAATCAAATGTTATAAAACTTAAAAATTGATCAAATTCCAAAACAAAAGGAAAGACACTTATCAGGAATGAAGTACAAATGTAAGTGTTTAATGAATAAATGAAATGTTTGAGAGTCGTATCCACATAGGAAATACATAGAAAAATAAAAAAGGAAAGTCATTGAGATCCCATCTTACACACCAGAATATCTATCACCACTCAGATAATTAAACTTCTGGAAAGGTTGAAATAAATAAGGAACTGTATTTGGTTTTTGGCATTGTAAACGAGTGCAACCCATAGGGAAATCATAACGGAAGTTTACACAATACCAAAAAGACACTTATGTTGATGACCTTTACCGCAACTAGATACATATTGAAGTAATATAAATTAACATGAACATTCATGCCCATGGCAGCAATATTCATACCAACCAAGCTGTGTAACCAACCTAGATGCACCAGAAAGAGGGAATAAAGAAAATGTGCTATTCGTAGCTTAAATATGTTCTGGTATATAAGAGAAGTGAATGTTTCTACTGTATCATTGGTAAATATTTATGGATATATACCTAATCCTAATTTCACTGGCATTTTTTGGCATTGTGTTTTTGCTTTAATGAGGGACCTCCCTATTTATTTTCAGAGCAGTTAGAATAGGTTGAAGATATCGTATAATATGTGGATATTAGATCAAAAATTAAATATATCAATTCACACATACAGGACCATGATATATAGTTTATAAGTTGCAATTTTAAGAAAGCAACACTTGGGGGAAAAGACAATGTTAGAATCTTAATAACAAATACACAGACAAGGAAAAATACAAAAGAAATGTGCCAATAATTAGTGCTAATAGTAACAAAACATTTTCCTCAATTTTTAAAAATGAAACTATTAAAATAATACTTAATATCATCAAATAAATATGCCATGGAAGAAAATTTACCATAGACATATATTTGCACATAATTTGTTTTATTTGATAACAAATGGATTAGAAGAAAATGTAATTACATGTCTGAAGATGATAACACTTTCAGGTGTCATTGACTGAATCCAGCAAAGGAAAGTAACAGATGTAGAGAGTAAGAACAACCTGGGGTATGGATGAAGATACTCTGTAGAACTTTGTGAGGAAAGAATGTGCTCCGTTTTTCTCATCAAAATAGAATTAGGACAGCTACCTTTTGACTCAACAGTTGTAATGTAGAGTAGTCGAGTTACTAATTATGTAGTAATTTATTACTTTTATTCCCTAATCTTATGATGTAATTCCCAAATGATGTGAGTGATCCTAGATTTTCTGAGCCCTTCTTTCCCCCATCGTTTCTAATTCATCCCCCTGCCAATGATTCTTCTGCTACTCTCATTTCCCATTGTTTCTGAACTCAACTCCTGTAAACTTTTGGTTCATGAGAAAGAGCTGGAGAAATATGAGGATGGCCTGGAGTCTGAGCTAACATCCTCCCCAGCTTCGAGGATCTGGTGAAAAACTTCCACCTGCACCTTAGAATCAGATATTAATTGACCTCTTTGGAATTGGAGAAACTCACTCCCTCAGGCAGAATCTGTCATTCCTTGACTTTCTCTGAAAAGATTTGGTACTAGGGCACAATTCAGGGAATGAGCTTTCCCAATGTCAGAATGAACAGGTTCAAAACTAAAAGTGGACTTAGTTCCCACAGGGCCAATCTTAAGCCAAGAGATCATACTTTCACACTTTTTTCCTCATCAGGGACCTTCTGGTAGGAATAGACTATGAGCAAAGATTAAGATGGAGATTAAGTGAGACTGGGCCCAAGGAGGACACAAAAGAATTACCCTCTCTTTGACTACAATTAAGTTGTGTAGTGAAACATGACAACTTCCTTCATATATGAAAACTCACTAAATGAGTTATTTCACTGCCACTTTGCAGGAGGTCAGGTTCTCCAAAGGAGAAGTTATTAAATGTTGTGACTGTCAGTTTGCTCTCTAGGCTGTTGTCTCTATCACCCCTTCCCTTGCCAGGAATGCATTGTACTTTCAGGCACTCAACTACATATCCTGACTCTTAGGCAGGAATACTATAGGCTATTCTCTTGCTAACCTCTTGCATTTGAGATTGAATAGTCCCAGGCTCTGCTCATGCCAAGAGATAGATGCAAGAGGTGAGTATAAGCTTAGATTTGTACTGAAGAACAATCAAATTGAAAAAAAAATTAAATGAAATTAATAGTTGAGTGATTTAGGGTTTTTAGCCACAAAATTTAAGTAATTATTAGTAACACATCTAGAATCATGGATTACGAAGAAAACACTGAAGTTGGTTCAGGATACAATGGAAAAGACACACCATAGCTATAACAGGAGTTGAGAGTTTGAAGGAACTATTGGAACTATATGCATAGGTGCATTTACTACCTTAAGAGCGACCTTGGATAGGAGGCTTTTAGAATAATATCTAAAAGAGAGGGACTTGTTAGGCACTGGTGGCTCATGCCTGTAATCCTAGCCACCCAGGAGGCTGAAATATGAGTACTATGCTTCAAAGCAAGCCAAGGCAGAAAAACCCAAATGTAGTGCTGTGGCGCAAGTGGCAGAGTACTAGCCTTGAGCTCAGGGACACTGCTTAGGACCTGAGTTCAAGCTTCAGGATCAGCAAAACAACAACAACAAAACAATAATTATAAAAGAATAAAAGAAGGACTTAAAGATATGACATGGAATGATGATCATGTGTAACTGTTTAGGGAACATAAAAGGAGACAAAATTTGGAGTAAAATGGTGCTTATTCATTACTAATCAAGGATGCAAAGCAAATTCGAAATTCCTCTTCTCAAAAACTTCCAAACTTGGGCTGGGAAGGTGGCTCAGTGGTAGAGTGCTTGCCTTGCATGCATGAGGCCCTGGGTTCGAATCTTCAGCACCACATAAGCAGAAAAGCCAGAAATGTTGTTATGGCTCGTTTGGTAGAGCACTAGCCTTGAGCAGAAGTGGTGAAGGACATTGCCCAGACCCAGAGTTCAGGCCCTTTGACCGGCCAAAATAAAAACAAACAAACAAACAAAAAAGCTTCCAAACATCTTTTCTTATAATTGAGGAGAGCCTCCTTTTACAGGAATTCTCCTTATGTAGCTCAAGGTCATCAGAACTTCAGTAGATTTTCCTCTTGAGATGTAATTCACCTAACTCTACTGAACCTAATCATGGCTAGGAAAGTATGGACATTGATATGTTTGTTGTATTTTTCCTTATGAATATATAATTCTGTCAGCTATTATATATAATATATATTATAATGTACAATATATTATACATTATATATTAAATATATTATAATATAATATATATTATGTATTAACAGACTTCCTAAATTTAGAGTTAGGAACAAGCAACATATTGAAAGAAAAATACTTGAATCTCTGAGTAATTTCTCTACCACAGGACAATACCAGGTTTCATTCTTATTACCCAAAGAGCAACATAGGAAAGTGATGCCCAGATGCCCATGGATGTGGTTCTCTGCATTTTGGCAACTGTGATCAGTATATACATATATATATGTGTGTGTGTGTGTGTGTGTGTGTGTGTGTGTGTGTATACATATATGAAGTATTGTTTTATAATAGTGAATGTGTAAAACTATAGCAACAGATAAATAAGTGAACACCTATGTGCATACACACTCAATCACTTTCAAGTGTAAGAATTTCTATGCTCCCTATCCACCTACACAGAGAGTACATGAGGTGCCCTTGAATTGTCCTGGAATTTCTTTATCTGGCTATTGTCCCTTCACATCCTTTGTTCTCTAAGTAGCCAGATGTTACGTATTCAACAATACTTGCTACAGACAAAAGTATCCACCCTGGCACACAGAGGAACTTAGATTTCAGAAATGCCACAAATAAGTGGGAAGTACAGCAGTACTTTTCAAAATTGAATAGATAACATATTTTTTAGAAAGCTTGTAAGAAAAAAACTTCACTGTAGAATAAAATACTTGAAAAAAACTACAGTTTAAATTACACATAGCCAGGTGCTGCAATAGAATATAAATAAAAATAAAAAAATAAATTACATATAATTTATTACCAAGTCTGTACAAGGAAAATAGGATATGACACATGACCACATATGACTTCAAGTTACAAAATTCCAGGGCATTTCCCCACTCTTGAGAACTAGGAGTAATCCATATTTAAAAAAAAAAAGACGAACATTTTATACCAGATTTCAAAATATACAAAGAAATGCAATAAGCATGCATTTCATAGTCTAGTAACATCATATGGTATAAAGAATCTGATTAACTGATTCATAAAAATCGATACAATGCAGTTAAAACATCCAATATCTCAAGTGTCAACTTAGCAGATTACTTTCAATCTATGATGTCTATTTCGTATATTATCCAGCCTTATCCATCCAACAATGGCAGAAGGATCTTCCTGAGAAATTCCAGAGACCTGTCTACTGTGAGTGCTCAATGTAGACCTGTTCTCATTCTCTATTATTTGGGCATGTAATAGACTGAATATCTGATAACTTGCCAAAGGCAAAATTTGGGACTGGCTTCCAGTAATGAAATTTTGGTTCTCAGAAAAAAAGGAAAATTGAAGACAAATTGAAAATCTACCAGATCCCTGAAAGATTTCTATCATTGTGCTAAAACTGTACCCTTCTACTGACACTTGAACAAACTGCAGTAATTATCACTCCAACCACATGTCCAAAAATTGGCTTTCCAAATATTGGCCTGTTTTCACTTTGGTAAATCAAGACACACTATTGTGGCCCCGTTTTACTTAAATTATCAGCTATGGTTGGCCCAAGGTATAGTTGACTTTACCAATTTCTTAAATTTTAGGTCATCATACAATCACTTCATAGGCCTTAAACATTAAAAATACCTATCCATATAAATCTGCATTACATACTTATTACTTTTTCTTCATTTGTCATGTTTTACATATTTGTATCCCAGGGTTTAGGTCCATAATATTCCTTCTCATGGTTGTTACCACTGAGTATATGTAATAATTTATTTTTTCTCCAGCTCTGTTCTTTCTTTAATTCAAGTCCTTAATAGCATCCTGTCTACTGAAAACTCCTAGCTACTGATTTAAACAAACTATGAAGATCCCCAAATGAGCTTTGTTCTTTATCTACAAACCAATCCTTCATTACTATTTGATTATCAAAATACCTCGGAGTCATTTCAGACTTACATATTTTTGCACACCTCTTATTTAATCTATGACCAGGTTTCGAATACTTTAGTAACCATATATATATATGGTATATGTGTGCTAGTACTATGACTTAAATTTGGGGCCTAGATTCTTTTATTTTTCTTTTCTGCTCAGGCTGACAGTCTTCCATTTGAACCACAGCTCCACTTTTACCTTTTTGGTTCTTAGTTGAAGATAAGTGACTCATGGTCTATTTACCTGTTCTAGCTTGAAACTATGATCCTCTGTTTTCAGCCATCTAAATAGCTAGATTTAAAGGCATGCTCTATTAAACCACCCCTATTATATTTGAATTAAAATTTTAAAGAATGAATATTTGTAGTATTTTCAAATCAGTATGTTTTCTTTTACCATAAAACATATTGCCTTAAATGTTTTTCATTATTCCAGCTCACTTGCCAAGAAAGGAAAGCAAAATTTCACAACCAAAGAACTTCTGAATGTATCAATGTTCAAGCCTGCTAGCCACAATTTCTTTGCTGGGAAATAACAAAGGATGATATCATCTACAGGCTAAGCAGGAGAAAATGTCCTGCACTGAAGTTGCTGAAAGGTTGATGAGGATGAGGACAAGAAACTTTATCCAGAAAGTTTCACAAAGTGTTTGCAGTGGCAAGCTGATTCTAGTGGATAAGTGTAGCCAATCTTAGAAGATGTTTATAGCGATTAAGATTGTACATGTGCTTTCTTGAAGATATATTTTTATAGCATAGTTTGTCTACCGTTGAAAATGAGAAAGTTAAGATAGGAATATTGTCATTCCGTCTATCCTTCACAGTATAATATTAAAACCAATTTTATACATATATTATTTATAGTAATTATAGAGTATCACTAATTATACATATATTATAAATATATCATTTACATGCTATGTAATATATTACATATATTATGAACACTTAATTTAATTTTTCTACTTGTCTGTCCAGGAATTAACCTAGCAATATCTTTGAAAATTGATAGTAAAGTAGGGTCCTTACAATTTTTATTGCAACATATAGTTTTACCCAATAAGTAGTTATTTATTCTGAATTGGTTTAGAAATGAAATATCATATCATAATATACTTTAACATTCAAAAATAATTACATAAGAACATGCCAAGGATGGGATTAAAAAAATAATATGACTCATGTCTGGAATCCCACCTACTTAGGGGCTGAAATCTGAAGATAACTATATGAAGCCAGTCTGAGTGAAATGGCTCAGGCACAACACCCAGGCCATAGTTGAAGCCTCAGTACTGGCACACAAAAAATTATGTGACTAAAGCATACAAATATATTTATTTAAATAAAGTTGTCATTCTTTGTATCCTTCACAGTATAATACTAAAATCAGTTTTATACATATATTATTTATAGTAGTTACAGAATATCAATAATTATACATATATTATAAATATATCATTTATATGTTATATAATATAATACATTACATATATTATTCATGCATAATTTATACTGACAGCACTAATATCCCTTAAATTTATATATGTTTTAGAAGAGGAAATAGATTTTCTTTGGTACAAAAAGAAAGTAATTAGTCAAAAAAATTATTCCTTTTGGATTATATATCCATAACTAACTATTTCCTGTGTATTCAAGGTACTTAATGATAAAAAGCCTCTGCTCATCAGCACAGGTGTCTTTTACATGAATTTGTTCTCCTTAAATAATCACTCCAGGAATGCTAAACTGTGGAAGCTGAATGATGTTCACTCAGGTATTTCTTTAGATGTTAAACTGATCTTTATTTGGTATAAAGATCACATACAATGTCATTACCCACACACTTTTCATTTAATATATATATATATATATATATATATATATATATATATATATATATATATATATATATATTCTGTAGCAATGCTATTGCCGTTATAACCATAATTAGGAAGATAATGTGGGCTCATCTGCTCCATAGGTCTTGAAAGATAATGAATGTGACACTTACAGAATATCCTCAGATATGCTTGGTGGAAACCTGGATTTGAATTATGGGTCTACAAATGATCAGTATTAGGTACTTGGGAAATTTGTTTGGTTTTGTTGCCTACTTCTGTTTTTAATAAATTACTTAATTAATTTCCTAACTTGAAGAACTGTCAAGAGCACTAAAGTTACCCTAATGCAGGTGCAGTGTTTGGAATGGTGTCTGCACATTGTGTAGTAGGTCCCAGAGAAGTCAGCTTACATCAACATGGTCACAGCATCCTTCCTGATGGCCTTAAGAAATATATACCCAATTGATGTTAATATCTGTGAAAATTTGTCTTTACAAAAAAAAAGTCACTAATGTTGGAACTATTCTGTGGCTTTTAATCTGGAGTAGTTTTATCTAAATTTCATTCTTACTCTATTAGTGGTAGAAGTAGCATTCTTTAGTGCTACTCTTCACGTTTCTAATTTTGTGTTCCATTTGGAATACTATTGTAACTTAGTTTATAATCTTTGTTATCAGAATAAATAAACTACAAGTACTGAAGTTTTCAATAAAGAGAAAATTTTAGGTATGCATTACATTTTATGTGCTTAATAATTTCCTGAAATTATTCATTTTAGGTTATATATCCCTAACAAATATTGTTTATGATTTCTTATATGATTTATATAGATTTTTATGTGATTTCTTAGAGAGCCATAAATAAAAGAGTTCAGAAGAGGAAAAGAGTAGGTAAGAAGTCATAATTATGGTGTTTTTAATGGCTAAGTATAAAGAACATGTAACAAAACAGTTGGAAGATTCATTTGCTCTTTTTGCTATGCTCTCACCCTTCTTGGAGAAAGGTTCTCACTATGAAGTGTCAAGTGGTCTGAACCTTTCAAGCCTTGTCTCAGTGACAGATGTGATGGGATTTGGGATATGTGCTCCCATGACAGGCTTTTAGGAAGTTCACAATAAAGCAATACCAGTAAATATAAAGAAACTTTTGTGAGTGATGTGTATTCACTTCTTCAATTGCCAAAATTAAATTCATATGTCAAAATTACTTACATTAGATGCAGTTCAACTGGCATCACTAACACCTCCATAAATCAAATGCAAACTAAAAGTTCTACTTCAAAAACCAACATCTAAGGCAGTGTTGGAAATACAAGAATATACACAATAAATCTAAAGGAGTAAGATCTTTAACACTGGCAATGATCAATGATAGCTGAATTTTTAACTAGGCTTGAAAAGTTTAGGTGTCCACTATGTGATTAGAGTTGCGGAGTTGACCTTAGTATCAAGATTGGAGGTAAAATTCAAGGGCAGCTAAGGTTGCTGCAGTATTGTAGCTAGATACAGTGTGTCTGTCCCTGATAATGGTAAAACACAGAGTAGAAGCTAAGTCAGTAAAATGTATAGGAAAGATTCTCCACTGAGAATCATTGCAGGGAACGATCATCACACTTGCGTTGAAAATGTACAGCCCATCATTTTAGATTAAGCTCTAGCGTATTTCTGATCTGAAGACAATTATAACACACCAATGTGCCATGATTGCTGAGCAGTGTAGGTATATAGTACTCTAATATATGTGAAATCCTTAGAAGTATGGAATGGCCTGACCCTCACACTTCATTCTGTGCTGTTGAGTTTCATGAAGAAATGTTCATAATTAGGCAATTCACACTCATCTAAGTCTGAATCAAGCAACTGAGATAAGACAGGGTCATCACTCCAGTGACAAAGTTTGTGACCTATGAAATAAATAACATTATTTCACAATGTATATGTATTCCTGAAAATTTATGCAATACCAAATAACAAATGTACAAAAGGGACAATTGTCCATCTCTTATATTATTAGAAGTAAAAATACTCCTGAATTATACTTTATTGCTAGGGGATCACAGGATGACTGCTGATGTATGGTAATTTTCCAGGTGCTCCTATAAGTTTGTGATTCTTCTCTGAGGAAGTGTTTTTCCATAGTTTGTTCTGAAGTGTTCAGAATATCTGTACTGTCACTAACCTCAACCATGGAACAGCAAAGATGGTGGGATACCTGGCCAAAGAATTGAGAAATCACAGGAAGTGATAAGAAAGAAGACACTAGAGGACCCAAAGCCTCATTGCTAGATTCTGGATCCGAAAATCCTGCTTAACATGCTTTATATTCATTCTACTAGAGTGGTGGAGGGTGAGAGGCTACAGGTATGTCCACAAACTAAGGCATCAATCTAGCTTGTGGTTATAACTATTAACATGTGTTATTGTTTGTATAAATATTGATCATTGAATCCCTTATTGTTAGGGAGCAGAAGGGAGCAATAGTCATTACAACCATAGCACAGACATCCATCTTGTCTCCAAATTCTTAAACTTTTAGTGTCCAACAGATCTAACTTAAATACTCTTGTAATACAGCATACACCTGTCTTCTCTTGACTGTTTGACCTTTCCAGAGCAGAGCTCTCAGCCTTTTGATTGCTGTTTGAGATGGCTTCTCAATCTATCCCTTTCCAGGCTCTAACAGCTTGACTCTAGAATCCTTCACAAGTACAGTTACCGATGTATTATTTTGAAAAGGATATTTTTTCTAGGGTAGACTCACTTTTAAAATTTTTATTTTATTTAAAGGTAATGTACAGAATGGTAACAGTTACATGAGTAAGGTATATACTTGTTGAATAGTTACCCACTCTATTGTTGTCCTCCTATCTCTTTGACCACCCCACCTCCTCTGACCCCAAAGTTGTTAAGTTCATGGCCAATATAGTGTCTTGTGAATATCATTGTTGCAATGGGTCACTCTTGGTACTTCTTTTATTATTATGTTATTTCCCTTTCCTTCTCCAAATCAGATAATGTATATACAAGATGGAAGGTACCAGAATCAAGACAGAAATTGCCAGGGATAAGCCAATGGCAAAAGACAAATGAAATAAAATAAGATCTAGATACACTACTTTACCGACATCAAGGTTGACATCTGAAAAAAAAAGACTTGTTGTTTCCATGTCTTGGAGTTCATTTCAATTAGCATCATTTTGTATGGTCAAATGTACATAACTCTGGAGCCAGCAATCCCAATCCTGGGCATTTGTCTAAATGATCTCGAGCTAAAACACATTAAAACTACAAGCACAACTATGTTTTTTGCAGCATTATAACCATAGTTAAGATATGGAACCAAGCCAGATGCCCCTCAATAGATGAATGTATCAAGAAAATGGGCTAGGAAGGTGTCTCAGTGGTAGAGTGCTTGCCTTGCATGCATGACGCCCTGGGTTCGATTCCTCAGCAGCACATAAGCAAAAAGAAAAAAGCTGGAAATTGTGCTGTGGCTCAAGTGATAGAGCGCTAGCCCTTGTGCTGAAGAGCTGAGGGACAGCACCTTGGCACAAAGTTCACGCCCCACGACCGGACCCTCCACCCTCAAAAAACAAAAGAAAATGTGATATATATCCACAATGGAATTTCATGCTTCTATCAGAAAGAATGACACAGCCCCTTTCTTAAAAAAATGGAAAGTCTTGGAAAAGATCATATTATGTGAAGGAAACCAGACTCTAAGAAACATAAGCTCTATGGTTTCCCTCATTTTTTATTAATTAAAATATGCTTAGGATAGTCCTGCAGAGAGGTTCACTTTTTAAGCACGTAATATTCCTTTTTTTCTCTCCCTCTTCCTCTCTCATTCCGTGTGTGTGTGTGTGTGTGTGTGTGTGTGTGTGTGTGTGTGTGTGTGTGAGAGAGAGAGAGAGAGAGAGAGAGAGAGAGAGAGAGAGAGAGAGAGAGAGAGAGAGAGAGAGAGACTGACTGAGTCTGTAATATTTGAACCAAGCTTTCACTCTGTTTGCTTGAACAATTGAACATAAATGTTTCGTGGATTGCTACCCCAGCCATCTGTGAATCATGATCTTCCAATATCAGCCTCATGAGATGAGATACTGGCATCCACCTCTATTGCCAAGTGTCATTTGCTTTGTTTTGTTTTTGTTGTTTTTGTGCATCCAAAATCCGTAAGGAAAACAAATCTTTTATAATCAGGACTATTCACCTAAAATGTGTGTTGTTTACAGATTACTTTAATAATGTTTCCCTTTTGCATCCACATTATATGATTTGATTTTTTTGAACTCTATTGTTGCAGTCAAGCCATTTATATATAATTTGAATCGTCTTCGTTTTGTAGTGTGTTAGGTGTTTCAAAATAGAATTTATCAAGGTTTAACTCTGCACTACTGAAGCAAGATCTTTATGATTATTCAATGTCCTGTAAATCATAAGTTTATCACTTCTCATGGCACCATTTGAGCACAAGTAGTTTCCCATAATATCTCCACATATTTTAGACCACAATGCCATGCACTCTACTGCCAAATATGGTAGGGCATCCTTTGTAATTCTCCTTGGATTTTCACTGTTATTCTCTCTTCTCTCCAGTGCTAAGTCCAGTGATGGTCATGTTGATTTTCTCCGCTGTTTCATTCATCATTGCATCTTGGGAACTACTGGAATGCACTACTGTACTTCTGTCTATTCTCCTTGTGCTTTGAGTTGTACCCCTCTCAACTCGAAGGGCCAGAAACTGGGGATATTTTCTTCAATCTTTATCTCAGACATCTATCTTTACTTTCTAGCAATACATTCATTGAATTCTTCCTGTAAACTCTAATGCCTTGAAAATTATTACTGCATTTTCATGTCTTTGTTATTTGGCATTAGGGAAGAACATACATCAGTAACTGTAACAGGTAAAAGAAGCTTGTGATCATGCCTCAATAGATGTTGTTCATTGGATAATGTTTACCTCAAGGTTTGCCTTCCTGATTCCTTTTCATTGTTTTGTTTATTTTTCAATGTAGACTTTTCTTCTCAAAATATTTATTGGCTTAGTGAAGATCAGTTCCTACTGTAATTAGTCATTAATTTTATTCCAACATCATTTCATAGATCCTTCTGAGTTTCTTCAGGGTCTGTATAGTAGTGCTTCACATTCTTAGATATGTTTTAACATCGATGTATCCAATGATAAAGACACATTGCTTAAGTCACCATTTTGATGACTGAAAGGAAACCATGACACAATCTCACTATATGGTAATTTTCTAGTTTTAAATTCTTTTACATTAAAATTGATTATGGAGAACAAACATTCTGCATACAAATTTATATTTTCTTAATTATTTTTAGTATACTTGCCAATATTATATAAAGTTAAAACATTACTACTTACTTACTTTTAGGATTTCTAAAATGATCAGAGTAAAAGTTCTATTCATTCACAGTTTTAAGACAATAGAATGTCCATTATGACCAAGTGAGTCATTTAAAATTTTTATTTGTGGTCCTTAAAGGTTGTGCTTGGGAACCAAGTCCAGTGCTTCCTGTGTCTTAGTCTACTTTGTGCCTCTGAACCTGATGTGATTTTATTTTCACTGAACTCGAATAAAGAAAACTTTCACTAGGAAGGAATTATTGCCTGGTTACTTTCTCCAATATCTCTCGCATACATAAAAGGAATATAATTCTAAACTGACAGAAAATGGTGATCCTATTAAGAGTAACTGTTTATTTTTTGTAGCCTCACTCTTCACTCTCTTGCCCCTTTCCTATTTCCCCTTCCCATAGAAATTGACTGGATCCACTGGAAACCCACTTCCAGTCAGCCTCTTCCTTAAAATTCCATCCTTAACTAACCTATCCCCTAGTAGTCCTACTATAAATTTTCAAAGGTCTGATTGCAGCCAGACTCCTTCCTGAAAGCCCTCCTCTGCTATAGGGAAAGCTTTCTTCTACACTCCTTCCTGGAATCCCTGCTCTGCACCACCAGAAACCAGGCCACCTCCATATCTCCTCCTATGTCCCAACTTGCTGCACCAAGCACCCCGCCTACATCAGGCTCATCCCTCAAATCCTCACTTCATCCACCAGATACCCCACTCCTAACTACTCTAGTCACTCATAGTCCCATTGCTCCCATATCCTAGTACCTCCAAGCTCCTCCCTTCCCTACCCCACCCCAACCAGAGTTCTCCCTCCAGCCACTCCTGGTTTCATCAGAAACTCTGCCCATAAGTAGTCTACTTCTCAGTGGCCTAACCTCTCAAACTCGGCCTTGAAACTACCTCTTCCCACAAAGCCCATCATGCTACACCAAAACCCTCCACCTCCCTATAATTGTTCTTGAAGCCCCCCCTTGCTTGGCTAGAAGCTTCTCACACAGCCCATCTCCTACCTGGAAAACCAGCCCTGCTTCACCACAAACCTCTCCACCTTCCATATCTACTCTCTCAATGCCCTGTATTGCTCCCCAGATAATCCCACCCCCTATTGCATCCTCCCTCAGATCCACACCCTACTCCACCAGATACCCTGCCCATAATTATCCTACACCTTTGTAGACCTTCCACTCCTCAAAGCCCTCTTCCAATTAGCCCCATGGCTCCAAGCCCTGACCTGCTCTAGAAAACCCTCACTAGAAAATGCCCACCACACTATCTCATCTCTCAACACCCACATTGCTCCACTGTAAACCAATGCAACAGTTGGCCTCCATCTGGAAGCCTCACCAAACTCAACTGTTAATCCCTGTCCCACTGAAGTCCCTTTTTGAAGGTTGCCTTGCCCTACTGGAAACCCTGTCCAAAGTCTTTTTCCTTCCTTGCAACACTGAAATCCCCACCCAAACTTACTCCTTTTTTCAAAGTGGTGACTGGCTACAACAGAAAGCCCATCCTAACTAGTCTAGTCCACTGGATCCTATCCCTGCTCTCACAAAGTCCTGGTCCTGAAAAAATCCTCCATACATTATGACTACATCCTGTTCTGCCAGAAACCTACCTCCACCCTCACACACTTCCCAAAGGCCTGCCATTATCCACCAGAATCCCCTCCCCTTACTAGCCTACTTCTTCCTAGCACCGCTCTGCCCTCTCAAACCAGACCCTGAAAAGCCTCTCCCTCATAGCTCCACATTCTGGCACCAGAAACACCACCTTCTATCAGCCTCTTGTCTCCATGCCCTTCCCTGCCTTATGGGAAACCCCACCCTACATATCCCAAAAGGGCTCACAGTACTCCACCAGAAAACTTCCTCTAAGTAACCACCTCCCTTGTAGCCTTGTTCTTCCTTCTCAAAGCTTTGCCCCAAAGAGCCTCCTCCCCAGTGACCCCACTTTCTTCCACAGAAAACCCATCCACCTGCCAGCCTCCATCCTAAAGTCCCACCTACTCCACAAGAGACCCTGTCCCTAACAATCTAGTCCTTCCTGTCCCCTCCCTGCTGTCTCAAATCCCTACACAGATGCTTTCACCATCAAAGCCTTGCCCAACTCCACAACAGATGCTCTGCCAGTACCAACTCCTCCTTTGAACCAGACAGGGCTCTATCAGAAACACCACACCACCTCATCCATGAATTTCCCACCTAGTAACTTTTATAAAAAATGTGATTTTATACTGGTCATAGAATTTATACTAATCAATATGATAAGAAAGCAGTATTGCAAAAAGACAACAAAAATTAGATAGCTATTAGCTGCCTTAGTCTTGCTTGGGGTTCTGTTACCAGGCAGATTCACATTGTGTGAAAAAGTGTGAAGATTATTCCTCTAATTGGAAAGCATTTTTTGAAGTACCAGTAAGGTTTCATGAGTGATCATTTTATTTCTAGAAAATCCGTGCACATTTGTACCCATTAACATAAAAATATTAGTTATTTTAAATCCTCTGGTTTTGTTGAGGAAAGAGTATTAGTGTGTAAAATGATGAATTTCAACTCATCTCCTCAATGAATAATTTGGGATTTGCTTGCCTTACTATTCCATTGGTTCTGAGGTCTGTTCCTGTACCAGTACCAAGCTGTTTTGATTATTATGGCTTTATAGTAGAGTTTGAAATTTGGTATTGCTATTCTTCCAGCACTGTTCTTTCTGTTTAGGATCGTTTTTGCTATTCAGGGTCTTTTATTATTCCATATGGAATTTTGGATTGACTCTTCTATTTCCTTGAAGAATAATGTTGGAATATTGATATGGATCGCATTGAATTTGTAGATAGCCTTTGGCCTTTCAATCCAGGAGCATGGGAGTTTTTTGCCACTTTCTAAGTTCTGTTTTGATTTCCTTTCTCAAGTTTTTAAACTTTTCATCATAGAGGTCCTTCACTTCTATGGTTAAGTTACTTCCTAGGTATTTTATTTTTTGTGGGACTATTCTGAATGGAGTTGCTTTCCTAATTTCAGCTACACTTTTCTCATTTTTGGCATGTAGAGAAGCCATTGGTTTTTGCGGGTTAATTTTATACCCTACTACTTTGCCAAAGTTTTGAATCAGCTTGAGTAATTGGGAGTGGAGTCTATGGGATTCTTTAAATAGAAGATCCTGTAATCTGCAAAGTGGGAGAGTTTTACTTCTTCTTTCCCTACTCGGATCCGCTTTATGTTTGCATCTTGTCTTAATGCTGTAGATAGGCATTCCAATAGTAGATTGAAGAGAAGTGGAGAGAGTGGATATCCTTGTCTCCTTCCTGAGTTAAGAGGCAATGGCTTTAGATTTTCACCATTAAGTATAGTGCTGGCTGTAGGTTTGTCATGTATAGCCTTTAGTGTATTGAGGAATGTCCCATGGATTACTAATTTTTCCAGAACCTTCATCATAAAGGAGTGTTGGATCATGTCAAGTGCTTTTTCTGCATTTATTGAGATAACCATGTGGTTCTTATCCTTGCTCCTGTTAATGCGATGAATTATATTAATTCATTTGCGTATATTGAACTAGTTTTGCATCCTTGAAATGAATCCAGTTTGATCTTGGTGTATGATTTTTTGGATGAATTGTTGAAGTCGACTGGCCAAAATTTTGTTGAGAAGTTTTGCATCAGTGTTCATCAGAAAAATGGGTCTATAGTTCTCTTTCTTTGATGAGTCCCTGCCTGGTTTTGGGATGAGGGTTATGAGGCCTTCATAGAATGAGTTTGGTAGTGAACTTTCTCTTTTAATTTCACTGAAAAGTTGGAGGAGTATGGGTGTGACCTCTGCTTTGAAGGTCTTGTAGAATTCCACTGTAAAACCATCTGCTCCTGGGCTTTTCTTAGGTGGGAGGTCTCTTGTTGCTGTTTCTATTTCAATTCTTGATATGGGCCTGTTAAAATGGTTTAACTCATCTTGGTTTAGTTTTGGCATTTCGATATTTGCTAGGAAAAGGTCCATTTCTGTCAAGTTCTCAAAATTATTAACATAAAGTTTTGAGAAGTATTCCCTTATAATATTCTGCATCTTGGTTGTTTCCGTGTTGATGTTTCCATTCTCATCTCTGAGTTTATTTATTTGGGTGTGTTCTCTTGTTTTTCTGATAAGGATTGGCTAAGAGTATATCAATTTTGTTAATTTATTCGAAGAACCAACTCTTTGTTTGTTGATACTTACTATGGTTTTTTTTGTATTTTAATTCATTTAAGAATTTTTGTAGGGCTGGTTTGGTGGAGATATGTTTCAATTTTTCTTTACTATGGAAGTTTTTTTATTTCACCTTCGTTATGAAGGAGAGTTTAGCAGGGTACAGAATTCTTGCTTGATAGTTGTTTGTCTTTAGGGCCTGCATACCTCATTCCAGGCTCTTGTGGTTTTGATTGTCACCGCTGAGACATCTGAGGTGATTCTAATTGGTTTTGCTTTATAGGCTATTGATCTTTTCTTCTTGACAGCTTTAAGGATGTTTTCCTTGGTCTGAATTGATCCTGTGTGGATTATAATGTGATGGTGGGATGTGCTATTCTCGTCTGGTCTATTTGGAGTTCTAAAAGCTTCTTGTATATGAATAGGCTTATCTTTTTGCATGTTTTGGAAGTTCTCTGCTAGGATCTTGTGAAACAAATTTGCTAGACCATTAATTTCTGTCTTTAGGTGCTCCTCTATATCCGTTTTCCTCAGATTAGGCCTTCTGATGGTGTCTTCCAAGTGTTGAATAGATCTATCATATTTCTTGGATTGTTGTATGTTCTTTCTCTACAATATCTAGGCTGTGTTCAATCCCTGAAATTTGATCTTCTGTATAGTCTAACCCTATTATCAAGACTTTCTACTTTGTTTTTTCTTTTCCTTCAAGTTGTTCAGCTTTGATGGCTTCAAATTTTTTGTTGGAGCTTTGTTTTAGATCTTGTATGAACTTCTTTACTTCCTTAATTTGGTGTTCAGTGTTTTTTCACAAATCACTTAGTTCATTGGTTATGGTTTCTTTGAACTCCCATTCCTTCTGTTTGGTTCCATTCAGCATTCCCTTTGTGGTCTCCCTGCCTTCTTTCAGCTGTTTATGGATTCCATGAATGCCTTTAGTGATCTTTCTGTATTCTCATCCCGCTCTCTCAATTCCTGTATTACTCTTTGATTAGACTCCTCATGTTCACGCAATTCCTGTAGTTCTCTTTGAGTATTCTCAGCCTACTCACGCCATTCTTGACTTTCTCTTTGAATGTTCTCAGCCTGCTCACGCCTTTACTTTATCAATCTTTGAGTAGCTTCCTCATGCTCATGATATTCCTGTATTGACCTTTGTTTGACCTCCTCTCTCCCTATCACGCTCATACAGAGTCCTTTGCAGGTTTTCAATCTTTTCATTTATCACGTTTACCAGTAGTGTTTGTTGAGCTTTTTGGGAACTCTCCAATGGATTATTCACTATCTGTTCTCTCCCGTGATTATTAGGAGTGGGAGTTGAGATAACTGGACTTGCCATTTTTCTTGTTTTTTTTTCCGGCTTACTCTGCCCATTTAGGATGAAAGTAAAACCAGTTTTGTGCTAGCACACTATTTTAAGGTAAGCATCAACCAAAGCCTGTAGTTGCACAGTCAAAAGTCTGCAGATACAATCTAGCTAAACAGATATAGCTGTTCAACATCAATCAACTATATATTAGTGGGTTACGAACAGCAAAGAAGTATTTGGCAAACAGAAATTATTAGGTTTAGGAAGAAATGTGGTTAAAAATAAGAATAGAGTGATGTGGAAAGTCCGAGGGAGAGTTAACTTAACTAAGTCCTAATCTCAAAGCGGGAAATAGGTTGGATAGAATGATAATAAAGAGAGAGAGAGGAAAAGAAGAAAGAGAAAGAAAAAAGACAAGAAAAAATAGAAAAACAAAAATTAAAAAATTAAAAAGTGCAACATTTATAAATTATGCAAAATGAATATGTGATATTCAGAGAAGACTGTGGATAGGATAGAAAGGAGACATGTAAAACTCAAAAATAAAAATGCTTGAAATATTATATAGGTATAAAGAGGTAGTACTTCTATTAAGGAATTTAAGTCTAAGAGGTTTTAAATTGAGTAATAAATTTCTGGATTAAATGTATACACAACAGGGAGTTAAAGTCTAATAATCTAGTATGGGTTTATCTGAAGATGAGCAGAACAGCAACTAAGTCATGCAAAGAAGAATGAAAGAGAAGAAAAAGTGAAAAGAATGAGAAGGAAAGAATAAAAGGGTCGAAAGGTCAGTAGAGCTAAACAAAATCAAATTTTTATAAAGAAAAAAAAGTACACACACATATACCCTTAAAATAATGTTATAAGAGGAAGAAAAAAAGTTAATAGAAAACAAAATTTTTTAATGTTAAAAATTAAAATTTAAAAAAATTAAAATTTTTTTATAAAGGTACAAAAAATGCTCTTTGATTTTTTTTGGGGGGATGGGAATATCCTGTATCTCCCTTGTGTATGTAACTAGTCTCTTGTTGGAGTCTCTGGTATGCTTGTGGTGTTTGATTTTCCTGTGGCTTATATGGTTTCTTAAGTCAGTTTGTTTGAGTAGGCAGAAAATTCTCTGCTTTACCCAGGATTTTGTGATTCCCTCCCAAGTTAGTTCAATGGGAGGGAGATCTGCTTTGAGTATCTCTAAAGAGGGAGATGGCTGTTTCCTCTAGTATGAAGATGCTGTGATGACGCTAGGTTCTGGGTAGAGTTGAGTCCTTTCAGCAAAGAGCAACTTTTCCCTGAGGAGTTAGCTCCTGAGATACTTACAGAGCCCAGCCTGGAGCCATTCTCAGGGTTTATGTCTACTGAATTTCAATTGGTTGTCAAGGATGCTGTAGGGAGGGGTAGCCTCTGGTTCAGTTTACCCAGGGAAGAAATCCACTCCTGGGTCTGGCAGAGCTTGCTCAGCCAGGCTGGGAGAATTTTCCCTGGGTAGAGCTAAGACTGGCAGGTCAGGTGAGGTTTCTGTGACCTGCTAAATGACTCTTGTTTCCTTCCAAGGCCTGAGTTGGAGCTAGCTGCTCATCCATACCTTTGTCAGTATCAAATATGGAGATCTCTTGTAGTGGGGATCTGGAGAGGTGGCCTTACCTCCTCTGCTCCCTCAGAAGAAGTGAGGATGTCAGGCTTCTACTAACGCTGGAGTCTTAGTTCCTGGGTCCTCTCTGTCTACAAATTTCAGAATGAAGATGTCTGCTCCTTGTCAGTTCTTGCTGGTGTTGTGTAGAATCTGCTTGCCTGCCATATTTTGCGCGTTTGTCCCGGACTCTCTGTATTACCGGTATGGTGGCAACAGCCACTGCTACTGCGGCTGCAGCCGCAGCTGCTGGCAAATGGTCAGATCTGTCTCCTTGCCTGGATTTTCCCTCTCTGGCCTAACTCTCTGTCCTGTGATGGCACACTTGGTGTGATTCTCTGGCATAGGACTGTTTCCTGGAACACTAAAACTGCTTTCTATGTGAGAGCTTGTTTAGCCAGCTTCTCCTCCTCCATCTTCCCGGAACTCCTACCCTATTTTTTGTACATGCCTTTCAACCATGTATGGCATGGGCAGCAGTTCAGTAAATAAACTACTTTACCAGACTGAATTCCGTGTGGTGTTCTATTCATTGGCTATCTTATGAAACTCACCTAATTAATATACTTAACACTTCAGAATTTCTAGTTATAAATCCATGGATATTTTTGTGACACATATAAGTTCAGTATTGACAAAACATATGTACTAACTCATCGTTTAGCTGTATAATTCTGCCTGGAATCTTTAATAGCAGCTTAATTAACCATAAAGTCTATTTTGTTTGCTTTCCTTTGTTTTGTTTTTTGCTTAAAGTAATAGAAGAGTGGGTGGGATAATCTGAAAGGATCTCTAGCTTCATATTTTCTCATTACCCTCTAAGGACCTCTATGATGAAAACTTTAAAAACCTGAAAACGGAAATCAAAACAGAACTTAGAAAGTGGCAAAACTTCCCATTCTCCTGGATTAGAAGAATCAACATCGTGAAAATGTCAATACTTCCCAAGGCTATCTACAAATTCAATGCGATAACTATCAATATTCCAAACTCATTCTGCAAGGGAATAGAAGAAGCAGTCCAAAAATTCATATGGAACAATAAAAGACACCGAATAGCAAAAATGATCCTTAATAGAATGAACAGTGCTAGAGGAACATCAATACCAAATTTCAAACTCTACTACAAAGCCATAGTAATCAAAACAGCTTTGTTCTGGCACAAGAACAGACCTCAGTTCTAATGGAATAGAATTGATATCCCAGAAATGAACCTACAGACCTATAGCCATCTAATCTTCTATAATGGAGCTAGAAAAATAGAATGGAAGAAAGACAGCCTTTTCAGTAAATGGTGCTGGCAAATTTGGTTATCTACTTGTAGAAGACTAAAGCTAGATCCTTGCACCAGAATCAACTCCAAATGGATCAAGGACCTCGGAGTCAAAGCAGACACTCAAATAGTAATTTTTAAAATAATGAACTGCCTAGTGCCTCTGGCTCACATATATAATCCTAGCTATAGTTAGGATTACAGGTATGAGAAACAAACACTAGGTGTGTGTTGTTCATGATGGTTTGTATTGGCATGTTTTAATATTGTTTGTTTCTTATACTACAATGCTCTTATTTTTATTTTCACTTAGGTGGGGGAGTGTTGAACCTTCTTTGCTTGAGATGGAGCCATGTGGAAGTTCTTGCCCAGTATGGCATGGAATTGAAATCCTCCTGCTCTAAGCTCCCAATGGACCTGGGATGATAGACGTATTCCATCACACAGAGCCAGGGGTTGTGGAGCATTGCAGGTAAAACTACACTGGTCTTGAAGTGATGTCCCAAATAGCTAGCTTTACAGGCATATGCCTTCAAAACCTTGTTGTATTTCGTTTCACTTTGAAGTAGTGTTTGTACATACTTAGAGATACAATGATAACAGACTACATGCTTAATATATAAAATAGTCAATATAATTAGCAAGTTTATCTCCTAACACTTTGAAGGTAATATATTTTGGTAACTCCTGCCTCTGATAGTTATTTTTTTGGAATATACCATAAACATGAATACATTGATAATGTGCACTTGAAGACTGGAAGTTGATAGAGATAGACAAGTTAAACTATGTGCAGTAAATATATATTTATCTATTGCTGTTCTGAAGAACATTATCATATATTCACCATTACAATACCACCATATATTAACCATGACAATAATTTTCCTGCAGTGTAGAAGTTCCTATTTCATAATCTGCCATCTTTTATCATTTTTACATTCTCCTTATGAGTATGAATGTTTTCTTGTTCCGTTATTAAGATGGAATTAAAAAATTTATAGAATCTACTGAAATTATCTAATTTATTTGGTTTTGTGTTGTTAAATCATTACAACCAAGGTTTCATGAAAGTTATGCTAACAGACTATATCACTAAATTTTATTCTAATTACATCTTATTATTGTATTTTGATATTAGGTTTTGCTGTTGTTGTTTTATGATATTGAGTGTTGTGAAGCTGGACTGAAACATGCAACCCCACTACCTCCAGTAACAATGTTTATCACCAGGTTTTGGAGGCTCTCTCCTCTCCAGTTCACTACAAAAACTTGCAGTGGAACTTTGGCACAATTGGTAGAGCACTACAGTGAAGGGAAAGATCCTCGGGATTGTCATATAGTCCTTGCTCAAATCTTAAAACACCTTTATGCACAGACACACGTTCACCCACATACACACACACACACACACACACACACACACACACACACACACACACAAGTACATGCACAAAATGGCAGGCAATATTGTCTCTTAAATTCTTATCCAGATATTGGACAACATCCCACTTATTTGTGAAGGGTTTTCCTTGATTATTTTGAAGGAGGAGGACAGTTCATGGGACACAAACGACAAGACTTTAGTGAGGAATGCTTTATAAATGCCTAGCTTATAAAAAGAACAGGAGTACAGTTTTTTCTTTAAATATTACATTCCTTCAAATATAGTATTTTAAAATAATAACCATTGAATTATGAGAAGACAACGCAGCACCTCTTCCCTTCTCCCCTTCCCCTCGTTCATAAAATATAATAAAAGTTTCAAAAATGCTCTTCTGTCTTACAAAATGTTTGACTACATGTATAATGTTTGTTTTTCAATACTTTTTTGATTTTCCCGCCTCTAGGTACTTACCTTTTTCCAGCTGACAGCACACAGAGCCTTCAAGAGCAAACAGAAAATTAGGAAACAAAAAGCTAACAATGTCCTAGTAAGTGGATGTCAATAATAAATGCAAGAAACACATGGCAGGCTGAGAGGGCCCTGAGAGGCAAAATGATTTGTGCAGGATGAGAAGAATAGTGACAAATAAGGGTGGGATCTGAGCTAGGAAGGGCTTTTTGAGACTGAGACCATGACTTTATCTAGGCCTAGCTGATAATGTTGGGATTTGACAATATCCACATGTGTATAGAGTGAAGTAGGAAGGGAGATTTCAGTCTACAGTTTGTCTTTGGGATGGTCTTATGTGAGCAAGCAGCTTAGATGATTAGGCTCTGAGATATGACTCTACCTCCCTCATAATGGAATAGAATATGGAACTCTGAGAGCCAAGCAACTGTAACTAAAAGTCAACTCAAGCCAGCTCACTTGGCCTGTGGCTCAGGAACAAGAAAGATGCTCCTGTATTGTTTTCAAAGTTCAAGAGATTCAGGTCTCAGGCATGAGTGGTGTGAGTGCCTCGCTTGATGCTGCAGACATTGGATCAGTGCTAAACCACGAAACCAATGTCTCAGGCCTTGTTATAAGAAGAAACCAAGGCAACTCCGGCAAGGTAAAACTATGACAGGAAACCTATTTAATCTCATCCTAGCCCACACTAGAACCTTCTTCTTGTGTGCTTTTATATGAGTAGACTGAGAAAATATTTACTGTGTAGTTTTCAATCCACTCTCTTACAATTACTCAATTTAAGTGTACTCCCATTTCCATGTTTCAAAGATCCATTCTTTTTTACCACCCCAGTGTGACAATGAGTCAGCCCAAACCCTGAATATGCCTTATAATATATGGTGCCTGGACTCAGGTTTGCTGGAAATTCTGGAAATGGACCTGGTCCCTGCCTACCAGAAAGGTGATCTCTTCTATGTTGGAAACTTCCTCCACCACTATAGAAAGCGGGGACAATAGAGCAGTTGCTGGATATTCTGTTTTAAAAGTGAGTATTCCTTAGCCGGGTGCCGGTGGCCCACACCTGTAATCCTAGCTACTCAGGATGCTGAGATCTGAGGATCAAGGTTCAAAGCCAGCCTGGACAGGAAAGTCCATGTGACTCATCTCCAATAAACCACTAGAAAACCGGAAGTGGTGCTGTGGCTCAACTGGTAGAGTGCTCACATTGAGTTGAAGGCTGAGGGATAATATCCAAACCCAGAGTTCAAGCCCCACGACTGACAAAAAAAAGTGAGATTTCCTCCTTCAAACCCAAGACTGATGAGACCCCCTCCAGAATATTGGAATAATTGGTACCTCTCTGAGACTGTATCACTGGGGTCTTATCAAAGGAGCTTGGCTTGAGACAAAGAAGAGCAGTCTTCGACTAATTCCTTAGGACTGGGCTGCCAGAACATTTCATTTGCCTCATAAGCTAGTGGAGCCTTAATGATTTTCTTGCTGAAAGAATAGGATTAAAGGAATGAGCCAGTCTCATCCAACCTCCACCCTCATCTAGGAAATCACTATCTTGGAGGCCTTTGAAGGAATATAGACAGAAGAAAGGATGAAACTTGAATTTGAATTTGGGGCCTGAGTTCTGTAACATTCGGAGCACTCTACCAATTGAGCCCCAAGTCTAGTTCTGGCCTTTGGCTGGTTAAATGAAGATAAGTGTCTTTAGATTTTACAAACTAGACTGGGTTCAAACTGATTTCAATCTGATCCTCAGATCTCACCTTCCTGATTGCTAGGGTTAGAGGCATGAGCCATTCTGCAGTTATTTGGAAAGATGTATATAAGCACACTCACAGTATTTCCATGAAATTGTATAGACATATCTTCACTTTTTTTTAAAGTTTTTATTCTTTTTTTTATTTTTTAATATTATTTTATTTTATTTGAGAACATACTGTACAGAGGGGCTACAATTACATGGGCAGGATAATGCATACATTTCTTACCAAGCATTGCAGCCTCCTCCTTTGTTTACCCTTCACCTCCCTTCCCAGCCTCCCCCCTCCCCCCACCCAATTATACCCCCCTCCCCCCCCACCGACATTGTAAAGCTGGTTTTGACATGACATTTCATGTTTACATTACCATTTGTGACTTAGACAGTCCCATGTGTGTCCTGTTCAGAAAAGAGGAAGCAAAGAGTTAACTTCTTTCTCCCATTGGTACAGATCTTTCTACCATAACTGGGAGGAAGATGAACAAGTGAAAAAGTAAGTGGACATTGGCACAAAGAGAATTTTTGTCCTTTGAAACTTGGTACCTTTGACGTTTCTGAATCAAAGTCAATTTTCTTCTTTGCACACCAGTTGTTATTTTCATCAGAGGGTTGAGGTTTGGCACATCAGAGGATAGCAGATTACACAGTTGTGGATGTGGTTGTGGTTTTGGACTCTCATGGATGCCAGGAAGGGCTGTATATAACAAGTCAGATCCATTGGGGAAACAACTTTCTCTTCTTATCACAGGGAGAAATTTTTAAGATTATATTTGAGAAATTTCTAGAAGTGGGTTGTGAGGAGCATCCTGCTTGCAGGAGTCTCTTCCCACTTCCCAACATGCAAGTCTTGCCAGAAAGAGTCTATAGTACAAGGTTCAGGATGGAGAGGGTGGGCTCTCATTTTCCTTTTCACTAATCTTCCCACAGCATTGTTTATTCTATCCTCCCTATGTGGATGGACTTCTACCCTGATGATTTCTATGTGCCTAAGAACCATGACACCCTGAAAGAACTTACACAGAATGTCAAGATCAACATGGTCTCTTCAGACCTGCTCTTCTGCTTACATATTCTTCTGGACCAGCTGGAGGAACCCATGACCCATGATACCAAGAAAAAGAGGAAGAACTTGTTTAGATGCCTCAGGGCTCGTGAGGAGGGATGGAACCTGGGTCTCTAGGGATGGGCCCAATTGGTCATGAGACCTTAGTACTCCTCAGTTTGGCAAAATGTCCTTTTATAGATATTCTATGCCAGGTATAATCTGTTCTCCTTTTGAAAGAACTTGGAAGTAGCCACTCATTAGAAACACCCTACATTCTAATCAGTGTTCAATCCAACCTCAAATTCTACAGCTTCTCCCATTAGATCCTCAGAAGTTTAGTCACACCTTAACTTATAGGGTCTACTCTAAGATTTCTGTACCTATTTACATTCTCAGGTTTGCATCACCGTAAAGCAGCTCCTGCAGAGCTCCAGATAAAGAACCCATCAGTGATGTCGTCAATGGTGACTGATTGAGATTGGAAGATCTCCAGAAAGCATGTGAACATAGAGGATTTTTTTTCAATTTGTAGAAAGGCCCAAGTAGGTTTTGAGTCCTGTGGACATCCCACTGGTTCTGAACCCCACATGTGATGCAGGTGTACCTGCACATAACACCAAGGATGAAGACAATCCAGAATGTCTTCCATTGATGTTCACAATCCAACTAGATCGCCACCAAGCCAGTCAAAAAAACACTTCTTGGTGTGCAGGGTAAATGTGTGCTAATGGAAAATGACCCCAGTCTATCTTCAGGAAAACCAATGAGTGAGGTCCAAAATCTAGATTCAGTTGAGGAAAGGGAATCTTTCCTCACAATATCCAGACCAATCTGACCTCTTGCAGGGGATTCAATTTACAATTGAGAAATTAGAATCTGTCTCTACCTGGACTCAGGAAGAAAATCCTGTCTTTAATGAGGAAGTAGATCTCTTTGAGGACTCTGTGGGAGAATTTCTGATTCCTTCTCCTTTTCCTGAGACAATCCTTTTTTTTCTTTATGTCCTGATGTAAAAGGTTCACCCTATTTATTTTTTAACTTTATTAAAATAATGTTTTTGACATATTCTAAAATTCATGAATCCTAAATATATTTCTTTTTAATCCGACAATCTGAAACATTGTGCATATGTGTTCTGGGGGGGAACACAGGGAGACAGGGGGCTGTATTAGAGAGCCTACTGGATATAATGGGAAATGTTAAATTCACAGGGAGTGGCAAGGAAGCCAGGCCATGCCTGCATGGGGTCATAAGGTGGCCATAAAAGGTCTAGTACATAGAAGATCAGATGTCCTAGAAGGCTATCCTGTCAAATGGGACAAATGCCACAATACTTATAGTGGTATGTGGGCTCTCTTCCAACAGTGAGTTCGAATTTGAAAACAACTTCATTGTGCTTTGGACAAATATGGAAGAAAAATTTGGCTCCAATATTATAAAAAAGTCTACTTAGGGCTGAAAATATATAGAAAATATGTATAATGGAAAGCAAAAGCCATAATAGGAAAAAGAAGGTTTACATAGATGAACAAATACAAAATCAGGAAGAAAAAATACTCCACATTTAAATCAGTTATATGTAAATACATGTTATATTCTTGATGTTATATATAGTATATTACATAGTATATAAGACAATATGATTTTTCCAACTACAATGGCATTTAAATTTTAAACTTGAGTTTTTTGCACAAAATATTAGTGTAAATATTATTGGGGAAAATAGTGATATAATTTGATTATAATTATAAGAATATATTTGTGTGTTTCTATATATAACACTGATTATAAATAGATGAATAAACATATACATATATTTGTATATATCTGTCTATGATGTGAATAAAATGAAAGTGAATGTAATGAAATTGACTATAGTATGTATAAAAAAGTTGAGTCCATGAGACTCAGTCCTGTAATCCTAGTGATGTGGGATGCTGGGTTATGAGATTTAGTATCTCTTACAACCAAGTCGTAGATTTTCAGAGGAGGTCTGGTCCCTCCAGTGTAGCAAATAAACACATAGGCAGTGGGATCACACCCCCTGACCCCAGAGGAAAGTCAGTAGAAATCAGGACAAGCCTCTTATTTTATGACAGTCTATACAGTTCCTGTACCAACATGGCAATTTGTAGAACATCAGATGGAAAGTTGGCATTCCCTCCAAAAGGTTCCAAACTGTAGTCTCTGATCATACTGAATTAAACATTATTTCCCTTCACAAGATGCAAACACATAGAAATATGGCAAGGGCTCAAGATAGATGGTCAAAGACTTACAAATACATAAAATTATATACTCTATTTCAGTAATTCATTGACAAATCATCAAAGGCATGTCTTGAATTTTTTTAAAGGAAATGGAAACATACTTTGAGTTTATCAGGAACTGGGTGATAGTTTGGTTGTTGAATTGTTGAATGCACTCCTGGGCAAAGGAGACACATATCTTGGGGAAATTGTGTGGGGGTTGGTGTCCTCACACAGCTTCACAATACAATGGTCATAACTTCTATGATGTCATAGCCACCTTTGCCATAGCAGCAAATAGGTCTCAGGCACTGATTTTGCCCTAAAGTTGGCTCAACAACAGCAAAAGGCACAAAGAATGAGAGGGAATGAATACTAGCCACTAACCTTCAGCTTGAACAGCTGTCCTGACCAGAAGCTAAGATAAATTGAGCTGGGGAAGGCTGATCTCCATGTAAGGCCCCTGAGCACTAAGGACTAGGCACTATTACAGGTGTTGGAGAAACAGAAGTGAATGGGGCTCTCTCCTCAGCAATTTCATGACGTAAAGAAAACCAGAAATCATAATGATAATTTCTATAAATCAGAGACATGAAATTGGTGATTTTGTGGCAACAACTTCATTTTGGGGATGTTGTTATGAGAGCCAACATCCAGGTAATTGTCTAGGAGCAGGTACTCCAGACAGTAAGGACAGCAAATACATCGCCCATTGATGGGAATGGAGCTGATTTGCTTCAGAAAATGAAAACAGCACTGACATGCTTGCTTGTGAATTAAGAATGGAAAGGTACAAAGAAGAAAAAGATCCAAAATGAAGATAGATATAAATTAGATAGATATTGGATGCTGCCGGTTACAAGAAGAAAAGTTCTGATTTTAGTTTAAATCTAACAACCCACTGGAACCAAAGTGCTACAATAGTAGTCAGACACATCTGATTCAGTAAAGAATACTTTTAAAATGTGATTCTAACTGGGCTCTGGTGGCTCACAACTGGAATCCTAGTTACTCATTTGGCTGATATCTGAGGATCAGATTTGAAGCAAGTCCAAGGAGGAAATTTGGTAAGACTTATTTCCAATTAACTACCAGAAATATGGACATGAAGCTGTGGTTCAACTGGTAGAGCACTAGCCTTCAGGAAAAAACTAAAGGAGAGCACCCAGGCCCTAGGTCCAAATCCCAGGACTTCCTAAACAAAGAAGCCAACAAATAAAATTTGGTGCTGTCATTCATCACTTAGCATTCTAATTCAATATATTTGGTATAAGCCTTGGAAATTGTATCCTTAGCAAATGTTCGCCCCTGATATTTTGCTGCATTACCAGCTTTCAAAGCCCTGGCATCAACACTGTCTCCTCCTAGTTAGCATAGCATTCTACCACTGGAAATTTGAAGATATATTTTATTAATCAGAATTCTGATCATCTTTCCACATACATCAAATGAGTAATAGCCACATTCTACTATTCTGAATGTTTTTAATCCTCCTCTGAGTTAATAAGCATTAAGGCTTAAAAATTCTACAGTGGTTATCAAGTTAATTCAATAGTCATTCTTCCACCCAATCGTGTAACATATGTTTATAAAAGGCGAGACTATATGAAAGTGTGCACATTATACCTTCTAACTATAATGCTCTCAAGAAGTAGGGTTTTACAGAAACTTCCTGATTGCTTTGTCAAATGAAAGTATAAGAGATTTAAATAAGCTACCTAACATCTAAGAAGGAAAATGCTATTGGCTTTACAACAAATTCATTTGACTGAAGAAATGGGTTTCAGAAATGCCAGAGGCAAAGGGTATTATTCAAATCACCTTATCATGAGGTACAAGCAGCCTGTCTAGATCAACCTTCCAGGAAAAAAGCAATGAATGAAGAACAATTAATGCTTCTAAAACAAGCCAGTTGGTGGTGGTTCATGCTTGTTATCCTAGCTACTTTGAAGTTTAAGATGAAAGGATCTCAATTCAAAGCCTGACCAGGAAGAAAACCTTCCTCTCTGCAACCAGCAGACAGGAAGCATCAGCTCTGTGCCTGAAGCCCAGCTGGATGGCCTCTGTCCACAGACATCCAGACACACAAGACCACCCCCATCTTAAATATTATCAAAACATTCAAATAATATCTCCTGTTTGGGAGATAACATTTAAAAGTTATATCAAAAACATTTCATGAGTTCCAGTTAAAATGTCAGAGTGAAAGTGGAAATATGTACTTACTCACTCACTTAAAGGAAAGTTACTGACAAGAATGATGTTAATGGGGCTAGAGGCCCATTTGGTAACTTATTCACTCCACCATGTTTCCTCACAACTTGTCAGTCAGCCTGAACAGTGAAATTTTTGAATGCAAGTAATGTGTTTGAGCATGTAGCTTGTGAAAGTAATAATGAAAAGCTAAACACTGGAAGCTCAGGCCTGTAAAACTAGCTACTCAGGACCCTGAGATATGAGAAACTCAGTTCAAAGACAACAGCAAAAAAGACTTCTATCTCCAATTAAACAGTAAATGAAGAAAGCTGAGCTGTGCTTCAAATGGTAGAGTATTAGAAACGCATGAAATGCTAAGGGACAGTATCTAGGTCCTGAATTCAAGCCCCAGTACTGGCTCCCATACACAAAATACTCATGACAACACCACAGTATATGCATATGTTAGCAAGGCATGTAGATAAATGGAATAATGACATCATTTACCTCACTTTTAGTCTCAAGCTTTCTGTACAATGTAGCTAAATCTGTGAAAAGCCCTAGGTTAAATCTTTCCTCAAAATCAGCAGATACATCCTCATTTCCCTCAGCACATTCACACATACACATAAAGGTCTATATTTTTCTAACTAATTTTTAAATACATAACCATACACACATGCTTCAGAATTCTGTGCCATTGTTTAGGTTTCATAGGGAGCACAATATATCGAGGTTCCGGCTCATTCTTGTAATCTTAGATGTTCAGGAAGGTAGGATCTGAGGATCACAATTTGATGCCAACCCAAGCTAATAAATCCTCAAGATTCTTATATTCAATTAAGTAGCAGAAAACCAGAAGTGCAGATGTGGTTCGAGTGGCACAGTGACAGCATTGAGTAAAATAACCTAAGCAAGAGCTCCAGACCCTCAGTTCAAGCCTGAGTACTGGCCCACTAGCCCTCCAAAAGTAAAAAAAAACCAAAACACCAAATCAAATATATGTCAAAATATTTTGTAACTTTTGTAGCAAAATCCAATGAGGTAACATAGTTTCTGGTTTGTTGAAGCTTTGGTGGGGAAACCCCAAATTCAACATGTGTTTAAGTGATGTAACAAACAAGCAACCAAATAAAATTTCCCAGTAAAGAATCTTCCTTAGTATTCCCTGGACCCCCGACAAAGGGACTTTTTCCTATATTTTTTGAAAATCAGTGTTTTTTTTTCAGTAAGGGAAATAGTATAAACCTTTACTATAAGTTTAAGAGTCATTGGAAGCGCCAAATGAAGTGAATGTACAACAAAAAGCATACAATATTATAATTTTCTATGCCTCTGTTGAGACACTACAAACCTGTAATAGTGTGGCCTCTCAGAAAGAGAAGGGGGATGCTCAGCATCACTGGTCATATAAGAAATGCAGATCAAAGCCAAAACCACATTTTGATGTCCCTTACCCCAGTTAGAATGGCCATTATCAAGAGAGCAAATAATAACAGATGTGGAGGTGGATGTGGCTAAATGGAAACACACTAAACTGATGGTAGGAATGTAAGCTGGTTCAAACACTCTGGAAGGCAGAATGGAGGTTCCTCAACAGACTAAACCTAGAACTCCCCTAAGATCTGAAGTATGTCCTGAGAGGAGACTTGAGCTGGTACAGTTTCTTTCATGGCTTCGCCTTTGTTTTAGGGATTTTAGAAGAGGAAAAACCTTTAATCAAGGTTTACTAGAACTTGGTTCCAACCAGCCCAGTTCCTGGAATGGACAGAATTGCCCTATGTTCCCTCCCCTTAACAACCTAAGTCACCTTGATTGTTCTGTTACAGACTGACCAATAAAACAGATAGATTGTAAACTGGCTCCTACTGGCAACATCTCGAGCTTACCGAGCTTACCGTAAACTGTACCTTTTTCACGTGCTTATGGTAAACTCCACTAAACTCCTCCTTTGTGTATTCTTACCGTAAACTCCGCTTTTTGCGCGTACTTCACCTTACCCACTGAATTAGTGAGTCATTTAAACCAAAAGTTATAGGCGGGTTTAAACAGCCATTATGTGACAAACTAACCTCATTGGCCACCTCCATGTGATCTAGTATAACTGTGCAATCTTTTGTATGTGTGTCAATCTCATTGGTTACCTGCATGACCAGGTTTGGCCTCCTGAATTTTGCCTTTAAAAACCAAAGTACATGGGCCCCTAGGGGTCACAGTACCAGCTCCCACTCCTGTGCTGCGGCCCAACCAGTCAGTATAGGAGCCTTCTTAATAAAGTCGCTTCTTTGTTAACAACTTTGTTGCTGTGGGCTCTGTCACTCTGGACGAATAGGTGGTCTGGCCTGCTTGAGTAGGGGTCTTCCTACTACAGATCCAACAATCCTACTCCTCAGCATTTATCCAAATGATCTCAAACTAAGGCACAATAAGCTACCAGCACAACTATGTTCATTTCATCATTGTTTACCATAGCTAAGATACAGATCCAACACAATTGACTCAATAGATGAAAGAATCAAGAAAATGTGGTATATTTACACAATGGAATTTTATGCTTCTATCAGAAAGAATGAGACAGTCCCTTTTGTAAGAAAATGGAAAGACTTGGAAAAAAATCATATTAAGTGAAGCAAGCCAGGCCAAAAGCAACATGAGCTCTATGATTTCCCTCATTTGCAATGAATAGCATTAGCCTGTTACTCCTTAAAGTGGGTCATAATAGCTCAGGAGTTATGAACATATATATGACCATACAAAATGATGCTATTTGAAATGAACGCCAAGACATAGAAACAGCAGGTCTTCTTTTGTTTAATTGTCAAGCTTGATGTAGCCAATGTACCGCAGCTAGTTCTTTCTTCTTACTTTATGTCATTTTTCTTTTCCTATTGGTTTTATCCATGGAAATTACTGTCTTTGATTCTGGTACCCTGCATCCAGTATATTCATTTATTTGATTGGGGAAAGGGAAGAGAAATACCAAAATGCTGAAAGAAGTACAAAAGGTGAACCATTGCAACAATGATACCTACAGGACACTATAGCGGAAATTAACTTTACAATGTAATGGTGGGAGAGGGGCAATGGGGGAAGGGACAAAAGGAGAAGAAAACTGAAGTGGGTAACAATGTTCAATGAGAAATGTAACTAACTCATGTAAATGTAACCCCTCTGTACAGCATCTCTATTATAAAATAGATTTTTAGAAATATAAAAATTAAAAAAGTGTTTTTCTCAAAAAATCTTAATCTGATACCAACAGAACTACTGAGTTCATGTCAAAGAGTGTTTGGGGACTTTCAAGAAGCTAGTACTAAGTACATATAACCACAATTAAGTGATAATAAGAAAAGTAGCTCTTTTTATTGTATTATATGAGTAAAGGAAAATTTCATTTCTGTTTCCTTATAATTTATGTTTGTGATCTTTGTTGTTCCCAAGTCAGACTAATGTCTTGTTCTTCGCTTTCTTTGGTATGTATAGCTTGGACATGTAATCTGAGGTATAAGAAGCATTCGTTGTTCAATTTGGAGGCCTAGCATAGAAGCACTCCTCCCTGGCGAAGAAGTTAGACTGGAGGACCCCTAACACTCACTGTGGTTTCTCTCCCACAGCTCACTGAGGAATTTAGGAGTTTGAGACTGTGACTGCGAATTAAGTGCCTCTTATGATTAAGAATTATTGGTAGAATTTGAAAAAAATATTTTGGTAATAAATAGACTAGAAAAAATGTTATTTGCTATTTTTTATCACTGTATTTCTTTTTGTCTAAGTATAAAAGCCAGCCTTACACTAATGGCCTAGAATAAGCAAAATGAGCTTATAGAGCTCAGATCATTTCTTTCCACAGAAGATGACAGCAGAAGAAGAAATACAGGTCCACAACTGGCCCAAGCAAGAGAGAGTGATGTCTCCTTAACTCTTAGGATCGATTGCTCAATGAGGAGCATTCAGGACTAATGACAGCTTAAGGACCTAACATTCCCTGTGTTGTTCCATGATAGGAAGCAGTCACCAGTCTCCCATAATACTGTAGCTGCCACACCTGACTGGTGACCTTGGCTGTGTACTGAGAACTCCCAGCAGGGCTTTGTCATGACCACTGGAGAGTCAGGATTGCACTCTAAGAGGACATAAAGGAAGGTGGTAACATGGCCTGAGTCAGGGTTTTGTCAGATATATATGATTTGTAACAGGCACTACTGTCTTCTCGCTAAGAATGTGGGGTCCTGCACACTAATTTAGCACAACAAGTGTTAGCTTCCACCATTTCCTTATGAAAGCCAAAAGAAGGTCATTAATGCCCTCTGGGCATATTTTCATCAATATTTGGCAGGTAAAAAGCTATATAAAATCAAGTTCATCATGAGGAAAAAATCCAGATGAAAACCAAATTGCAGGAGCATTTACAAAAAAATGTTTTTCTGTACAAATCAAATGTGACAAAATATTTAAAGTTATTGAAGCTTTGAAAGTTAAATTGATTTCATTTTTACTATGATTGCAATTGTCTTTTATATTTCAACTACTTAACGAAAAGAAGGTAGGCCACGTACGACCAGTGGCTGACACCTGTAAGTCTAGCTATTTAGAAATCTGAGATCTGAGGAAAGTGAATTGAAGCTTGACTAGGTAGGAACAACCTGTGATACTTGATCTCCAATTAACCATTCAAAATCAAGAAGTGGAAGTTTGGTTCAAGTTGTATTCTTTTACCCTTGAGTAAGAAAGCTAAAGGTCAGCTCCCTGAGTTCAAGCCCCAGTATTCACACACACACACACACACACACACACACACACACACACACACACACACACACACACACACACACAAACACACACACACACACACACAC
Source organism: Dipodomys merriami (assembly GCF_024711535.1). Classification (NCBI taxonomy): domain Eukaryota; kingdom Metazoa; phylum Chordata; class Mammalia; order Rodentia; family Heteromyidae; genus Dipodomys; species Dipodomys merriami. Next base: position 3,621,985 of record NW_027206490.1, on the reverse strand, counting down.
ACACACACACACACACACACACACACACTCTCTCTATCTCAAAAATAACCAGTGACCAGGAAACAGACACAAGATGGTATTTTTCTTACACTTTTCATTTTTGTTGTTTTTAAAAAATTTATCTCTCTTTGAGAAGTTAAAAGGGTCATAGAAGAGGAGGGACAAAGGATAAACATGTGAAATAGCGGTATTCAATTGGTACTATTTTGAAAATGACCTATGCAACTTGTTTGTGTGGAAGGATGGGAAAACTGGAAGAGATGAAGAGAAAGGATGACATTGGCCAAAAAGAAATGTCCTCAGGGAAGTAGAGCTGTAGCTCAATATGAGTGCCATTCTTCAGCAAAAGAGCTCAAAGACAGTGTCCAGGCCCTGAGTTCAAGCCTCTTTACTGACTAAAACAAAAACAAAGACAAAAGAAATGTAATCACTACCACATGAATGTAACTAAAACCTCCACAGCACAACAACAACAATAATAGTAACAGAAGAAGAAGAAGAAGAAGAAGAAGAAGAAGAAGAAGAAGAAGAAGAAGAAGAAGAAGAAGAAGAAGAAGAAGAAGAAGAAGAAGAAGAAGAAGAAGAAGAAGAAGGAAGTTAATAAAACCAAACCAATGAGAGAAAAATTGAGAGAGCAAAGGAAGGGCTGACCTTTCAAAAAAAGAAATATATCCATACCTGATTTATATGACTGTATCATCTGTGTAATTCACTTTTAGAATAATAATACAAATGAAAAAAATATAGTGCGGGAGGCATAACTCAAATGGGAGGTCAGACTAATATGTATGTGATACCAATGTCAAACCCATTACCAATTTCCCCTTCCAAAATGAATCTTCTCATCATTTGTGCTTTCCCTAGCTTATGAAAGGGAGTGCAAACAGTTAAAGAGAGAGAAAGATAATCATATAATGCTCAAAGCTGGGACCACATACTCTTATGCACCAGCTGTAAATAGTCAAGCTTACACAGAAATTCAGTATCATCCAAATCAGCAAGCAATTCACTTTGAAGGATAGGGATAATGGGTGCAGGGTGTCCCTACATTATTTCAAAAAGAGTAAAGCCAAGCTGATAGGGTGAATTTCTTACTCTAAACAGGGCAAAAGGAAGGGGAGATACACAGTCTGTGCCAGTCTCCAAGGCCAATTTAGTTAAGGTATCTTTTAGAGACCGATTCATTTTTCCTACCTGCCCTAAACTCTGAGGTCTATAAGCACAGTGCAATTTCCAGTTCATCCCAAGTGCCGCGGTTATTCCCTGACTTACTTTTGAGAGAAAGGCCAGTCTGACCTGATGGTGGATGGGAAGCCATATACCTGGGTAGGATTTCTTCCAGGATCTTCTTAGCCACGGCATTCATGGTCTAATGCTTTTTTGGGTAGGCTTCAACCCATCCTGAAAAGGCATCTATGAAAACTAGCAAATATTTATATCCAAATTTTCCAGTTTTAATTTCTGTGAAGTCTACTTCCCAATACACACCTAGCCTATCTCCACGGAGTAGAGCTCCTTTTGCAGCTGGTTGATTAGGGGCATTGGTAAGCTGACAGGCTTTACAATTTTTAACAATGTCTTCAATGAGTTGATTTCCTTGCTTAATTTTTACTTCTGAGTGTCGGACCAAGTCCTGCATTCTTCGGGTTCCCATGTGAGAGACCCGATGGATTCTCTTAAGAATCCCCTTGCCCAATCTTTGTGGCAAGATAAGTTTCCCCTCATGAGTTTTCTACCAGTCTTTGTTTCCTTCTCTGTCCAGGGGTTTATAGGCCATGGGAATTTTCTTTATCCACTCCAAGTCTTCTTGGGAGTACTGAGGCTCAGAAAGCAAAGCTCATGGCCCTGGGTCTACTAGAATCAGTACTTCTGCTCTGGGCTGGAGGGCTGCCTCCCTAGCTGCCTGATTGGCCAAGTTATTTCCTTTGGTTATAGAATCAGTTCCCTTTTGATGGCCAGGGCAGTGCATAATGGCAATATTTGCTGGTTCCCATATGGCCCGGATGAGGCTTAAAATTTCTTGTTTGGTTTTAATTGTCTTCTCTTAGCTATCAGTATCCCCCTCTCTTGGTAAATGGCTCCATGCACATGCACGGTGGCAAAAGCATACTGACTGTCTGTGTAAATGTTTAGTCTCTTCCCTTTTCCCACTTTTAGGGCTTTTGTTAGTTTCCCTAGTTCTGCTCTTTGTGCAGACGTTCCCTGGGGGAGTATTTCTGCCCACACTATCTCAGTGTCCGTGGTGACTGCTGTGCCCGTGTACCCTTCTCCATCTCAAATGAAACTGCTGCTGTCTGTGAACCAAGTAAGCTCAACATACGATGGTGGCAAGTCCAACAAGTCTGGCCTCTTTTCTTGGCCCGTTCTCTCTTTTCATGTTCAATTTCATGTTCTCTGTCTTTCCTTTCCAGTCTTTGCTCCTCAGTCTCTCTTATTGTAAACCTTTTCCACCGTGGCTACTAGATCCCTAATACACTTTTTACCAAGTCTGTCTAGAGCCTGCAACTTTCGCTGTATATCTGGTGCAGCCTGATTTATATAGACAATCATAACCATCTGAGCCGACTCCAGGGTCTCTAGATCATATGGGATATATTGACTAAAAGCTTCAATGAGCCACTCAAGATATGCTGCTGGACTTTCCCTTCCTCCCTGTCTAACATCATAAACTTTGGCCATATTTGTAGGTCTGGGAGCTGCGGCCTGGAGACCTGCCAACAGAGCCTGCCGGTAGATGAGGAGTCGCTCCCTACCTTCAACCTTATTGTAGACCCATGTTGGTTGGATCTCAGGAAAAATGGCAGCGATCAGGGCAGGATCCATGATGGGTGCTCCTGTGGGGCCAGTGATATGTTTCTGGGCTGCCTCTCAGATATGGTCTCTCTCTTCCGTTGTAAAAAGGACCTGTAAAAGTTGACTACAATTATCCCAAGTGGGCTAATAAGTAAAGAGCATAGTTTCAAGCAAACAAATTAAATCCTGGGGTTTCTCAGAAAAGGGGGCATTTTGGGTGCACGAATTGTATAGATCACTGGTAGAAAATGGCCAATATTGGCGTTGCTGTTGACCATCCACATCCACAGGACCTACAGCGCCTAAGGGAAAAACAGCTGCACTAGAAGGTGGGCTGATCCCATGGCATCGTCGAGTGACTGGCCCCTCAGAAACTTTAACAAAAAAGTAACTCACACGTTAAGCCAAATTATATCTGAATGTTTAACGTTACAGACACTGGTGTTCATTCATTCTAACCTTGATGCCATTCATTATTCTTAAAATATGTTGCAGTTTTACACCTTTTTATATCTTAAATCTTATTTACACCTTACTTATATACACCTTTTTATATCTCACATCTTTTTCTTATTCTAACCCCACCTCTAACTGGAACACATTTCCTAATCCTAAACCTACATATAACTGAATCATATTGTTAATAGCACACCTCTATTGCACATTTATTCTCTTGCTCAGCATATAGGTCTAAATTTTACTTGCATTTTGAGCATAAATTTTTAAGTGTTTTTCTATTTCCTGTCATGTTTTCTTTGTTTGTTTTTTTTTTTTGTTTTTGGTTTTTGTTCAGCTGTGGGGCCTGAACTCTGGCCTTGGGCCCTGTCCCTGTGCTCTTCAGCTCAAGGTGAGCATTCAACTGCTTGAGCCACTGCGCCATTTCTGGTTTTCTAGTGGTTTATTGGAGATGAGTCTCAGGGACTTTACTGCTGAGCTGGCTTTGAACCATGATCCTCAGATATCGGCCTCCTTATTAGCTAGGATTACAGGCGTGAGCCACCGGCTCTCATCTTCATTTTTTTTTTTAATTTTATTTTATTGTAAAGACGCTTTAAAGAGGGATTAGTTACATGTGTAAGGTAATGAGTACGTTTCTTGTTGAGCATTGTTAGCCCCTTCTTTGTTGTTCTCCTACTCCCCTTCTTCTCTTACTCCTCCCTCCCCATGGTGTAAAGTTCATTTTTAACATATTGTCTTATGAATATCATTGTTGCAATGTGTCATCCTGTGTTGAAGTTAAATTTTCTATTTATCTAAACCTAATTCTAATTCTGTCTGTGATCCTAACCCTAACTATAATAATAAAGATAGCTCAATTCAGAAGTTAACAAAAAATATTCAAGTTTTTATTCATCCTGTCAATCCACTGTCCATCTTGAATCAAGTTGCAGTTTAGCTTAAATCTTTTTTTTTCCAAATTAGATTATATGTGCTCATATAAAGATGTAATTTTATGTAAAACACAGAAGATTTTTGGGAGAAGGAGTAATGAAAAGGAAATAGAGGGAGCAAAATCAAATGCTTTAAATATATTATAGAATTGCCACTTCTGACAATTAATAACCATTAACAAAATAACTAAAAATTAATTTAAAAAAAACACACTGCCTTCTAGCGTTCTTTAAGAGAGCCATGATATGTCTTGTGAATAAAATACTTGTGTTAGATAAACTTTGTTCTTGCATATTTTATATTATTATTGGCCAATTATTTAACTTAATCAATACAAATATATCAAATAAGATTCCATGACAAAAAATATTAAACAGTTACTTAGTAATTGTTTGAGAAAAAGTTATAATCATGAGTTTTAGGAAACTAAATTTCTATTTCCTCACATAGCAATGATTTAGGTTTACTAATCTAGTACTTTTAGTAAGTTCAGAGAACATAATTGACATGAAAAACAACTAACTGTATATCTTGTTTCTTGAATGAGTGATATTTTAAACATTGTCTTTTATTAGGTTTAGTTATCAAAATAAATGCAATTTTATCTCCTTTCAGGACAAGTACTTTCCCTGAAATGAAATGTATTAGTATATTCAGGTATTTAAAAGCTAAATATTCTATGTTTGATATGAAGCTATACATATTCAGAATGACACGATTTTTGTATTTGTAAATGTCTAACCTCTGGGATTTTTGCTTCATCAATATAAATTATCTCATGAGGTTGTTGTGAAGACTCCAGTAACAAGTGTGGTCAAAAACATTTCCTGAATTCTAAATTTTAAATTTAATCATTTTAGCCTTTGATTATATCACTTATTGTCTCTTCAGAGCAATTAAACTAAAATAAATACTACTTTTTAAACATTTCACTCACATAGTAAATTAGTAAATAATATCAACACACGTCACAAAGTATTTCAGACTCATCAGATTTGGTAAACTTAGTGTGAAGAATGTAGCGAGTAGAAGGTTCTTATACTCAATATATATTTTTGGTTAAAGTAAGTTAAATTATATATCTGGGTTTCTAATTTGAATGTTAATCACATGGAAACAGGAAAATAATTTAAAAAATAATTACTTTGGGACCATTTTTCTGCTTAAAATTATGAAGCAAAAATATCTCTAAGAAATATATCTTTCAATAAAATGTTTCAACCCTTAGCAAAAGGCTTTATAAAGTTTATCTCAAATAGCCGGGCGCTGGTGGCTCACGCCTGTAATCCAAGCTACTTAGCAAAAGGCTTTATAAAGTTTATCTAAAATAGCTGGGCGCTGGTGGCTCACGCCTGTAATCCTAGCTACTCAGGAGGCTGAGATCTGAGGATCGTGGTTCAAAGCCAGCCCGGGCAGGGGAGACCGTGAGACTCCTATCTCCAATAAACCACCAGAAAACCGGAAGTGGCGCTATAGCTCAAGTGGTAGAGCGCTCGCCTTGAGCTGAAGAGCTGAGCGACAGCGCCCAGGCCCAGAGTTCAAGCCCCACGGCCGACAAAAAAAAAAAAAAAAAAAAAAAAAAGTTTATCTCAAATATAAATATATATATAAAGTTTATATATAAACTTCAATATAAAGTTTATCTCAAAATAGAAATTCTGCAACTAATCTAATGTATGTTTTCATGCACAAAATGCTGTGATTTCTAGTCTTGTTATGTGATTTTAATTACATTTTTTAGTTGTGACATGATCCCTAATTATATTTATTACAAAATTTTGTAATTATGAAAATCATGCCTGTACACACTAATTTACATAAGATAATATTCAAACAAAATTATCTTTTTTCCTGTCTCCAACAGGGAAAGATGATGTGCTGAAGTATATTAAATGAAAGCACTCTAACAAAGAGTCTTTATAAAATCGAAATTTGCAACATGAGGATGGTAACAGGAGCACTTTCTACTTGGCTGAACAGGAATTCTTGTTTCTACAGTACTTTCTTACCTATTATTCACACAGGGAAAGCCATAAAATTTGAAGTTCATATGAAGGAATTTCATTCCTAAAAGATGTGGCAACCCTACTCAAAAGCTCCATCTTATCACTAGTTCTTTGTGCTTGCTGGCTGATCTATTTCTCTATCATATGTTTCATATTATCAAGCATAGTAGTAATTCAGCTGTAAGTACATTACAGAAGACTCCTGAAAATCACAGCTATTGCTGTGTAATAATTAGGAGAGAGATTATATTACTCTCCAATTCCTCCCTTTGGCCTTCAATATGCCAATTAATTTTCAAAATAATCATGTATGATATTTGTTTATTTTTCCCTTTTTAGGGATTAAGCAAGTGCTTTTTGAAGTAAAAAGTGATGACAGTGGTATCAAAGCTCTGGTATGAGCACCTTGTCGCTAACAAGTAATCCTCTATGGACTGTAAATATGGAAGCCACACTAAAATTCTCTACTCTCTTCTCTCTCTCTCTCTCTCTCTCTCTCTCTCTCTCTCTCTCTCTCTCTCTCTCTCTCTCTCTCTCTCTCTCTCTCTCTCTCTCTCTCTCTCTCACACACACACACACACACACACACACATACAAACACACACACAGCTGTCACCCAGACACATCAGAGATCAGTTCCATTCCTTTATTATGATAGTTGATTGATGTTTGCTCCATTTCTTTATCTCGACTACAAGATCGTGCCTGGATCTTTATCTTTCCCTGAGATCAAGTCTCTAGTTCTTCGTATACTGTGTATCTGTGTATTCATATTATGTTCCTCGCTGCCTCAGGCCAATTAACAATACCCTGAATACAGTATCCTCAAACTTGACATTCAAGTCAAACTCCATGAATTTATACTACTGTTTCAAAACACTAAAATTTATTCGATCTAGAAACCAAGAAAACACCCACCTTCTTACTTTAGTAGCAATTGACATCATGAAAGTAGAGGAATATAGATCAAGAACTGAGGTAAGGGAATTGGAGTATGTCTAAAATGTAGAATACTGGATGTGTGTTACAGATACAAAATTATCATCTATAGGCTCATTTATTGAAAACTTGTCATCCTATATTGAAAGCACAATTTACATACAGTTTTCCAGTTACTTTGCTTACCTATCACTTCTGATCACAAATCCTCTCATGAATTTTTATAGTATCTTTGAATAAATCACACAATTTGCATGTACTTATCATCTTAAGGAAAGACAGTCTGCTTTTACATCTTTCATTCTATATGACAAACCATTATTTTTTTGTTTCCCTGTTTGCTGAATAAATGTATTCCTGGAAACAGGATATTCACATCTAATCTGGGTGTAATTTTCATTTTTAAAATTTGAAATATAATATAAACTTTGTTGTGACTAGTCATTTTCTAAAAATGAGAGATATTCATGAACACTTATATTTTGGTGCCTTTAAGTAAATTGAGACTTGATGTGGTATGGTAGTTCTTGTGTCTAATTGATTTAACCATTAGATTATTCATGAATAAACATGTGCATTGCACGTTTTTTTTTTTTTTTTTTTTTTTTTTTTTTTTTTTTTTTTTTTTTGTCGGTCGTGGGCCTGGGCGCTGTCCCTCAGCTCTTCAGCTCAAGGCGAGCGCTCTACCACTTGAGCTACAGCGCCACTTCCGGTTTTCTGGTGGTTTATTGGAGATAGGAGTCTCACGGTCTCTCCTGCCCGGGCTGGCTTTGAACCGCGATCCTCAGATCTCAGCCTCCTGAGTAGCTAGGATTACAGGCGTGAGCCACCAGCGCCCGGCACATTTTTATTTTTATATATAAAATAGTCCCCAAGGATTTACTTTAAAGTGATAAGGGGGGTTGTCTTCATGTTCCATACTTTATATTTATTTCAGTAAAAGTACTAGAAATACATGATGTTTACTAGAGCAATATAAAAGATGAGAATATATTTCTAAAGAGAATAGATTTATTGATTAAAATATAGAAAAGAGTAAAATAGTCAGGTTTCTTGCTTGAGACTGTATTAATTTCATATGAATGTAGCTCAAGATGAGACTCAGAGATAAATTCATATTAATGTTATTGAGATTTCAATCACATATAAGCAATATAGGTATTTTAAGGAATTGGTCATTCAAAGCCCTAGATACCTAATGGATGAAGAATGGTATTGAAAACAGCAGAGGAAAACAATTCAACATGCAGCTATTATTATTTTGTAATACTAATATGAAAGAAATGGAGGTTTTGACTTTCTGAAGAAGAAAATTTAGCCAGTAATTTCAATGTAAGGCATCAATTGTAACGGCTCTAAAGTCTTTTCCTCCAAGATATCCAAGAGTACTATACTCATTCTCTGGAGTAAATAAGTAATTATTTTAATTAGCTTTGCTTAATATTAACTTACTTGTAGCAAATACGTTAAAATGTCTTTCAATGTAATAACATACATTTTTGTACCTGTACTCGAGTCACCCCCACCCCGAAGACCACCAGAGACCACGACCAATACAAATAACAAAGGAGTCGTTTATTTGCAAATTCGAGGTTGGTCCTCCACACACTCAGTAACCAGTGAAGCTAAGAGGCCCCCAGCAGAGAATCAGCACAGTTTTTTATAGTATTGAACAAACAACTTTAAAGAAGTTTTACATGAGAATTTACATGATTGGCTAAAAATTTAAGCAAACTAAGCTATGCATATGTGATTGGCTAATATTATTATTGATGTTATTGATGGGAATTGTCTGGCCACTGGGTCACTGTGTTCTGCATGGCCACCCAGTGTTTGGTCAACGCATCTGGAGAAAATTCCTGTGGCTTTCCCAAGGATAGTTTATGTCTCAGTTGTCTGGGAATTGTTTTTCTTTTTGTGTCATTTCTAGGTCAAACCCATGGTTATTTTTATAATTCATACCTCACAAGAGGGTTGCTAGTGTGTAATGGAGTTACTTAGGCCTTCCTTGTGCCTCTTTAAGCTTTAGGCTCTTCATTTCTCCCCTTTCTAATATGCACCTTAAGGGCCAATCATGGTCCTTACGGGCCTGCACTATGTCTTTTTTCAGGAATCAGTTGATATTGTGTTCTCAATACCATCAGCTGCATGTTATTAACGCATTTCTTAACAAACATCACTAGTAGATTGACAACGCAAAGCTTTACTGTGAACACAAGTACCAGAATGATAATGGGGCCAACAGATTGGATATTAAGATGGTTATCCAAGGGGAATAATTAAACCATGATTCAAACCATCCTTCTTGTTTTTCTCTTTCTCTTTTTCATTTTGCTAGTCCCTCTCTTACTTTAGCTAAAGATTGTTTTACAACTCTGGAATGATTGGCGTAGAAGCATCATTCTTCCCCGAGGGCAGCACATAGACCGCCTTGTTGTAAGAAAATTAAGTCCAGCTCCCATCTGTTCTGTAACACTACCACATCTAAGGAGTCATGTGATTTTTGAAGGTAGACTATAGTGCTTTCCAGGTTTTTGATATCCTCATCTATAGTGGCAAGAAGGCTAGCGTAAAATGTTCTCTGAGTAATTAGGGATGCCACCCAAGTTCCTAGTCCAGCTAAGCCCACTAGAACCTCAACTGTTACTGCTGTTATTATTTCTTTTTTAGCTTTTCGTGGCCAATAGCTTGCTGCAGACATCTTTTTCATCATGTCTTCCTGAGAATGGTAGAGCAGTTGTGGGATAAGTTGTACTATGACACAAAAACTGTTAGTCCTATTTCAAACTTCTAAATGGACGCAGGGGGTTAGGCTAGTTGAACATGCCCACCAAGCATCTTGAGGAGGTAATAGGTATCCTTCCTCTGGAATCCATTCTTGAGTCTGATTACTTAAGTGAGTAAAGTTAGTTGATACTCGTTCCACACATAACCCTTGTCCTATAACTGTCTGTAGAATAAGTTTTGCTTCCTTTTGTTCCCACCTGCATGATTTACTTGTTTTAACATTAGTCACATTCTGTATCAATGCAATACTCTCATAAAATGGAAGTCTCATATCAGAACACATCCAACGCGAGCTTGTAATATCAGCACGGGTCTGATTGATCACATTGTAAGTTTGAACCAACAGCTGCCGTAAGGAATCCTCTGCCCAGGGGATGCTCTCCCCAAGTGATGGGGTCACTACAGCCCAGGGCTCTTTCTTGTTGTCTACTTTGGGTTTATGGCAGAGACTGGTTTTAAAACTGTGTTTGGTCCCATTGCTGAAGGGGAATAACTGGCTGTGGCAATTGCTTGTAGGGTTATGAGAATGCCATCATGTGTCTCTCCCCATCTGTACAATCTTAGTCCCCAGGTCTTTCCTAATTCCCATCCTAGGGCTTGTTTGCCCTTGTCTGTGAACTGAACTTGCACTCTGGCATCATACTCCTGGGAGACCCTAATTTGTTTACGTACAGACATCCCATTAAAATGGATGCCCATTGGTCCTGGTTTGTTAAACATAACAAGGTCTCCGCCCTTTCCTTTCCATTTTCCTGAGGTACTTGTTTTGCAGCCCCAGCTCTTACAGTAAAAGTCCTCTGGTCCTCCCACAATTACTAGTCCTTCCTTCCCCTGGGCATACATACCATTGCCTCCATCTACATTTCATGAGCCTATGTCCTTCCCATACACCATCAGCATGCTGACACAAGTTACATGTAAGCTTGTCGGGGAACCATAGGGACAGTCCTTCTTTCATGGCCAAAGGTAAACGTTTACCCATTACCTGATTGCTAACAGTCTAAGTCCAATTATATGGGCAGTGGAGATTGCCAGCACTTACTACTATGCTAATACAATTTCCACTTAAGTTATACACCAATATCCAATTCATGACTAAGTCCTTTTGTGGTTCAATTTGAGCTTTAAAGGATTTTCTTTGGAGCACAAGACTTGGCACACTGGATCCTCAACGAGATCTGCTATGGTATCTGCAGGCTTGCATGAGAATGGTGGATCCATGTAGTGATCCCATCGACTTTGAGGGCCGTTGGAGTCATCAAGATGATCACATAAGTTCCTTTCCACCTCGGCTCCAGGTTTTCCTGTCGGTGTCTTTTCACCAGGACCCAGTCTCCAGGGTGGAAGTGATGTGGGATTGATGGAGGGCCCAACTTGTACAGCGCCTTCAGTCCCTCTGTAAGGAGAACAAAATTTCTGAGTAATCATCTTCTCTAAGCAACTGTTCTGACAAATTAAGAATTGTGGGAAGGGGCACTCCGAATACAATTTCATAAGGGGAAAGACCAATTTTAAAAGAGGAATTGCATACACTGTATAAGGCAAAGGGAAGGAGAGTTACCCAGTCACCCCCGATCTCCATGGTCAATTTGTTCAGCCTCTCTGTTAGAATTCTATGCATCCTTTCCATCTGTACTGAACTTTGGGGTCTACAAGTACAATGCAATTTCCAATCTGCCCCAAGAGTACTTGCAAGTCCCCGACTTACCTTGGACAAGAAAGCTGGTCCATTATCTGATCCTATCATAATAGGGAAGCCAAACCTGGGTAAGATCTCTTCTAGTAACTTCTTAGCCACCACCTGTAACTTTTCGTGCTTTGTAGGAAAGGCTTCTACCCATCCTGAAAAGGTATCTATGAAAACTAGCACGTTTATATCCATACTTGCCAAGTTTAATTTCCATGAAGTCCACTTTCTAGTAAGTTCTTGGTCTCTCTCCTCTTATTTGACTGCCTGTTCCTGTCTGGTTCTTAATTTCATTTGTCAGTTGACATGCCTTACGGTCCCTGACAATTTTAGCATGACTATTTTTGATCATAAGTCCAGCATTTGTCACCAGATCGTGCATCTTCCTAGCACCCACGTGGGTGCTTTGATGCAACTTAAGCAGTACTTTACTCCCTAACTACTTGATAAGATAATGATGCTCCTAGAATCTCTTCACCAACCATTTAGGCATTGTGCCTTCAGCAGTTGATCAATCCATTTCATGTCCTCAGTGGTGTATATTGGAGTGTCCAGAAGAGTTCTTGTACCAGAGTCTGGGAGATTAATCATCATTATAGATTACCTTTGTATTGCCAACTTCCAGGCTGTTCTGTTGGCCAGGTTATTGCTTTTACGCACAGCATCTTTAGGTTTTTTATGTCCAGGGCAATGAACAATAGCTAACTTAGGAAGCCAAACAACAGTAATTAAAGTCAAGATTTCATCTTTATTTTTGATGGTTTTTCCTTCAGCTGTCAGTAATCCTCTTTCTTTGTAAATAACTCTGTGTACATGAGCCATTGCAAATGCATACTGACTGTCAGTGTACACAGTTAGTCTTTTGTCCTTTCCCAGTGTTAGAAGTTGGGTCAGGGCTATTAACTTGGCTCTCAAGGTTGATGTGCCTACTGGTAGAGGTTCAGCCCAGACCACATCAGTCTCAGTCACTACTGCCGCTCCAGCATAACTCTGTCTCTGATAAACAAAGCTGCTTTCGTCTGTAAACCACATGAGTTCAGCGTCAGGCAACAGCTGGCTCCTTAAGTCCTCTTGGATGTTATGGCCTTGGGCCAGGATCTCTGACAGTTATGTAGCAGCATGTTTAGGTCCGGATCTGGTAGCAGTGTCACCGGGTTGAGAGGCGAGGGAGCCTGTAAATTGATTCTGAGAGGGTTGATTAGCAGTCCTTGGTAATGGGTTAACCAGGCATTGCTGAGCCACCGATCTGGTGGTTGTTTTAACAAACCCTCAATAGTGTGTGTGTGGGGGTGGTCACATAAAGTTCCTTTCCCATGGTTAGCTTATCTGCGTCTTTGACCATCAGAGCAGTAGCCGCTATGATTCTCAGACATTATGGCCATCCTGCTGTTAGTGAGTCTAATTTGTTTGACAAGTAAGCTACTTGTCTCCTCCATAGGCCAAATATTGGGTTAGGACTCCTTTTGCTATCCCATTATGTTCAATCACATATAAGTAAAAGGATTTAGCGGCATCCGGGAGTCCCAACACTGGAGCTGATAATAAGGCAGTTTTTATCTGTTCAAAGGCTCGTTCAGGTTCTTCTGTCCATTGAGACAGTTGCTTCTCCTTGGTAGCCTCGTAAAGAGGTTTAGCCAGCTCCATAAACCCGACAATCCACAGACAGCAAAAGCTGGCTGATCCCCAAAACTCCCTTACTTGGTGCTGTGACCAGGGTGTTGGAAATTTAAGGACAGTTTCTTTTCTGGCTCTCATGAGCCACGACTGCCCCCTTTCAATAAATAACCCCAGTAAGTTATCTCTGATTTGCAGGTTTGAGCTTTCTTGGCCGATGCTCATTAACCAAGTTTTCCCAAAGTCTGGAATAAATTTCTGTTCCTTGCATGCATTCTTTTTTTTTAAAATATTATTTTATTTTATTTGAGAACATACTGTACAGAGGGGCTACAATTACATGGGCAGGATAATTCATACATTTCTTACCAAGCATTGCAGCCTCCTCCTTTGTTTACCCTTCACCTCCCTTCCCAGCCTCCCCCCTCCCCCCAACCAAATATACCCCCCTCCCCCCCAACCGACATTGTAAAGCTGGTTTTGACATGACATTTTGTACTTCTCATTGTTGCAACAGGTCCACCTGAATCCTTAAACGACTTGTTTGCCCCCATCTCCTCCACATGTTATACTGACATCAAATATAGTGAAAGCGGGGGTTACACTGTGGGGGAGGGACATACAAAGCAACAAAGAAGTAATCTTATAAATGCGTTAGAAACATATGCATGAAAGAAACGAAAACATTAAAATACATATTTAAGGGTTCATTTTCCTAACATCAAATTATCTGATCTTTTCTGCTTGACTCATACCTATACTAGATATTGCAAATAAGGGAAACCATGGGACCTATGATTCTTTGGGCCTGGCTTACTTCACTTAATATAATTTTTTCCAAGCCTTTCCATTTCCTAACAAATGGGGAAATGTCATTCTTTCTGATGGAGGCATAGAATTCCATTGTGTATATATACCACATTTTCTTGATCCATTCATCTACTGAGGGGCATCTGGGTTGGTTCCATATCTTAGCTATGGTAAATAATGCTGCAATAAACATAGTTGTGCTGGTAGCTTTAGTGTGGTCTTGTTTGTAAACATTTGGGTAAATGCCCAAAAGTGGGATTGCTGGATCATAGGGGAGATCTATGTGAAGTCTTTTGAGGAACCTCCATACTGCTTTCCAAAGTGGTTGAACAAGTTTACATTCCCACCACCTTTCTGTCCACATCCCCTCCAGCATCTGTTGTTGTTAGAGTTCTTGATTTTTGCTGTTCTAACTGGAGTGAGGTGATATCTCAATGTTGTTTTGATTTACATTTCTTTTATGGCTAGGGATGTTGAACATTTCTTCATGTGTCTATTGGCCATCCTTCTTTCTTCTTCAGAGAAGCTTCTCTTTAAGTCATTCGCCCACTTATTTATTGGGCAGTTGTTTCTTTGAGGATTTGTTGTTGGGTGGTTTAATTTTTTGAGGTCCAAGTATATTTTAGATATGAGACCCTTGTCCGTTGTATGGCTAGTAAAGATCTTCTCCCAATCGGTGGGCTTTCTATTGATCTTGCTAGCTATGTCATTTGCCCTGCAGAAGCTCTGCAACCGTATGCAATCCCATTTGTCCAACCTTTCTTTGATTTGTTGTGCTTCCGGGTCTCTATTCAGAAAATTTCGGCCTGAGCCAAGGAGACCTAAGTTTTCTCCTATTCCATCCTGTAATGTTTTCAGAGTGTCTGCTTTGAGTTCAAGGTCTTTGATCCATTTGGAGTTGATTCTGGTGCAGGGTGATATATAAGGATCTAGCTTTAGTTTTCTACATGTAGTTAACCAATTTTGCCAGCACCATTTACTGAAGAGGCTGACTTTCATCCATTCTATTGTTTTAGCTTCCTTATCGAAGATTAGATGGCTATAGGTCTGTAGGTTCATTTCTGGGTTTTCAATTCTATTCCATTGGTCCTGAGGTCTGTTCTTATGCCAATACCAAGCTGTTTTGATTACTGTGGCTTTATAGTAGAGTTTGAAATTTGGTATTGATATTCCTCCAGCAGTGTTCTTTCCGTTGAGAAGTGTTTTTGCTATTCGGGGTCTTTTATTGTTCCATATGAATTTTTGGATTGGCTCCTCTATTTCCTTGAAGAATGAGGGTGGAATTTTGATAGGTATCGCGTTGAATTTGTAGATAGCCTTGGGAAGTATTGCCATTTTCACGATGTTAATCTTGCCAATCCAGGAGCATGGGAGGTTTTGCCATTTTTTAAGTTCTGTGTTGATTTCCTTTTTCAAGATTTTAAAGTTTTCATCATAGAGGACCTTCACTTCTTTGGTTAAGTTAATTCCTAGGTATTTTATTTTTTGTAGGGCTATTACAAATGGAGTTGCTTTCCTAATTTCAGCCACACTTTTCTCATTGTTGGAATATAAAAAAGTCATTGATTTTGGGGGGTTAATTTTATAACCTGCTACTTTGCCAAAGTTTTGAATCAGCTTGAGTAATTTGGGAGTGGAGTCCATGGGATTCTTTAAATACAAGATCATGTCATCTGCAAAGAGGGAGAATTTTATTTCTTCTTTCCCTATTTGGATCGCCTTTATGTCTGCATCTTGTCTTATTGCTGTAGCTAGGCATTCTAATACTAGATTGAAGAGAAGTGGAGAGAGTGGGCATCCTTGTCTTGTTCCTGAGTTAAGAGGAAATGGCTTTAGATTTTCACCATTGAGTATAATGCTGGCTGTAGGTTTGTCATATACAGCCTTTATTGTATTGAGGAATGTTCCATGGATTCCTAATTTTTCCAGAACCTTCATCATAAAGGGGTGTTGGATCTTGTCAAATGCTTTTTCTGCATCTATTGAGATAACCATGTGGTTCTTATTCTTGCTCCTGTTGATGTGATGAATAATATTAATTGATTTGCGTATATTGAACCAGCTTTGCATCCCTGAAGTGAATCCTGTTTGATCATGGTGTATGATTTTTTGGATGAATTGTTGAAGTCGATTGGCCAAAATTTTGTTGAGAAGTTTTGCATCAATGTTCATCAAAGAAATGGGTCTATAGTTCTCTTTCTTTGATGAGTCCTTGCCTGGTTTTGGGATGAGGGTTATGATGGCTTCATAGAATGTGTTCGGTAGTGAGCTTTCTCTTTCAATTTCATTGAAGAGTTGGAGGAGTATTGGTGTGAGCTCTGCTTTGAAGGCCTTGTAAAATTCCGCTGTAAAACCATCTGGTCCTGGACTTTTCTTAGCTGGGAGGTCTCTTATTGCTGTTTCTATTTCAATGCTTGATATGGGCCTGTTAAGCTGGTTTAACTCATCTTGGTTTAGTTTTGGCATGTCAATATTTGCTAGGAAAAGGTCCATTTCTGTCAAGTTCTCAAACTTATTAGCATAAAGTTTTGAGAAGTATTCCCTTATAATGTTCTGAATCTTGGTTGTTTCTGTGGTGATGTTTCCATTCTCATCTCTGAGTTTATTAATTTGGGTGTGTTCTCTCCTTTTTCTGATTAGATTTGCTAAGGGTCTGTCAATTTTGTTAAGTTTTTCGAAGAACCAACTCTTTGTTTTGTTGATTCTTTCTATAGTTTTTTTGGATTCTAATTCATTTAATTCTGATTTAATTTTGATTATTTCTTTCCGTCTACTGGATTGGGGTTTATCTTGCTGCTCTTTTTCAAGGAGGTTTAGATGTGTCATTAAATTGTTAGTTTCCGATCTCTCCAATTTGTTGATGTAGGAGCTCAGAGCTATAAACTTGCCTCTGAGTACTGCCTTGCTGTGTCCCAGAGGAGCTGGTAATTTGTGTGTTCATTTTTGTTGAATAGTATGAACATTTGAATTTCCTTTCTAATCTCTTCCATGACCCACTCATGATTCAGCAGTGTGTTGTTCAGCCTCCATGTGATACCGGACTTTCTTTGGTGGCTTTTGGTGTTGAGTTCTAATTTTATTCCCTTGTGGTCAGAGAGAATGCAAGGTATAACTTCAATGTTTCTGAATTTAGACAAGTTTGCTTTGTGGCCTAAAATGTGGTCTATTTTATAAAACGTTCCATGTGCTGCTGAGAAGAACGTGAATTCTGATGCTGCTGGGTGAAATGTTCGGTAAATGTCTGTTTAGTCTAGTTGATCTATGCAGCTGTTTAGATCTGCGGTTTCTCTGTTGAGTTTTTGCCGAGTTGATCTATCTAGTGGGGAGAGTGGTGTGTTAAAATACCCAACAATTAATGTCTTTGGATCTATATGGGATTTGAGGGAAAGTAGTGTTTCTTTGATAAATTTGGGTGCTCCATTGTTTGGCGAATAGATATTTAGAATTGTAATATCCTCCTGAAGGAGAGATCCTTTAATTAGTATGTAGTGACCTTCTTTATCTCTTCTCACGAATTTTAGTTTGAAGTCTATTTTATCTGATATTAGGATTGCAACTCCCGCCTGTTCATGATGGCCGTTTGCTTGGTAGATTTTGTTCCAGCCTTTAACATTGAAGATGTTTTTGTTTTTACAGGCAAGATGTGACTCCTGCAGCCAGCAGATAGAAGGGTCTTGTTTTTTAATCCAACTAGACAGTCTATGTCGCTTAATTGGAGAGTTCAGTCCGTTAACGTTAAGAGATAGTACTGAGAAGTATTTGGGAGTTCCTGCCATGTTATCCACCTTCTTGGGGGCTGCAAAAACTGGGTTCTTCCTAAGGTTCTTGGATTCTCAGTTTGGGTGCAGTTTCTTGGCCTTTGTTGCGGTCTTGTTGGTTTTCTATGTGTAGGACATCTTTAAGAATCTTTTGTAGGGCTGGTTTGGTGGAGATGTATTGTTTCAATTTTTCTTTGCTATGGAAGGTTTTTATTTGGCCTTCAGTTATGAAGGAGAGTTTAGCTGGGTACAGTATTCTTGGTTGATAGTTGTTTGTTTTTAGGGCATGGCATACGTCATTCCAGGCTCTTCTTGCTTTGATTGTCTCTGCTGAGAAATCTGAGGTAATTCTAATTGGTTTCCCTTTGTAGGTGATTACCCTTTTCTCCCTGACAGCTTTAAGGATCTTTTCCTTGGTCTGGGTTGATCCTGTGTGGATTATAATGTGACGGTGGGATGTCCTATTCTGGTCTGGTCTATTTGGGGTTCTAAAAGCTTCTTGTATCTGAATAGGCCTATCTTTTTGTATGTTTGGGAAGTTCTCTGCTAGGATCCTGGTAAACAAATTTCCTAGACCATTAACTTCTGTTTCTAGGTGCTCCTCTACACCCATTATCCTTAGATTGGGCCTTCTGATGGTGTCTTCCAGGTATTGGATAGACCTATCATATTTCTTGGACTTGTCTTGGAAGGTTGTATGTTCTTTCTCTATAATATCTAGGCTGTCTTCAATCCCTGAGATTCGATCTTCTGCATGGTCTAACCTGCTGTCAAGACTCTCTACTTTGTTTTTTATCTCTTTTCCTTCTAATTGGTCAGCTTTGATGGCTTCAAGTTCTTTGTTGAAGCTCTGTTTTAGGTCTTGTAGGAATTTCTTTACTTCCTTAATTTGGTGTTCAGTGTTTGTTCTCAAATCACTTAGTTGATTTGTTATGGTTTCTTTGGACTCCCATTCCTTCTGTTGGGTTCCATTCAGCATTCCCTTTGTGGTCTCCCTGACTTCCTTCAGCTCTTTGTTAATGGATTCCATGAATGCCTTTAGTGATCTTTGTGTATTCTCTACCTGGTCTCTCAATTCCTGAATTACTCTTTGATTAGCTTCTTCCTGTCTGTGGGATTCTTGCAGTTCTCTTTCTTCCTGTTCGTGGGAATCCTGCAGTTCTCTTTGAGTGTTCTCTGACTGCTCACGCCATTCCTCCCTTTCTCTTTGAGCATTCTCAAGTTGTTCACGCAAATCCTGTATCAGTTTTTGAGTAGCTTCCTCACACTTATGATATTCCTGTATAAACTTCTGGGATGCCTCCTCTCTCTCCTTATCACGCTCATACAGAGTCCTTTGTACATTGTCAAACTTCTCATTTATCATGTTTGCTATTAGTGTTTGTAGAGCTATTTGGGAACTCTCCTCTGGATTATTCTTTATCTGTTCTAATCCCTGATTATCAAGATTGGGAATTGAGATACCCGAATTTGCCATTTTTCTTGTGTTTTTCCGGCTTACTCGGCCCATTTGAGATGAAGATTGCACCAGTTTTATGCTAGAACACTATCTTAAGGCAACCATCAACCAAAGTTTGCGTTTGTAAAGTCAATAGTCTACAGATACAATCTAGTTCAACAGATACATCTATTCAACATAAAACAACTATATGTTAAAGTACTTCGAACCGCAGAAAAGAATTTGGAAAACCAGAAATTATTAGGATTAGGGAGAGATGTGGGTAAAAAATAGGAATAGATTGGTGTGGGGAGGCACAGGGAGAGTTAACTATGTCCCAATCACAATGCAGGAAATGGGTTGGGTAGGATGCAAGTAGAGAGAGAGAGAGACCAGAAAAAAATAGAAACGTAAAAATTAATGTTATTATAGAAGTTAAAAGACCATCTATTTAGAGAGGAATGTGAATATGTTCTGAGAAGGGGAGGGACATAGAGGAGATGTGAAAAGCTTTAAGGATGGGAAAGGGAGAAGAAAAGATCAGAAGTTCAGTAGAGCTAGACAAAAAACAAAAAGATAATTAAGAAAGAAAGAAAAAGAGAAAGAAGACAAGAAAAGAAAGGAAAACGCTCATTCACATATTCCTAAAATAAAAATTATAAGATGAGAAAAAAAAAAGTTACTGGAAAACAATTATTTTTTCAGAAGAGGCAAAAATTAAAGATTAATAAAAGTTTTAGAAGGGAAAAATATATCTATATAAGGTAGCAAAAAACAAAAAACAAGCAAAAAAAGAAAAAAAGAAGAAGAAAAAAAAAAGAAAAAAAAGCGTCTTTTGATTTTTTTTGGGGGGGGGAAGAGTGGGAAGAATCCTGTATCTCCCTTTTGTCTCTAACCAGTCTCTTGTTGGAGTCTCTGGTCAGCTTGAGGTCCTGTGGCTTGATTGGTTTCTTAAGTCGGTTGGTTGGAAGAGGCAGAAAAATGCTCTGCTTTACCCAAGATTTTGAGATCCCCCTCCCAGGTTAGTTTTCTGGCAGGGTGATCTGCTTTGAGAGTCACAAAAGACGGGCATGTGGTGATGGTGCTAGGTTCTGGGTAGAGTTCAGGCCTTTCAACAAACAGTAGCTTTTCCCTGGGGCTATTTTGTGATAAAGCTCACAGCTCCCAGCCTGGAGCCATTCTCAGGGTTTCTGTTTTTCAATTGATTGTGGTGGCTGCTAGAGGGAGGGGCAGCCTCTGGCTCTGGTTACCCAGTGAGGCAAGGCACTCCTATGGCTGGCGCCTGAGCTGGGTGACTTTTCCCTGGATGGAGCTGAGTCTGGCAGGTCACTTCGCCGTTAAGTTCTTGTGACCTGCTAAATGACTCGTTTTATTCCAAGGCCTGAGCTGGAGCTAGCAGCTCCTCCGAGCTTTGTCGGTATCCAAGATGGAGATCACCGGCGCTGGGGGGGGAGTGGTGGCCTTCCCTCCTCTGCTTCCTGAGAAGGAGTGAGGATGTCGGGCTTGTACTCACGCCGAGTCTTGGATCCTGGGTCGTCTCTGGTCTGCAAACAGCAGGATGAAGATTTCCGCTCCTTGTAGGTTCTTGTTGGTGTTGAGTAGAATCCGCTCGTCTGCTGCGTATGGCTCCTTCGTCCCGGACTCTTTGTGTCTCAGGTATGACCCCTCGGCGGTGGTCGCTGCCGCGACCCTGCCGCCGTAGCCGCAGCTGATATGTTTCCTTGGCTTCCCCTCTCTTGTCTAATTCTCTGTCCTGTGATGGCACACTTGGTGTGATTCTCTGGCTTAGGACTGTTCACTAGAACTCTAAAATTGCTTTCTATGCGAGAGCTTGTTCAGATTCCAGCTTCTCCTCCGCCATCTTCCCAGAACCCGTCTTGCATGCATTCTTTATCGGTTTCAGTGGCAATAAGAAAGTCATTCACATATTGCAACAAAGTCAGACCAGGGTGGCTTCCCCTAAACTCACCCAAGACCTTATGCAGAGCTTCATTAAAGAGTGCTGGTGAGTTTTTGAATCCTTGAATGAGTCTGTCCAGGTCAGTTGTCTGTTGATACCTCCTTTGACATCTGTCCACTCAAAGGCAAAGAGATCTTGAATTTTGGGTGCCAAGGGTAGGCTGAAAAAGGCATCTTTTAAATCTAATACTGTATACTACTGCTTATTTGGAGGCAGGGTGCTCAGGAGAGTGAAGGGTTTGGGTACGGTAAGGTGAATTTCCTTTACCCTTTTATTGACTTCCCTTAAGTCCTGTACTGGCCTATATTCATTACAGTTGGGCTTGCAGATCGGTAGCAGAGGAGTGTTCCACGCCGACTGGCAGGGTCACAATATACCCAGTTCTAGCAGAGACCTAATGTGGGGTGTTATTCCATCCATGCCACATGGACATAGGGTACTGAACTCTAACTGGGTCCTGGTTTTACCTCGATGAAGAAAGCTGGTTTATGTTTCGCTAGTCCCACTCCACCAGTCTCTCCCCAACCTTCTGGATATCTTTCCAGCCAATAGATTTCTTGTTCAGGAGGCTGGGGTGGTTGGCGCAACCGGTACTCATCTTCCAGGTCGAGAGTCAATACTTGTATTGGTCTTCCTTGAGCATCCTCCACCTGGGGGCCTTCTGGATAGAAGTGAATCTGTGCCTCCACCTTGATTAACAAGTCTCTTCCCCAAAAGGGATAAGGGCTTTCTGGAATAAACAAGAATGAGTGGGACACTGGTCCCATCCCAAGTTCACTCTTCTTTTGGTGGTCCATGAGTATTGTTTAATCCCCATGACTGCTTTCACCCAAGAGGTTTTATTTGAGATTTTTCCTTGAGGCTTTATTAAACCCAAGTATTAAGCCTGGCTATCCATTAGAAATTTTACTGGAGTCCCCTCCACTTTTAGCGTTACCCTGGGTTCAAGGAGAGGAACTGAACCCTGAGGTCCCTATTCATTATTAGCAAGATTGTTAACCATTAGGGTCCAGGTTCTATGCAGCTGCCACTGCTTTGTTCAAAGTTCCCTTTTCTTAGGACATTCTTTGGCCTAATGCCTATTTCTTGGCAGTAAGTGCACTGATCTCTGCATAGACCTTGACTATTTGGGCGTTGTAGGGTTTCCTTCCTTGTAAGACCATGTATAATTTAGCCAAAATGGTATGATTGCAGGCTGCTGCCCTGAGACCCACCATTAGAATCTTGCGATAGACCCATAATCTCCCCCTAACTTCTGCCGTGTTGTAGTCCCAACCGTTGCTTGGAGCCTGGTTAATGGAAAAGATGCATTGATTAAATTAGGATTAGCAGTAGGCTGCCCGTCATCACCGGGAACTACTTTCTTGGCCTCAGTTTGAATCATTTATTTTTCTTTCGAGATTAATAAGACCCAAAATAATTGCTGGCAATCATCCCTGGTCGGCAGGTGCATGAACATTACACTATCTAGGAGAGAAATCAAATCTTTGGGATTATTTCAAAATTTTGCATTTTGTGTTTTCCAATTATATAAGTCACTCATTGAGAAGGGCCAATAGTGAAGTCGGCGGTCTCCAGTTTCATCCAGTCGTCCAATTTCTCTGAGCGGCAGAATCACTGTGGTGTCAGGGAGTCTCAGGCTGGCAGCTCTCTAAATGTGACCACGAGTTCTTACTGCTGGCCCTTCCAAGTTGCTGCTGGCTTCTTGATCCTTGCCTCCAGCTGCCTCCCCTTGCTCCATGGGGGATGGAGGAGGCAGCAGTGAAGGGTATGGGGGGAGATCGGAGTCTAATGAGAGAAGATCCTCACTCCCTTCTTGTAAAATGGGGTATAAGGGGACTGAGGGGGTAGTTGACGTATCTTTTATTGATGCTAAAATCTTGTTTTTATCCACAGAAAGGGGTAGAAAGTGTGACAGACACTTTGGGGTTTCCTACACCAAATTCTGCATACTAAAGTATAGGGAATCTGATCGGGGTGCCCTGTGCTATCTGTTAAAAAAAAACCCTTCGTTTAACCTTCCCAATAGTATTTAGACCCAAAGTTCCTTGGGAGGGGCATCCAACCTCAAAAGTAGGCCACTCTGACTTATACAAAGTAAGTAATTTTTCTTTTTTAACTTCAACATCTAAATTGTTAGCTCTTTCCTTATCATCTTTAAAATTAGCTGTCAGAAAGGTAAGAGATATACTTTGGTTCTGACCCATTTCAACATATATCAATCCACACACAAGACAAGAAAAAAGGAGGAAGGCAATTACAAATGTCACAAAACGAAACAACTTGTGCTTTCGGGGATTTAGGATATAACCACAACTCACAGTGTCCCAAGGAGAAAAATGTGGATTGACTGGCCTGTCTACAATCCCAAAGGGGTAGAGGGAGACACTTGATGTTTCAGCAGTGTCATCTGGTAAAAGACTACCCTACTCCCTCTTTGCTTCAAGTGGGCCAACTTTCTAAGCCAAATTTCGCCCTTCGAGGAGGAAGATAAGAGCGTCTGAAAGAGAAAGTAATTATTGTTGGACAAGGAATAGAACAAAGACTAACAATTTTAAATGGAGGCGAATAGAGTTTCCAGGCATCCACGTCAGAATGAATGTGAAAGAGGAAATGTTCTACGAAAGCCACAAAACAGACAGACACACAGACATTAAGACAAGATATATTAACAGTATGTGCATGGTAGTCTGTCAGACAGAAAGTGATGGACTACAGAGAGGAAAACTCCCAAATGCCTGCACTAGTGGACAGTCTACCTTGTAAACTATCAAACAGAACCTGGCAGGCTACAGGTGGGCCCAAATGCCCGCACTAGTGGATAGTTTACTTCCCCAGGGCATCCGGAGGATGTCTCCCACTGGTCCTGTTGGCTGCTTTATAGTGCATCCACCAAGATTTCTTGCCATCTCCAACACCCAAACTGCAAGCTACAAAAATACCATACATGGGGCTGGGAAGGTGACTCAGTGGTAGAGCACTTGCCTTGCATGCATGAGGCCCTGGGTTTGATTCCTCAGCACAATATAAGCAAAAAGAAAAAAGCTGGAAGTGGCGCTGTGGCTCAAGTTGTAGAGCTGAAGAGATGAGGGACAGTGCCCAAGCCCAGAGTTCAGGCCCCACGACTGGACCCACCCCCCAAAAAATACCAGATATTTACAAAGGGGCAATGCCTTAACTTACCAGCCGTTCTTTGCTATTCCCTGATCAGGTGTCAGGGTGGGCTTATGAGGGAGATCCCAGATGTGCACCTATCTGTTGTACCTGGATTCAAGACCCACCGAAGACGACCAGAGACCACAACCAATTCAAATGACAAAGGAGTCGTTTATTTGCAAGCTCAAGCTTGGTCCTCCACACACTCAGTAACTGGTGAGGCTAAGAAGCCCCAAACATAGAATCAGCACAGTTTTTATAGTATTGAACAAAAAACTTTAAAGAAGTTTTACATGAGAATTTACATGACTGGCTAAAATTTTAAGCAAACTAAGCTATGCATTGGCTAATATTATTATTGACATGCTATTGACAGGATTTCTCTGGCCACTGGGTCACTGTGTCCTGCATGGCCACCCAGTGTTTGGTCAACGCATCTGGAGAAAATTCCTGTGGCTTTCCCAAGGATAGCTTTTGTCTCAGTTGTCTGGGTATTGTTTTTCTTTTTGTGTCATTTCTGGGTCAAACCCATGGTTATTTTTACAATTCGTACCTCACAAGATGGTTGCTAGTGTGTGTAATGGAGTTACTAGGCCTTCCTTGTGCCTCTTTAAGCCTTAGGCTCTTCAGATTTCATATTATTACTGTCTCTTCATACATGCCTGAAATCACTAGTTCAAAGTAACACAAACAGAAAAACAAAAATACCCTGATACAACCATCACAAATCCTAAATTATGTGAAAAAATCCACAATATAAAATAAACCTGAGGAAGAGGAAAAACAATGGCAGAATAACAACAGAAAATTATGCTAGCTCTCTCTAATGAAACAGAGATTTAGAGTCCTAGCAGGTACTCCACTTCTAGAGGGTCACACCAAGTCAGCTATAATTATATGTAGATATAGAATCCAAAAGAAAATATTATACTGTCTTCACAAGCACACAAAAATCTATGAAAAGTTACCCAGCCAGGAAGGTGACTGCTGTGACTGTGTTGGCCAACATACTCAAAAGCACAACTGCAGTGTGGAAATAAAAGGTCCACATGGGAAAACATCACAAACAGAGTCAGTCACATTTAAACACAGACACAATTCACCTTACCACTGGACAGTCAGAACTGTCATTGGAACCACAAGTATTAACAGCACAACATCTCACCACAACTGATCTCTTCTCCTGCACTTAATGGTCTAGAAAAAACCTAATTCCAGAAAAAAAATCACAACAGAAGACCAAAGCAACACCTGGCAAATCAACCAAGAACATAGATAATCACCTATTAAGATCATAGATCCCCCAAATGAAAGCCAAGAGATCTTCCAAATGGACAGAACAAATCAGAAAAATATGAGGAAAGTGATGCCAAGGTAATATAATTCACACAGTAAATAAAAAGGCATTAGAACAGACAATCAAGGACCTAGAAGATAGTTTTCAAAATACATTACAAATACTACTGAAAAATATGGTTAATGAAAAGATACAAAACCTCTACAAGGAAACTTGTGAACAAGATGAGCCCAACCAAAGATTAGCAAAAATCATTCATGGAGACTCCAAACAGAAAGAAAAATAAATTCTGGAAAAGCAAGAGTGTCCAAGGAAAAAAATAGATACCTAGTTAAACGATATGAGAGAAGACACAGCTAAAACCCATATCCCCCAACCCCCCACCCAAAGAATAGTTTAAAGAAAGTCCATACAAGATCTAAAAAAAGCTTTAATAAAGAGATAGAAGCCCTAAAAAAATAACCAATTATAAGACAAGGAAATAAAAAAGCAAATAGAATGTCTCCACAGAAATAGATGATATAGAAGATTATCTCAGGAATCACAGGCAGAATAGGTCTAATAGGAAAGAAGAAATAATCATTTAGAACAAATCCAAGAAATAAGAAATGATCTTGCTGAAAGTTCAAGACTCATAAGATCAAATTGGGGGAGATAGGTATCAAGAAGATGAAGAGCATGAAACTAAATGGATGGGAAACATATTACAGAATTCTAGCAAAGATCATTCCAAATATCCAAAGAGATAGACTCATTCAGAGAAGAGAAGCCTTTAGAACACCAAACTGAGAATACCAGAACAGAACAAACCACCACCACGACATAATCTATTAGAGAATCATTAGAGATCAAAGAAAGGATTCTGAAATCTATCAGGAGAAAAGACGGATTATTTATAAAGGATATACAGTCAGAATAAATACAGGTTTCTTATCTGATATGGTCAAAAGGAGAGCCTAGCATGATATATGACAAACATTAAAAGCAAGCAACTACCAACCATGATTATGGTCCCAAGCCAAACTCTCCTTTACATTAAAAGGTTATGTAAAAATATTTCCTGACAAAGAAAACTTGAAACAATGTATCTCTACCAAATAAGCAGGATAGAAGTTATTCAAATATATCCCACATAGAGAAGATCAAGAAGAACATGAACTGGTTATATAAAATGTTCCCTACCCAAGAACAAGGTAAATATATTAAGAGTAGATGAGGTACAGGTCTTAACAGCAGGTATATAACATAGCAGGACTTATCAGATATTTCACAGTCTTAACCTTTAATATAAATGGACAAAATTTTCCAATTAGAAAACAGATTAAATATTAGTATCAAAAAAGATGCATCTGGAAGTGGCGCTGTAGCTCAAGTGGTAGAGTGCTCGCCTTGAGCTGAAGACCTGAGGGACAGCGCCCAGGCCCAGAGTTCAAGCCCCACGACCGACAAAAAAAAAAAAAAAAAAAAAAAAAAAAAAAAAAAAAAAGATGCATCTATCTAGTATCTACAAGAGACACATTTTATTGACAAAAACAAACACATACTCAAACTGAAAGGCTGGAAGGAAAATTTTCAAGCAAATGGACACCATAAAAAGGCCACAGAATTACTAACATAAGATAAAATAGAATTCAAATTAAAATTAGTAGGAAGAGACATTATATATTGATAAAAGCAACTCTCCATTAGGAGGATATAACAAGTCTAAATATCAATGCCCTGAATCATGGAGCACCCCCACTTCATCAACCAAATACTACTTAACGTAAAAACACATCTCAACACATCATTGTTATCAATGGATAGGTCATCTAAGCAAAACTCAACCAAGAAACTGAAGACCTAAATAACAACATTGACCACCTAGCCCTAACAGATATCTACAAAATATACATTCAGTGTCAGAATATAAATTCTTCGCAGCAGCTCATGGAAGAGTCTCCAAAATAGAATATATCCAGTGGTAGAGTGTTTGCCTTGTATTCATGAGGCCCTGGGTTCGATTCCTCAGCACCACATAAACAAAAGAAAAAAGCCGGTGGTGCTGTTGCTCAAGTGGTAGAGCACTAGCCTTGAGCTGAAAAGCTGAAGGACAGCCCCCAGGCCCAGAGTTCAAGCCCCACAACCGGACCTCCCCCAAAACAAAAAGAAATTTTATCTAAATTGAAAAAAATAATCAAATTCCCAAATCTTGTCAGAACACAACAGAATAAACATAATTAAACAGCTAAAGTAAAAAAAAATTATCAAACCCATGAAGACTGAACAACACATTGCTGAATGACCAATGGGGCACTGAATACATGAGCATGAAAATCTGAAAGTTTCTGAAATTTAACAAATTGAACACACAAAATACCAAGCCTTCTGGGACACAGAAATGCAGTACTTTGAGGAAAATTTATAGCTCTGTGTGCCTACATCAAGCAATTGGGGAAATCTCAAGCCTGTATATTAATTATATACCTCAAATTTCTTGAAAACAGGAATAAGCCCAAACTCATAGCAGTAGACAGAAACAAACAAAAAAATTAAATCAGAAATAACTAAATAAAGACAAAATAAAGCATAAAAAGATCAACAAAATAGAGTTGGTTCTTTCCATAAATTAATATACTTGACAGACCCTTGACAAATCTGACTAAGAAGAGAACTCTTAATAGAGAGAGATAAATAGAAAGCCCACAGATTGGGAGAAGATCGTTACTTGCTCTGCAACAGTCAATGGCCTCATATATAAAATATATTAAGATTCCCAAAAGTTAACCCCCCAAAATAAACAAATCCTCAAAGAAACAACAACCTCGGGCTGGGAAGGTGGCTCAGTGGTAGAGCGCTTGCCTTGAATGCCTGAGGCTCTGGTTTCGATTGCTCAGCACCACATAAGCAAAAAGAAAAAAGCCAGAAGTGGCGCTGTGGCTCAAGTGGTAGAGTGCTAGCCTTGAGCTGAAGAGCTAAGGGGCAGCGCCCAGGCCCAGAGATCAGGCCCCACGATCGGACACCCCCCCCCCAAAAGAAACAACAACCCTCTGAATAAGTGGACTAAATATTTAAAGAGAGACCTCTCTGAAGCAGAAATATGAATGGCCAATAGACACATGAAGAAATATGCAACATTTCTGGCCATAGAAATGCAAATCAAAGCAACATTGTGATTCCACCACACCCCAGTTAGAATGACCATTATGAAGAAAACTAATAACAACAGATCCTGGGCTGTTGGGGATGTAGCCAAAAAGGAACATTACTACACTATTGGTGGAAATGTAAACTTGTTCAAAAACTCCATAAAGAATTATAGAGATTCCTCCAAAGTGTTCCCCTATAACTCAGCAAACCCATTTCTGGGCATTTACCCAAATGACCACAAACAAGGACACACTAAAGCTACAATCCAACTATGTCCATTGTAGCATTATTTACCATAGCTAAGAAATGGAACCAAAACAGATGCCCATGTGTAGATGAATCGATCAAGAAAATGTCATATATATTCACAATAAAAATTCTTTGCTTCCGTCAGAAAGAATGACATTGCCCCATTAGTAAGGAAATGGAATCACTTGGAAAACATAATAAGTCAAACAAGCCAGACCTAAAAAATTATAGGCTAAATGTTTTCATTCATTTGGAAAAACTAGAATATGACTAGGATATTCTTAGAAAAGATCACAATAGCTTAATAGCTATATGTATATCACCATAAAAAATGATTCTTATTGAAATGAGCTCCAAGAAATGAATACAAGATATTTTTTGTTCTAATTTCTTTTTATTTTATTTTATTTTTTTGTGAACATAGTGTACAGAGGGGTTACAATTACATGGGCAGGATAATGCGTACATTTCTTATCAAGCATTGCAGCCTCCTCCTTTGTTTACCCTTCACATCCCTTCTCAGCCTACCCCCAACCCCCTCACCTAATAAAGCTCGTTTTTGACATGCAACTTGTGCTTCTCATTGTTGCAACAGGTCCACCTGTATCCTTAAATGACTTGTTTTTCCCCATCTCCTCCACAAGTTATACTGACATCAAATATAGTGAAAGCAGGAGTTATACTCTGGGGGAGGGACATACAAAGCAACAAAGAGATAATCTTTTAAATGTGTTAGAAACAAATGCATGAAAGAAAAAAAACATTAAAATACATATCTAAGGCTTCATTTTCCTAACAGCACATTATCTGACCTTTTCTGCTTGACTCATACATATACTAGATATTGCAAATAAGGGAAATCATGGGACCTATGTTTCTTTGGGCATGGATTACTTCACTTAATATAATTTTGTTCCAAGTTTTTCCATTTCCTAACAAATGGGGCAATGTCATTCTTTCTGATGGAGGCATAGAATTCCATTGTGTATATATACCACATTTTCTTGATCCATTCATCTACTGAGGGGCATCTGGGTTGGTTCCATATCTTAGCTATGGTAAATAATGCTGCAATAAACATAGTTGTGCTGGTAGCTTTAGTGTGGTCATATTAGTAAACATTTGGGTAAATGCCCAAAAGTGCGACTGCTGGATCATAGGGGAGCTCTATGTGAAGTCTTTTGAGGAACCTCCATACTGTTTCCAAAGTGGTTAAACAAGTTTACACTCCTACCAACAATGAAGTAAGGTTCCCTTCTGTCCATATCCCCTCCAGCATCTGTTGTTGTTAGAGTTCTTGATTTTTGCCATTCTAACTGGAGTGAGGTGGTATCTCAACGTTGTTTTAATTTGTATTTCTTTTATGGCTAGGGATGTTGAGCATTTCTTCATGTGTCTATTGGCCATCCTTCTTTCTTCTTCAGAGAAGTTTCTCTTCAAGTCTTTCGCCCACTTATTTATTGGGCAGTTGTTTCTTTGAGGATTTGTTGTTGGGGGATTTACATTTTTGAGTTCCCAGTATATTTTAGATATGAGACCCTTAGAGTGAACTGTTTTTAATAATTTCTATTTACATTTTCCCCTTTGGTTTATTCCCTTAAGTCACTGTTTTTGATTTCTGTACCCTTTGTCTTATATATAAGTTAATCTGATTTGGGGAAGGGAAAGGAAAACACAGAAATGTTGGGACAAAGATTAAACAAAGCAACAGTGATATACACTAGACACTATGTTAGAAATGAAGTTTACAACGTTGGGGGAATGGGATGTCAGGGTGGGTGGAAGCAGGAAAAAATGACGAAGCAGTAACAAAAAATGTACTCATTACTTATGTAACTGTAACGCACCTCTCTGTATATCACCTTCATAACAAAAAACACCGAACAACCAATAAGAGAACTCACATAATAGAGAAAACTAGAGAAAAAAAATGAGGCATCACAACATAAATAAGGAAAATTGGGAATATTATAAGAAAGTACTTTGAAAACTGTATGCCAATCACCTGGAGAATCCTTGAGAAATTGATGCTATCCTATACCCGAGCTGAGTCAAGAAGTGATACATAAGAAGTAATGAAAATTAAATGTCAATAAAAAATTTCCCATACCAGAAAAATCTAGTACTCAATGGATTTATCATGAAATTAAGGGCTGAAAAAAACTTACAATACTTAGATATAACTCTTCAATGGAATAGAAAGGGAAATGGAATTATTAAACATATTCTATGAAGCTAGAATTAGACTCTTTCCCAAATCGGTAGGGACTTATCAAAGAAAGAGAACTATGAACCCCACTCCTTGATAAGCATTGATGCAAATTTCTCAATAAATTTCTCACCAACCAATTTCAGCAACTAACAAAAAAATCATATGCTATGATCAAACAGTATTCATCCTATGATACAATTGGATTCAATATACTTGTCAATAAATATAACACACACCATCAGTAGAAGCAGGGAAAAGAACCACATGATCATCTATATGGGTGTAGAAATAGCTTTTAACAAGCTCCAATACCCCTTTATGATTAAAGGTCTGAGAAGCTAGGAATGCATGGAAGTTTCTTAAATATAATAGAGTATGTATATGATAAGAGATAATATGCGTGTACTTAATGGTGGAAGCATGAAGACATTAAAACCAGGAATGAGAAAAGGCTGTCCACTCTATCTACTATTCTTCAATATAGTAGTGGACTTTCTAGCAAGACCAATAGGCAAGAGAAAACATAAAGGGGATCCAAATAGGGAAGAAGTAAAACTATCCCTTTTTACAGATGAAATGATCCTGTATTTAAAGGACACTATAGCTTCCTCCCCCACGTTAGTAAAGGTGATGCTAACCTTCAGCAATGTAACAGGGTATAAAACCCACAACAATCAGTAGATTTTCTGTGTTACCAACAATGGGAAGATCCATGATGAAATCCAAAAAACAACCTCATATGTATTAACCTCAAAATAAAATCAAATCTATACAAAACAAAACAACAACAAAACTAGGAATTAATAAATTTAACTAAAAATGTGAAAGACCTCTGCTCTGAAACCTTTACAACACTAAAATAGGAAATTTAAGGAGATTCAAGGAAATGGAAAGTCTTTCAATGCTCCTGGTTGGAAGAATTAACATAGTGAAAACTGCAATACTGCCCCCAAACAATTGACAATGCAATACCCATCAAAATCCCAACAATATTCTTCAATGCAGTAGAGAAAGAAATTTGAATGTAATAAGAAATTACAAAATTACAGATGAAACCAAAGGCTTAGAAATGAAATCATGGGCCATTTTACACACACACACACACACACACACACACACACACACCAAACACACACAATGGAATTCTATTTACCCAACAGAAAGGATGACTTTTCACCAGTCTTAAGGAAAATGAAAGGCTTGGGAAAATTATACTAAAAGAAAGGAATGCACACTCAGAGCAATATAGTTTTCATAGATCCATTCATTTATGGTAGCTAGAAGGTGCCTACAAATCTACAAGTACAAGACAGATTCTACATCGTCCCAGATAGAATGGCCATTTTCAAGAAAACTGACAATAGCGAATGCTGACAGGGATGTAGCCAAATGGGAACTCTAATATATTGTTGGTGGGAAATTAAACTTGTTCAACCACTCAGGAATGCAGTACGGACATTCCTCAAAAGACTAAACATAGATCTCCCTTAAGACCCAGTAATTCCTGTCTTGGGCAGTAATCCAATAAATAACAAGCAAGCTCACATGAAAGCTACCAGCATAACTATGTCCTGGGCCCCGACCCAGAGTTCAAAGATTGGAAAAAAAGTTACCACAGCTGGTATTTTTTCCCCAAATAGGAACCTTTTTTAGGGGGAGGGTCTGGTCATGGGTCCTGAACTCTGGGCCTGAGCGCTGTCCCTCAACTCTTCAGTTCAAGGATAGCGCTCTACTACTTGAGCCACAGCGCCACTTCCAGCTTTTTTCTTTTTGCTTATGTGGTGCTGAGTAATCCAACCCAGGGCCTCATGCATATAAGGCAAGCCCTCTACCACTGAACCACCTTCCCAGCCCTAAATATGAATCTTTTGACCTAAGATACCAAATCATTCTATTTGTAGCAGCTAGGATAGGACTAAAATATAGTGGGTGATAAAATGGCTTCTTTATTGAATGTTAGGAAAACACATAAGCAGTCCAAGAAAAGGGAGATTTGTTGTTGTTGTTGTTATAGGGGCTTGAAATCTGGGCTTGGGCACTGTCCCTGAGCTCTTCAACTCAAGGTAAGGGCTCTACCTCTTGAGCCACAGTGACATTTCTGTTTTTCTGGTGGTTAAATGGAGATGAGTCTCTGAGACTTTCCTGCCCATGGGGGCTTTGAACTACAGTCCTCAGATCTCAGCTTCCTTAGTAGCTAGGATTACAGCTGTGAGCCACAGGAAGCAGGCTAAAAATGGGAGACTTTTATAAAAGAAAATCTACCTCTTCATCTGTGTCTAAACCTCAGATATCACTATTAGAACACTTCATCGTTGACTCATTTCATCAGACATTTGTAAATTTTCTCTTTTCCTTCATGTGTCAATATCAACTCAGCTGTGGGACTGGATCAATTGTATGGTAATTGCTAGCACCTAAATCAAGAACATTTACATAAAAACAAATGAAGCCCACATTTGGAATAATTGTTTTCTCTTTTTATTACAAATCTGTGCTTTATTACTTCCCAATGTGATATTGGAACTCCTAACAGAGTGATGATATTTTCTTTTTCTTCAGCAATTGGCCTTCTCCCACATGTGATCAAGTATTTAAGAATTCAAAGATTTCCATTGACAATTCATTAAGCTGATTTCTAAGAAAATGTGCATTTCTGGAATGTGGTCTGCTCTCTTGTTCTTACATGCACAGGACTTCTATGATTTATTTGTCCTACAAGGAATACTATTTTCCAATCTTTGTGTGACCAATTTTAATCTCTCTGATCAATCTTTCTGACCCTCTCTCTGGAGTCTCATTTCAGTCTGCCTCATCAAAAATATCTTATTTATCAACTAAATTACTCTCAACTTCTGTTTTTTGCCTGACTTCATATAGGCTGTGATAGCAGCCTTGACTGGCAGTGCTTACTGGAGTTATTTGTTTGTTTTTTATATTTTTAGAGGTCTAGGATTACTCTTCGATATATTAGCTTCTCTGGGCCACAGTGATCCGCTGGCCTAGAGTCAATGGGTTTTTCTCCTAAACATACAAATACAGCTGACTAAATTCCTGTTTAAATTGTCTCAAAATGAGGCAATCTGGCATCCTTGGAAATCCAGGAATAATCCACTGTACCACTTACAGAAATGGTCTATCAAGATGGCTTTTCAATGTTGACTGTAAAAAATGTTCATTTCCAACTCACCACCATAAAACAGATCACATCCCTGCGAACAAAATTTTGGAAAGAAGGTTCCCCTTCCTTCCTTCTCTTATGATAGATCAAACCATAATATTCTGCAGTTTTGGCCAGCCTGGAGCACATTTTCCCAAGAATATTCTGTAATGCAAAAGAGGATCAACTATCAAAATAAAGGTGAAAATACTTGTCTACTACAGACGGATTTATCTGGCTTATATCTGTTGTTATTTTCATTACTAAAAACACATGGATAATTTATATTGGGATTAGAAAAGTGGCAAAGGATTAATGGAATAAACATTGAGTTTATTTTCATATATCCAATATAATACATTTATCCTCTTATAGAAAATTAAATCCAACTGTAGAAACAATGTCAGAAATATAAAATAAGCCTTAATACGTATAATCTGGCACACATACACCATCATCTACTCAGAAATTCAGTCTTTCTATAAATCTTTATTTGGTACAAAACAATAAAAATTTAATTAATGAATATGACTTTTAAGTATCATCTGAAATACTCCTCGTGTCTAGACAAGAATTTAACATGCATGTAGAAATCAAATTTCTAGAATATAAGCTAGATGAGAGGAGACATACCCTCATGTAATGTGTGGTGAATTTTTACCACAATTCTGAACCGTTCCACCTAATACCAAGAGTCATGTGCAATAATTTATTATGTGATGTTAAGATGATTGTTAAGTGCAGAATACACTTTGAATTATTACATTAATTCACAGAAATGAAACAATAATGACATATTATGTGTTAAAATTCTAATGCTTCTCAATTTTACAATTCATATAATATATTGTTAAAATTAGTTTCATTTTCTTCTTTTCTGTAGGTGCTGAAATTAAAATTATATATTTAATATTGAATATTAAGAAATCAATAATAAGTAACCTACTATTAAAATGATATACTATTAAACTGTGATTTGAATTATATTTCTAACAAATTGTGATGTAAACAACATTTGTCATTTGTTATTGTTGGTCCAAGTCATCTCTTCACCTTAATTTTTTACTTTTCTATTTTATCTCTATTGGTTTGCTGATTGTGCATTTTGTTTTCCCTTTTCAGTGACTGACATTAGGCTGAAAATCTGTATGCTTGTTTATTACTTCCTATGGTAAAGTCAAATTATTGCTCTCCACAGCTGTTCTACTCTACTATACTACAGTACTTCTCCCACTCTCATTTCCTGTATTGCTGCTCTCATATATTTTATTTTTATTTAAATTTGATTGTCAAGGTAATGTACAGAGGGGTTATAGTTACATAAGTAAGGTAATCAATTCATTTCTTTTCTAACTTTTTTACCCCTTCTCCAATGTCTCTCCCTCTTCACTGCCAACAACCCTCCCAAGATCATTTACAACATATTGTCTTGTGAGTACATTGTTGCATAGGTTCCCCCTTTGTCCTTTGTCTCACCATTTTATTTTTTCCCTTTCCTTTCCCTAGTTCCCTAGTTCCCTAGTTTTAATACCCAGGGTATCAAAATCAAATACAATGACTACAGGGGATAAACCATTGGTGGGGAAAACACAAAAGGATGAAAAGAAATCACGTAGTACATTAAGAACAACAACAACAAAGAGTTCATTTCACCTTATATGGTCATATGAACATAGCTATTGAGTTATTCTGCTCATCTAATAAGATTATCCTTATGTGCACAATAATGCTTCCCTTTTTACTCAATAATTCCACTTCTGGGGATTTAACCATGTGACTACAAACAAGACCACACTGAAGCTACCAGCACAATTATGTTTATCACAGTATTATTTACCATAGCTAAGATATGGAATCAACTCAGATGCCCCTAAGTAGAAGAATGGATCAAGAAAATGTGACACACACATACATACACACATACACATACATGGAATACTATGCTTCCATCAGAAACAATGATACCACCTTATCTGTAAGGAAATGGAAGATCTTGGAACAAATCATATTAACTGAAGTAAGCCAGACTTAAAGGAACATAGGTCTCAAGGTTTCCCTTATTTGTAATAATTAGTTTACTTCAAGGAAAATTTCCTGTATATTAATTTGACATTTTGTTCTATGTTGAGCATACATTATTGCTATATTGTTTGTTATTATTTCCTTTTTTTGAGGAGGCATAACATTTACTTAACTAATAAAGTGAAGTATGTAGCCACTGTATCAGGTGTAATATAATGTATCTTCTTAATATTTTTTATTGTGAAAATACCGTACAGAGGGGTTACAATTACATGGGCAAGGTAATGAGTACATTTCTTATCAAGCGCTATTGATTCCTCCTTTGTTTCCCCTTGCCATCCCTTCCTATCACTCCCCCTGCCCAGTGCCAACGCTGTAAAGTTAGTTTTTTGACATAACATCTTGTACATCTCATTGTTGAAATGGGTCCACCTGTATCCCTATTTAAACAATTTTTTCCTTCCCCTCCACAAATTATACCTACATCAAATACAGTGCAAACCAGGGGTTATACCGGGGGGGAGGGACATACAAAGCAGCACAGAAATATCTTATAAATATGTTAGAAACAATAGCAAGAAAGATAAAAAAAAGAGTTCTTATCTTGATGTACTTTTCACCTAACCTCAACTTATCTGACCATTTCTGCTTGTCTCAGATATATACTAGTTATTAAAAATAAGGGAAACCATGGGACCTATGTTTCTTTGTGCCTAGGTTATTTCACTTAATATAATTTTTTTTCAAGTCTTTTCATTTCCTGACAAATGGTGCAACAGGCAGTTATACTTAAAGGCTTATGTTCATCTTATCCATTACTGAAGGAAGAACAACTGAAAGAGCAACCCCTACGAGGAAGAACAACTCCTACTTACTTATCTTCATTCCTATGTAAGGCCAGTGTTGTCCCCTATATGTATCCTCATGTTGTACATTACAACTCTATACTTGGTCATCCTGTATATCTAATATCTTCTACATTGTGACCTAAATGCCCCAGCAATTCCACTTTGCTTTACTTTTTAAAAAATTGTCCCTAAATATTTGAGGTGTGTGTGTGTGTGTGTGTGTGTGTGTGTGTGTGTGTGTGTGTGTGTGTTTGTGTGTGTGTGTTTGTGTGTGTGTGTGTGTGTGTGTGTTGTTTTACAAAGATAAAGAAGACAATATTTTTCTTGATATGAATACATCTTTTATGTTATTGTAAGTTGTGGCTAATGGGAGAAGTCTCTTACTATTTTAAGTATGAAACAGAAAAATGTATTTGTGCATGCACCACAGTTGCTTTACTAGTCTATACTTGAACACTTAACTTCGATTTTTATCTTGGCTGTTGTTGTGAATAATGTGAATAATAATGAACTACAGATATATTTATCAGTTACCCATAGAGAAATAATCACAGGATCGGTGGATCAGATGATATTTCAAGTTTGCATTTCTTAGAAAACTACATACTACTTTCTATAAGGAGAATACTAACCTGTATTTTGACCAAGAGTGTAGAAAATTTCCTTTTTTTCTACACTCTCACCAACGTTATTACCTTCTTAGTTTTTTGAAAGGGCATGTTTTTACTATGTGTAATACCCTAGACTGGCCTTAGACTCAAATCCCCTTACTCCAACCTCTCAAATGCTTGGAATTACAAGCCTTTACCATCACACCAGGTTCCTCTGATTTTTTAATTAGTATAATAATTATGAAGTAGTATCATATTAATTTTGAATTGCATTTCTCTAAGGACTTCTGTTCAGAAAGCATTAAGCCAGCATAGAAGTGGTATTAAACATAACTTTATAAAGCCATTGGCGATTTTCAGGCTATTAGAAAACATGTGTATTCAGAACTTTTGTCCATTCCTGTACATGTAAAAGATTGTAAAAGATTTGCCTTTTCTTTACCACAAATAAATAAATCAACAAGTCCCTCATCAGCGCTTCCAATGGAAGGTGTTGCCCCAAGGAATGATGAATTCCCCAACTATATGTCAGATATATGTTAATAAGGCCTTAAAACCTGTTAGACAAATATGGCCTCACATTTATATTTCTCATTATATGGATGATAATTTATTTGCAGGACCAAATATGACAGAATTAGAATTGGTGTTACAGTGCTTACTCTCTATATTTAAAGATTTTGGATTAATAATAGCACCTGAAAAAAATACAAAAAGATACGCTGGTAAAATATTTAGAATATATTTTTTCTAGACAAACAGTGACACCTCAAAAAATGTCTTTACGATATGATCAATTACATACTTTAAATGATTTTCAAAATCTATTAAGAGATACTAATTGGAAGCGAATGGCCTTAGGAATTCCTACTTATAAATTACATAATTTGTTTTCATTGTTACAAGGGGAGCCTGATTTACATAGGAAAAGAACTTTAAGGAAGCTGAAAGAGAATTATAATTTGTAAAACAGAAAATAAAAGTAATGTTTTTATATCTAGTAATACTGAATCAATCCATAAATTTATATATTTTGGATACATAAAAATACCCAACAGGAATTATAGGACAAAATGAGCTACCATTAGAATGGATTTATACAAGGCATGGATTTACAAAAAATATTATGCCTTATGAACAACAGTTGGCAATTATTATTCAACAGGCCAGGCAATGGGTATTTACCCTATCGGGGTATGATTTATTTGAAATTATTTTTCCTTTGCCAAAAGACCAAGTAGAATATTTGTTAAATGTTTCTGAAATGCTATAAATAGCATTAGTAAATTTTACTGGGCAATTTTGCTACCATTTTCTCAAAGGTAGATTGTGGGATTGCTTGCATAAACAACAATTTGTCATTAATGATATAATTAACAAGACCCCTATTCCCACTGCTCTTACCATTTTTACATATGGCTCCAAAACAAAAAGTGCTTACTGGACAACAAATAAATATTGG
Source organism: Dipodomys merriami (assembly GCF_024711535.1). Taxonomy (NCBI): domain Eukaryota; kingdom Metazoa; phylum Chordata; class Mammalia; order Rodentia; family Heteromyidae; genus Dipodomys; species Dipodomys merriami. The sequence continues at coordinate 3,582,658 of NW_027206490.1, read as the reverse complement.
TTACAGACAACTACTTTAACATCAGTTCAACAAAATGAACTTTTTGCTGTTATTAAGGTGTTGCAAGATTTTGCAGGAGATATTAATATTGTTACTGATTCTGCCTGTGCTGTAGGAGTTGTGACTAATGTAGTCACTGCTGTTACATATTCATCTAAACCCCAGCTAAATCAATTATTTAAACAATTACAAGCATTACTGCAACAACTTAATGCCAAAATGTTTGTAAATCACATTAGGGCTCATTCTTGGTTACCTGGGTACCTTGTATATGGCAATAATCAGGTTGATAAATTAGTTAGTTTTGTTTCTGCTGAACAGGATCATGCTCATTTACATACAAATGCTGTCCATTTACATATGCATCATAAAATACCTTATTCTCAAGCTAAACAAAGTATAAAAAGGTGTCCTATCTGCAGACCAATGCATTTGAGAGTTGTACCTGCTAGAGTAAATCTTCGAGGATTATAACATAATGAGCTCTGTCAAATGGATATAATTCATATACAAACCTTTGGCTGTTTTTCCTTTGTACATGTTACAATAGATACTTATTCCAAATTTGTTTGGGCTTCTGCCCTTACGGGAGAAACTGTTAACCATGTAATAGAACACTTATTGGAAGCTTTTGCCATTATGGGATTGCCTACCAAAATAAAGACTGATAATGCACCAGCCTATAAAAGTATCAAATTTAAAAGATTTTGTGAACTTTATGATTTGGTACATATTACAGGAATAGAATATAACCCCCAAGGACAAGCCATTATTGAACATGTTCATGGCACACTAAAACAACAAATTAAAAAATTAAAAAGGAGGAAAAGGTTGGATGAAGGTATGGATATGTTGTGGTTTTCCATGCAAAATACTAAAATAATTTTACATCAAGCTCTTTTTGTTCTTAACTTTTTAAACTTAGCACAAGGAGATATTTTTAACTAGAGCTGAGCGCCATTTTGAACAAATATTTGAAAAACCTTATTTAAATATTCCTGTATGCATTAAGATTACATTGGACACAGAATGGCAACAAGGAACATTATTACATAAGGGGCGATGATATGGTTTTGTGTCTACACAGGATGGCAAACAATACTGGCTTCCTGCCAGATGGATACAGATGCAGCCAGTTAGGACAGCCCTGTATCCTGCAAGGAATCGGCCGCCAGTTGAGGAAGAAGCAATCCCCACTGCCCACCTGGGGACAGGTAAAAAACGTTGACTGGGGAAGGACAAAAGATGTTACAACACACTTGTAAACCTGTCATGGCCAAGAACTTGTTCCTGGCCATGTGTGCCCTGTTTACTGTAAACTCTGTCCATGCTAATGCTAATGTAAGTTATTGGGCCTTTGTTCCTAACCCTCCTTCATTGGAACCTGTTGTTTGGGGAGATATGGATATACCTGTCTATACTGTTCCTGCTGTTTTTCTCCTCCTTGGAATAATTTGACATTTTACAGTAAGGATGATGGTAGCTTTTTAAATTTTGCTTACTATACTCATTCCATGCCTGTTTGTCTGGGGCCTCTTCCATGTTTAGTTATAAATTGGCAACATTTGGTTTTACCTGGGAAACTCACTTCCAATTCTAGAACACAGCTGCAGTGATTAACTACTTGGTCCATTAATAGTAGCTGGGAAAGTGTCAACTTGATGGCGAGTTATCCTTACCTATGTGCCCTGATTTTACTTATATTGATTTAAAATATCAGCCTTGAGTGTAGAGGAACACTTGGAAAAACGTTCAATAATTTTATTAATTGGGGACCTTTTGGACAGTTTATTAACCCATGTTCAGAATGGAATATTACTACATGTTATTTACCTAATGTTACTAGGATGTCGGATGCCATTAATGGATCGCTTACTGGCCTCGATTGATGGCCTGGGGAGAAGGAGGATTTGCAGATGCTCGATGGACTTTCATGGATGCACCCACTGCTGTTCAGATTCATCTTTGGAAGGTAGCAGCGGAGCGGAAAACCATGAAGCTATCAAATAGATTGTTTACGGGGACAGCGAATTCTGGGTCCACTTATAATTTTATTTTGCACAAATGTTATGATGTAACTGCTTGTGTACCTCTGCCTTATGTATTTTTAGTAGGAAATTTTACATTTTCTCCTACTATTTCTTGTTTTAATTGTCGCCTGTATTCTTGTGTTAATTCCTCTCTTAATTTTAATGACAGTGATAGTATTATGATTTTACAAAAAAGAACTCATATTTGGCTACCTGTTAAATTAGGAAGAGAATGGTCCCAAAATCCTTTGGATAATGTTGTTATTGAACTTTTTACCAAACTACTAAAACGTACAAAGCATATGATTGGAGCCATTGTAGCGGTGATTTTAAGCTTGATTGCTATTACCATTGTTGCTGCGGTGTCTGGAATTGCCCTACACACTTCCTTACAAACTAAACACTTTGTGGAAGAATGGCACCGGGAGTCACATGAATTGTGGGTCTCACAGGTAGAAATTGATGCTCGATTACAAACACCGATTAATATTCTTAAACAGACAGTGGGATGGTTAGGAAAAAGTTATTGGTTGTAGAAAAACAGTTACTGTTAAAATGTGATTGAAATGCTACTACCTTTTGCATTACTAATGTAAAATATAATGAATCTATTCAAGATTGGAATGTAATACCGCAGTATTTATCTGGAAATTCTACTGCTCGTCAATTGATTGCTTAGTTACAATTTAATATACATGATATTTTTGGTAAACAATTTGCAAATGATGACGCTTCTACTATCACTGAGGCATTTATTAAACATTTGGAAGGGGTGGATCCGAAAGGAATACTACAAACTATTTCACATACTACTAGTGGTATGGGAATCATGATTGTTATTATTTTGTTACACTTGTACTGTTATATTTCATTTTTATGAATCCAATGCAAGCTTCTATGATAACCCTGTGAAAAGCTTTACTTTTAAAACAAAAGAAAAAAGGAAATTGTGAAGAATCAGGGTCTATGTTGAAGAGGCAGAATGATGCAGGCTCCAGCCTCAGGATTATCTGAGGACTGTGTTTGAGTATTAGGAAAGCTCTTGGCATACCGGGCTAGAGAGGGAAAATGTTCTCTCTCCCTATCTCAAAACACATGTCACAGACTCCTGGGAGCTGAGGAAGCAGCTCTTCTGCTTGCTTAAACATAGATGAACAGCTGGTCAAACATTTTCCTGAGATTGGAAAAGTGGTTTGAGCTTGCTCTAAAATAGTGCAGATAATAATATACCAAGATATTGTCTCATAAGTTAAGTACAAATTTATCTGTTGAAATTTTTTGTGTGAATGTCGTGTGACTAAATCTTGGCAAAGATCCTGCTTGCTTGTCTTTAAATACCCACTAATAATAAAGCACAGCATGCGGTGGCAATTGCTGTTTGCACTCTGCATCCCCTGTGTTTTGGTGATTTCGTGACCCTTACCCAGGGACCCCAACGCACTAGACGTTGACTCCCCATGACTGACCAAAGAAGAGAAAAAACAATATATACACACATATATGATGCAATGAATTACATTTAAATATAAATGAATATTTATGGTACACATTTAAATATAATTAATTTATATTTCCCTTATATAAATATATTTACATATATAAGATTATATTATATTTATATGTTTATAAATAGATTTGTAATTAATATCCAAAGAGTACATCTGAAGATTTTGGGGAAAATGTATAGTTTCTAAAGGCTTGCTACTGACGCATCATACTTTCAAGCAATTTTTCCACTTATTACAATGTCTGGAGTACTAAGATTGGATGATTATGAAACAGAGTAGCTGTTTTATTCCTTATGATTTTGGATTAGAAACATCTACTTACTTGATATGAAACCTACAAAAATGTGATCTTGAAATCACACTCCACATACTGGACATATACATCAATTTAGCAACTTACAGGTCTGAAACCTTTATTTGAATCCTATATCTCACATAAATTCAGTTTCCTTAGAGTCAGCTACATATAAAAACATGCATGCATTTTCATGCTCACATCCCCACACTCACATGACACGCTAAATGTATCACTGTAATAGATAATAATATAGATACTGAAAAAGAACACCTTTTCAAATGTAATTACATTTTATTTTTTAGATATAATAAATTATTGAAATAGTTATAAAAAATCAGCTGAGATGATGTTTCAAATACTAGAGTGCCTGCCTAAAGAGCATGTTTCTCAGTCCAAACCTCATTATTTCCATTCTTCCTTCTCCCATATAAAAAACATAAATAACTACAGAATTAAGCTACATGTTCCTTAATCATTAATTGAATAAAGAAATTGTAATATATATGCATATATACACAAGATATATTATTTAGCCAGACATAATAATGAAATCATAGCATCTTAAAGAAAATAGGTAAAACTGGAAACTTTCATATTGAAGCAATAAACCATACTGTGAAAAACAATTACTAGATTTCTCATATGCAGACTCTAGACCTAGAAAATAAAATGAATGACTAAGGTATAAAAGATGGAACTGATTAAATTTAGAAAAAAGTAAGAGAGGAGATAAAGAGAAATATTGTGGAGTATATATTTTCAAATAGTTTATGTTAGTATGATGGCATAATAAAAGTATAAAAATAGGATTATGAAATTAATAAAATGAATAAAATTTAGCAAGCTACATTATATGGACCTATGTGTATAACATAATAAAATACTTTTTGAAATTAATATTTGCTAATAAAAAGACAAAAATTCATTCCAGTTGTTATCGATTTGTATGTTAATTTCCAATTTTTGTTCAGTTTTTTCCCTGATAAAGTGAAAGGAGAAATTGGTTTTGCTCCTTTAGAAAGACAATCTTGTCGATTTACCATTAAAATATTCTAATTAGTTGCTGTCAATGTGAAATTGTTCAATCCAATTAATTATTATATTAGAATATTTTCAATACACTCTTCAAAATATTATCCCTATAAGTATAAACTTTTTGCTATTGAATAGGTTTTCATTACTTGTAGTTTGGTATATGCAACTAGGATATGTTATACCTGACATGGAAATCAATTAATCAAACAGTTTTTATCCAAAAAACCTATAATGCAATAAAGAGGTAAATCCAAATTATTTATATTCGAAGACAATACTTGGTTAGTCTTCTTCTCATATTCCCATTTCCCTTCTTGAGAATAATACACATTGTAAGGAAATGATAAGAATGTTTTGGGGAAATAGGTTGACTTTAACCCAATGAGTTACTCTATGCTGCATTTTTCTTTACTTTATATTCAGAAAAGCTAAAGTCTTATCTTATCATTTTCCTTAGGCTTTATACTCAGGTTAAATCTCTGATGAGTGACAAAGATATAAACATTTTTTAACAGTGATTAAATTTAGGCTGAGGAACCTATGTACAACTATACTCATGCAGATCTGCCTCATCAGTCATGAGACCGTGATATCAAAATGTTAACCTATGCTTACTGAAATAAAGCTTATGAGATTCTCTGTATTATAAACAGTGGTTACTAACATTTGTTTTGTAATCAACATCATTTCATGGGTTAGGAACTGAAGTGAGACATTATACTCAGAACAAAATTTAAGGAAGCACCCAAAATGAGTTACCAAGTTATACACTATTTAACACAATGTTTTAAAAATGCAAGCTAAAGGAAATAATTTATGGAAAAATTATTTAAAATAAATACAGAATTAGTATGATTGATTTTTCTTATATGCCCTTTTGCAATACGGCTTGCATGATAATTTTTCTGATTATATGTTTAGTTAGGTCTTGATATGTAGTTGGAGAAGTTATGTTCTTTCATATCTTCATTTGTCAGATCAAAGAGGAAATGAATTCCATGCACGAGTCAAATCCGTAATAATGTTACAGTTGTATCCTGCTACTTTGCCAAAGTTTCAAATCAGCTCGAGTAACTTGGGTCTTTTTTGGATATAACCAATTAGGTGTGCAATTTTGTCAGTGCTAGAAAGATTTTGACCACCACTTATTAAAATAATATTTTTTCCAGAAATTACTTCTATTCTCTGTTTGCATTTTATTTTTTTTATTTCATTTATATCATGTGTTTATGGTTTCCTTTAGGTAACCCACATTCAGTCTTCTACACTGTAATTTAGAGTAGTTTTAAATTATGTACACTCATGTACGCTCCTCAGATTCTATCATTTGCACATTTTGTTCTTGTTAAATCAGTAGATAGTTCTCAATATGGATACTATTGGACTTATTCATTGCATTTCTGAAGTTTTCAAGTATGTCATGCTGTTTGTGATTTGATACTGTAGCATTTTTTCTTTTAAATATGTGCAGATCTTACTTCACATACAGTTACTCTTGTTTTAAACAATTTGATCCATTCAAGGGATTTGCTATATTACGTTCATCTAGATGAATTTAATTACAAATTAACACAACCTTATTTCTGAGAGACAGTTATCCTTATACTCTACTCAAATTAACATGTATTTGAGGTTTTTGTACTTTAAAAAACTGGGTATAACATGTTTTTGTTCCTGGGGGAATTCCAATCTCTTGGTTGTTTTTCCAGCTGTGGTGACTTCAACATATGTGTGCATTTTATTTCAATTGTTTTGTGTCTAAATTTTGTCTCATATAAAACAAAGTACAAAAAGAATCAGTGACTTAGAACTTTTCCACATAGAATTCTAAGAGACACACTTGAAGTTTTGTGACAACTGGGACCAGGGAGGTCTTGTTAGTGGAAGATGAGGGAGAATAACAGATAATGTTTGACGTGATTTGAATTTTGCCTCCTCTTGCCTCATTATTTCCAGTGGTAATAATTTTGTCTGTATGAACTCAGAATTTTTGGTTTATTTGGGACACACTACACATTCTTATTGGATTGTAACTCTAAAATCTTCTTTCCTTCATTTAAAACCACAGATGTGAATTTATAATGCTAAAATAGCATCTACTAATTTATATGAAATTGTTCAAACTATTTTCTATTTTCACTTCACACGATATGCAATATAGAATGTAATAATAATAATGTGAGATAGTATGAAATAATTGACTTTGGAGAAAATCAATTACACTGGATTTTTGTGAGATACTTAGTAATAGTAAAAATTATATTTGTTTCTATTAAAAAATTCCCAGTTACATCTAAAAATAACTCATAGTTATAAACTAATGTTGAAAAAATAGATTTTTTATTGGAAAAAAGCCAGAAGTTTCAATAAGATTGCTTGTTTAAAATTGACTTGGATCTGAGATTTGGTGGCTCATGCCTGTAATCCTAGATACTCAGGAATCTGACATCTGAGGATAGTGGTTCAAAGCCAGCCTAGGCAGAAAAGTCTCCAATATTATTATTATTGTCTCCAATAAACCACCTAAAAACCAGAAACAACACTGTGGCTTAAGTGGTACAGTGGTAGCCTTGAGCTGAAGAGCTGAGGACAGTGACCGGCCCAGAGTTCAAGCCCCACAACTGACAAAAAAAAATTGACATGGACTTGGACTTTATTATTTCATGATTTTTTATGAGTGGTTGTTCAGTGAAAATGTAATTAGTGTTTATATTTTGTGTTGGCATAAAATGAGCCTACTATTGTGTTAATTTATTCAAAAAAACTCTCTGATTATATGACAGCATAAATTTGGTGGATAGTGATTAAAACCAGGTTGCCTTTCTGGAAAAAAAATATTTATCTCACCCCCACAAAAAGTAGTACAAAAGAAAATATATGCCAGGAAACTTATTCTGTAAATCATAATGGACTAATAAGATGTTGCCATTTGATTTTAGTATGCCCCAGAAAGACCTATGTGTGAAAGAAAAAATGGCTTTCCATTCCCTCCCAGACTGTGGAGAATACATGAATAGTTCTTCTGGAGATTGAGTTCTTCAGAGTGAAACCCATGAAAACATAGTCTCTCATCTACTTTCTTCTTTTATATTTTAATCATTCTAGGTCATAAACATTTCTCTTTGACATACTCCCCAGCTTGACATAGTCTTGTGTCACAGGCCACCAAAGCAATAAAACCAACTGAACATACACTGAAATCTACAACTTGTAAATCTGAGTAAGCCTTTCTGCTTAATACATGGACAATATCACTTATTATGGTAGGTTATAAAGCTAACACAGAAGTCTAGTCTTTCTAACAATGTAGAGTACATAAAAATGTGCCTCATTATAAAATATCTAACTCCATGTTGTATTATGTGTTTTTTTGTCTTTTGATCCTAGGGCTTAAACTCAGGGTCTGGATGGTGCTTTTGTGGTCAAGGCCAATGATCGACATACAATTTGAACTGGACCTCCATTTGCCCCTATGGTTAATTGGAGATAACAGTCAAAAGAACTTTCCTACTCTTGCTGGCTTCAAATTGTAATCTCAATCTCTTAACTAGCTAAGATTAAATCCTTGAACCACCAGTGCCTACCCATGTTGCATATTGTGTGTAATTCCAATTCTCAGCATTGTACAGATGTTCCTACCACAATGTAAAAAAACTTAAAACATACTAAGGGTATTTGTAAAGTATATTATGAAGAAAGAATTTTCATCCTTTAAAAAAATCTATGCTAACTATTGATATTTTACTGCACCTTTCCTGAAACCAGTTTGATATAATTTAATAATTGTCAGGTCAAGTTTCTCTATATTCAAATGGAGATTTACTATTTCATGCATGCAAATAAATGTATATGTATACGTATCTATCTTTATATCTTCCTATGTGGATCATCAGATTTGATACTTAGTTTTGTTTTGCTTTTCAGCAGTTGAACCTGGTTGGCTCATTCTGTGACAATATCTGTGCTCATTCTCATCATTCCTTATTTACCACCCCATCAGCCTTCTAAAATCAGCCTCATTTCCTGGAGAGGGTAACCAATCAGTCCACCCCACAGGGTTATAATAAAGCAAGCTTTAAGAAAGGAAGTTAACATGAAGTGACAACTACAGAATTTCTACAGAGACTTAGTAGGTTATCAAAATTATATCTGACATCTTTCCATTTCTGCCTTTCTACTCTTCTCATACTTAAGAAAGCATTGACTAACACTATAAATATATTGCATTTATAACTTAAGGATCAATTTTTTTCCAACCTGCAGCCTTTTTTCCATGATTTTTGACATAAACTTTTGGGAGAGTTTTTTGGATTGTTATGGAATTCCATCCAAAACAAAGCCATGTATATCAAGTAAGCCAATGTTTTCAACTCAGAGTATTAAACAAAAGAGGGAGAAATTTAAGGTTAGTCATGTATGTTAATCACAAATATAGGCAATATCAAGATATTTTCAAATAATATACTTTTACTGGATAAAGTGGCTCAAATCTGTAATCTTATCTACTTGGGAAACAGATTAGAGATTCCAGTTCCAGGCAAGCCTAGCACAAAAAGAAGTTTCAGAATCTCTAACCATTTGCTGGGTTCAATCTTTTTTACTTGTGTTAAGATTACCACAGTCCAGTCAGGCCCAGGCATAGTGATACTACCTCAAAATAAGCAATCCAATTACAATCTGCAGGTATGGCAGAAGTAGAAATGCTGTTTCACAATTACAGTGTTTTGGGTTCAATCCCCCAGTACTGCTAGGAATTTAAGTGTGTGCCAGGGTAAGGATTTGGCATGACTAAGGTCAAGACTTCATACTGGTTTTACAAGCTCTAATAAAACCTTTACCTCTCTTGCTAATTGTTTTAAAAGTACAACCATAACTTCTGTGTCCAAACCAAATAATTTCTTATTAGAGATTTTCTTCTAGCCATTAAGTAATTTGTTATGTGTTGAATACTGTCCCACTGACATCATACTAAAGATCGAAAACCCATTGCCTCAGAAAGTGACTGCATTTGGAAACAGAATCTCAAAGGTAGCATTTAAGTCGAAGTGTCCTCCAAGAGAAGCAGAAGGCCTTGAATATGCCAAGGAAAGAGGACTCAGAAGAAGCCAACTCTGACCTTGGAGTTCTAGTTCCACAAACTCAGAGGCAATGTATTTACAGTGTTAACGCTACCCAATCTATGGTAGTTTATTATTACAATTATTAGCAAACATGTGGAATCTATAAGACATGAAAAGTCATTGTTTCTTGGGGTCCATGACTCCTCTCTATAATCCTAGTGATTAAGAAGGATGAGACTTGGAGGATAATGGTTTTCAGGCTGGTAGTAAAGTTCATAAGGTTCTATTGCCAATTAACTACAAAAATTTCTGGGCTGGAGACATGGTTCAAATGGTAGAATGACTACTGTTAGCAAACAAACAGAGCATGAGGTATGTTGAAGCCTAAATGGGAAGAAAGAAAAAGTCCTTAGAAGAATAGTATGAGAAACAGAGTTATGAATAGGAAAGCAGAACCAAAAGAAATAAACTTATTGATACAGACAAAGCTTCCCAATGAAATATGGCATGAACTGTAATATTTAGGGTTTTCCTTCCTATACAGTTGAAATAAAGGTATTTTGACAATGAAACCAAAGTGTAATACTGTATGCAATAAATAATCACATTACTTTTATGTTTCCATAATTTAACTGCTTTTCCTACAAATTTATAGAATACTGTAGCTATGGAAAAAATCAATAAATATTGCATTTCCATATAAGATTACATATTCTTGCAAGTGTTGTCTAAAATTGATGTACACTGAAAAGATTGCCATTGATATCTTTCTGATGATTCCAAATGTTTATAATTTCAGCTGACCTTTCACAGAACTCATACCTCAAACATAACTTTTTAGTTTTTTCATGCAATCATATGAACACAAACATATGTCGCAAAATGTTAATTACTTTTATCTGCTGTCATTAATGTAGTATAACTAATAGAATTAAATATATACCCTGAGCATAATAAGATTCTTCCTTCTAAACACAGACTTGCAGGCACACACACAGACACACACACACACACAGACACACACACACACACAAACACACAAACACACACATATTTATCACTCTGATTAGGTTCCTTACATTGGATATCAGACAATGTTCTAATAATCAAACTTTCCTGCCCAGTCATAAAATACATTAATAATTCCACACATACAAAATCACCAGATCATTCAAAATAATGAGAATATTTAACAAACCACCCAGCTCCTGAGCCATCTACTTCCTGATTTCATTCATTCATGACGATGCATTTTTCATATCATATTTAAAAATCTTTTTGAGTCTCTCTGATTAGCAGATAAAAATATGCTATCATATAATAGGAAATGTAGGTAAAATTACTTGTCCCTAGATAATCTTTAATATCTTATCAAAGACTTCTGTGTATTTCTTGCAGATTCTTTTTCTGGCATTTTGCTCTAATGTCTAATATTAAATTACAAAGTACATGCCGTATTCCTTAATTCATTTTTCCTAAAGGTTATGCTATGGAGTTGAAGCTGATTTGTTTGCTGATTGTAAATTAAATTTTCTCAAAAACTGGAATTATTGTTTATGTTACTCCTAAGCCATTTGAAATATCTAAAAGAACTGCAAATTCACCTTGGCAATGATTTGTGAATGGCAGTAATGGTTGTGGGGAGATGAAGGACATGAATTATCTAGAGTGCCTTAAAAATGGCACTGTTATTTAAAGGGCTGATCGTTTAGTAAGCTTTTAAAGTGTGGTCTTCATATTTCATCTCAGAAGATAAAAGTATGCTTTTCATCACATTCTTGCCTACAAAGTAGTAGAATTATTTACTTTGCACATTTTATGCCCTGCTGCTACTGTAGTGAAACCAACAAACAACTGCACAGCTGTGTTAGCTGCACTATATTTTGAAATTTTCTTCCAGTAGCCCTAGTGATTTTAGCCCAGATTCATGGGATAGTCACATAATCCACAATTACAAAGCACCACAATATACAAAGACCATTTCAAAATGAGGTTCAATTTTTATGCTTGTTGTTTCCTTTCTTATTGATTGTCTTTTAAAGAGCTAGGGGCTGATTATTTCTCATTATTATTGATGTGACTTAAATAAATTTACCATATTTTTGAAATAAAATAAAGAGATATAAAATACATTTAGTCACAAAATAAAAGTAAATATTTGAGTGATTCTTTCCATTCTAGTCTTGTTCTCAGTTATCTTCAAATAACGTTGAGATGAGCAAATCATATGTGTAAATTGACACGTACTAAGCACACAAGACACTGGAATCTTTGGGCTTTAATTTCTTTATCCACTTCACCTAGAAAAGAAAATTAATACTTGTTTCATGTGTTAAGTAATCTCGTTAAAACAAGTTGTATTAATTTTATCAATAGTTCTCATAACCTATGGAATTGATGCATTGCAATTGTATTTGATTTATTACTTCCACTAAATTAATATTACATTTATTTTACTTTTTTATACATGAAGTTATTTAATTCTTGAGGATAAAACTTTCCTGTTTTTCATTTTGGTTGCCAAAATGGAACTATTAGACATTTTGAAAATTTAACTTTAAATCTAAACCTTCAGATTTCACTAGGACTTGAATTGTGTTACACATTTAATGTTAAAATAAAAAGCATTACCTAAAAAGAAAGCAAACTTATAAGTTATTACACTTCAATCCTAGAATTGACTTTATGATAATCAATAATTATATTTATATAACATGATTTACATAACTGAAACAAACTATGAGATTTGGAAACAGAAGACTCCTTTTTTGTTTTGTGTCTGTTGTTGTTGTTTATAGTTTGTGATGATTCTGTCTTCTTTACTTTATGTCTGGTATATTCATTTTACGTCTTCAAGAAGGTGGAGGGTGGGCACAGAGCTTTAGGGAAATCGGTGACAAATGGCAGCAATGGAGTTCATTGAACATTGATGAAAGTGAATGATTTAACACATGGGTGGGGACAGTAGCTTAGGACTGAGAACAAGTAAAGGAACTGAAGACATTCCATAAAAGGAAATGTACTCATTATCTGACTCATGTAATTATAATCACTCTTAAATCACCTTAATAATAAAAAACAGAGTAAATCTATTTAAAGGCAAACAAATCTTTTTTTCTTAGAATCCTAGTAGTTTGTTTTGTTCACTGGTTTGAGCGGTTGAGTCTATCTCTGGAAATAGCTACACTGACATTCATTGGGCAAATTTGTGAGCTACTATTAGATAAAAGTCAATTATGATTATTTGTATGTTTTTTGAGACTCTGATTCATGTATTTCTTTAATCTAATTTGTATTATTTCTGTCTACCGTTTTTGGTTTGGTTTGTTCCTGTTTTTCAAGGACCTAGTGGTGCATCATTAGTGTTGATTCAATATTGTTCTAGTTTGTTGAGGCACATACTCAAAGCTATAAATTTTCCTCTGAGTATTGCCTGTGTTGTTGTGTCCCAGAGGAGGCAGTGTTTTGTGTGTTCACTTTCACTTAATTCCATAAACGTTGGAACTTCCCTCCATATCCCATCAGTGACTCACTGATGATATAACAATGTGTTATTTAGTCTCTGTGAGTTTCAGAATTTTTTGTGATGCCTTTTGATGTTGATATCTAATTTGGTCCCATTGTGGTCCGTCAGGATTCAAGGAGAATTTCATTTTTATTTTTGAATTTCACAAATTTTCCTTGTGATCTAAGATATGATCTATTTTGGAGAACATTCCATGGGTTGCTGAGAGGAATATATATTGTGATGCTGGTAGGTTAAACAATCTGTAGATATCTGTTACTTATAGCTTGTCAATGCAGTTATTTATCTCTAAAGTTTTTTTGCTAAGTTTTTACCTGGATGGCCTGTCCAGAAGTAAAATGATGTGTTCAATCAACCAACAATCTGTTTGGATGTATGCATGATTTTAGGGTAAGTGGTATTTGTAGAAAAATTTAGGAGCTCTAGGATTCAGGGCATTGATATTTAGAATTCTTCTTTTGTTGTTGTTTTTTTGGGTCCGGTCATGGGTCCTGAACTCTGGGCCTGGGCACTATCCCTCAGCTCTTCATCTCAAAGTGAGTGACCTACCACTTGAGCCACAGCATCACTTCTGGTTTTTTTCTGCTTATGTGGTGCTGAGGAATCGAACCCAGGGCCTCATGCATGCAAGGCAAGTCCTCTACCACTGAGCCACATTCCCAGCCCAGAATTCATATATCCCCCTGATGGAGACACTTTTCTTTATCAGTATTTAAGGTCCCTTTTTGTCTCTTTTGACTTTCATACCACTTTTAATTTAAAGCTTATTTTAGCCGGGCGCTGGTGGCTCACGCCTGTAATCCTAGCTACTCAGGAGGGTGAGATCTGAGGATAGCGGTTCAAAGCCAGCCCGGGCAAGAGAGACCGTGAAATTCCTATCTCCAATAAACCACCAGAAAACCGGAAGTGGCGCTGTAGCTCAAGTGGTAGAGCGCTCGCCTTGAGCTGAAGAGCTGAGGGACAGCACTCAGGCCCAGAGTTCAAGCCCACGACCGACAAAAAAAAAAAAAAAAAAAAAAAAAAAAAAAAAAAAATAAAGCTTATTTTATCTAATACTAGTATAGCTACTCTGGCCTGTTTATGAGGTCCATTTTAAATTTGTAAAAATGATGTACAGAAGGGATACAATTACATAAGTCAGATAATGAATACATTTCTTTTTGAACAGTGTCACCTCTTCCCTCATCTTCTCCCAGTTTTTCCCTTTCAACCTCCCTGCCCCCAAGTTGTATAGTTCAGTTTTAATATAGTGTCTATTGAGTAGCACTGCTGCATTTGTTCACCCTTTGTCCCGCCATTTCTGTTCCCCCTTGCACTTTTCAAACTTACATATAAGACCAAAGGTACAAAAAAATAACCAGCTTCAGAAGACAGAAGGAAAAATCAAAAAAATAAAAGAACCCTCATTATCATTTCTTGAAGGTCATTTTGATGAACATTATTTTATATGATAATATTCATATAGCTATTGAGAATTTGTGATACTCTCCAAAGAGCATCCTCCTTTGAGCTCACTGTATAAATGTTTAGAATCTTTTGTAATTTATGATGTCTAAGTGTAATGTTCTTTCTTTTACCATCCAACTGTGTTTACTTATAGAATTATAGGCACATTCTAATACAACAAATGAGGGAAATCAGATAACCTATATATATTTGAGTCTTTCTTTCTATAAGTTTTGTTTTCTAAAGTTTCTTTCTATAAGTTTGTTCCAAGTCTTTCCCTTTCCTTATGAATGGTGTAATATTATTTTTTCTGGATCAATGGAATTGCTTCATACTGAAGTTGTTTCTTCATAGCAAAAGAAAAGTTAGCAGGATATAAAGAGAACAGAATGGAAGAATATTTTTACTAGCTAAGCATCAGACCCATAGTTAGAGATCAATAAGTTAAACCCAACAAAAATAAACCCTCAAACAAACAAGAACCCAATTAATATATGGGATAAAGATTTAAAGATAACTTCTTAGAAGTCGTAAGAATGACAAATATACACATCTCTCTCCATAAAAGAAATGCAAATCCAAACACAACTGAGATTCATCTCACTCCTGTTACAATGTCATGAAAAAACGAACAATCACAGATACTGATAGGGTTGTGGCCCAAAGGAAACTCTATTACACTGTTGGTGGGAATGTAATCTTGTTCAACCACTTTGGAAAACACTATGGAAGTTGCCAACAGAACCGAATAGAGAGCTACCCTATGATCCAGCTATTCCACTTAAGAGCATTTATCCAATAGAGCAGAAACAAGGCCACACTGAAGCTATCAGAACAAACATGTTTATGTTACATTATTTTCTGTAGCCAACATATGGAATCAGCTCAGATGACTCTCATTGTAAAAAGAGATCAAGAATTACATATGTATATATGTATTATATATACAAATAAGTTATATATATAATTTTATTGATCCCTAATCACAAGTATGTATGCATATATATATATGTATATATATACATACATATATATATACATATGGATATATACACATATATGCATACATATATACATACATAATGGAGTTCTGTTCATCCATAAGAAAGAATAATATAGCACCATTCTTAAGGAAAATGAAACACTTAGAAATAATCATATTCAGTGAAATAAAGCAGACCCAGAAAAACTTAGGCTGCATGATTTTCCTCATTTGTGGTAGGTACAAGGTGCCTATTAATGTAAAAGTAAACACACTGGATGGTATGCAAGGAGGTACAAATGAATTATCTGAAGTGTCAGAGTTCATGGAGAGTGAAAATACCCTATGTTTCTTAGAATACTAATCAAAACCCAACAAAATAATTTCCAGTAAATGTGTACTGCAAGAGAGGACGGGGGGGGGGGGAGGGCAATTTGAGAGGGGTAGGAAATTGAAGGTGAAAAGAATAGAATCCAGGCAAGAATCCATCGTTTACTTCCCAGAATTGAAATATACAAAGGAAGGCATAGTGTTAAATGAGAGTGAAGATGTTGAATTGATAACACAATTCCCGGTGCTTGTACACATAAACTGCTTTGTTAAATGGCAAGTAATTCGATAACATAATATTGAGATACATAAGGATTTTTGTTGATTGGGAGGGGTCGATGAGAATGTTTAAAGTGATGACATTGATCAAGATGCACTGTATCCATAAACTGTTTCAATGAATGGCAACTCCTTTGTACAAGTACTTAAATATAATAAAAATATTTGGAAAATTAATTATGATAAACTGTTTAGTGAATGGCAACTCTTTTGTACAACTACTTAAAAATAATAAAAATATTTGAAAAATTAATTATGATAGTTGATTAGAGTTGAACCTCAATTTAATTCCCATTCAAAAATATTTTTAACTTGGGGACTTGGAGAATAATTTTCAAATAATAAAATATTATGAATCCTTTTTTATCAGAATTTGTGATATTTAACTCAAACTACTGTGCTTTTTGTCAGCCATTGGGCTTTTATAAGTGAATTCTTCAAAGTATGTGGCATAAAACCATCAGAAATATATTACCTATATTCTAGAAGCTTGAACATTGATTATAAAAATGGTTGTTCAAAGCAATTCCTTGTCTTATGGGGTTCTACTTTGTGATTCATCTTAATCTATTTGCTGGACATCCACATGGCCGAGTAATTATATTGGGCTCCTTTTATCAGGATCATTATTGTGGTGTCATCTCTGAAAGGCTGATTCTAATGTTACCAGAAAGGGAAATAGAATTTCAACATGTGCAACTGAAAGTAATTACATCGTCCAATACACTTTGCAACTTTTGCTTTAACTCAGTGTAGTGTATCATTTGGATATTTTTTCATAGACGATAATAACTTAAGGACAAGCTTATATCATGTGACTTTGTGAATGATTCTTCTTACAATGGGAATAATTATAGTGATGGCAAGGTGAAGTATGATAGTTTAGTGGCTCTTGAACCACATCATATGTAGCCATGTAAAGCCATGTACAGCATTTCTAAGGTCCTTCTGATGTATTTGAACAATCTCCGTTGAGTTAATTGCTTTCAGAAATATTCATTTGAGCCAACAAATACAGATGTCCTTTGATTGTAATTACTTTCTACTATTAGGCCTCCCACAGACACCAAAATCAGAGGATTCTAATTTCTCTGATAAAATACATAATAAAATTTTTATAATTAATATAACATGAAGAGTGTAATATTAATAGCATTATAAGTACAGTATTCACACTATATAATATATCAACATCCTTTGGTTACATCAATTTTTAGATTTTTTTTGGAGGGGGTCCGGTCATGGAGTCTGAACTCTGGGCTTGGGCGCTGTCCCTCAGCTCTTCAGCTCAAGGCTAGCACTCTACCACTTGAGCCACAGCGCCACTTCCGGCTTTTTTCTTTTTGCTTATGTGGTGCTGAGGAATCGAACCCAGGGCCTCAGGCATGCAAGGCAAGCGCTCTACCACTGAGCCACCTTCCCAGCCCCAATTTTTAGAATATTTATAACTAAGTGTAAATTGTTTGCAATGTATAGAAAATGAGAAAAATATTCGCATACATATTACTACAGATGCAAACAGATTCATCTGGTTATTTATGATGCTTCATTTGTTGGTTTCATTCATGCATGGAGAACATGCGAAGAAGTGAAAATTGCAAACTTAAATTTACTAAAGGGTTAATTACATGAAGTTTATGTTCGACTAATAACAGATTTTATAAATTAAATTGTTTTGTCCCTTCCTTTCTCTCTCCCTCCCTTTGTTCCTTCGTTCTTTCATTCCCCCCTTCTTTCCTTCCTTCCTTTTTTTCTTCCTTCCTTCCTTCCTTCCTTCCTTCCTTCTTTGTTTCCACCCTCCTTCCCTCCATCCCTACCTCTCTCTCTTTCTCTTCTTTCTTTCTTTCTTTCTTTCTTTCTTTCTTTCTTTCTTTCTTTCTTTCTTTCTTTCTTTCTTTCTTTCTTTCTTCCTTCCTTCCTTCCTTCCTTCCTTCCTTCCTTTCTTCCTTCTTTTCTTTTATTCTTTCTTTCTTTTTTCCTTCTTTCCTTCTTCCAATTCCAATCTTCCCTTCTTTCTTTTACTCAGAATATTTCTTATGGCTATGGAAAAAATACCAACTGTTGTACTCTAAGGTGTTGTGAGTAATTATATATATTAACTAGTTTAATATTAATTTTAATAACCTATGTTTATCTTAAGACAAATTATACTAAAACAACTTCACAAACATTGCAAGATATATGACAAATATTACTTTTCATGATATTGTTTATTTCTTCAAACTAAAATAAGAATTTTGGTATAATATTTTGTGTGTGTTTCTTGTGATTTTAACTCAAGACGATCCCTTAGGTTTTTTTTTCCCCTCAAAGATATTGCTCTATCATTTGTGTCACAATTCCATTTTTGGCTTTGTGTATGTGTGTGTATGTGTGTGTGTGTGTGTGTGAGTTTGTGTGTTGTAATGCGTGTGTGATTTGTGTGTGATATATGTATGTGTGTTGTGATGTGTGTGGGCTTTGAACCCCAGCGTACTGAGTAGCGAGGATTACAAGCTTGAGACTCCCATATTCAGCACAGATTTAATATATCTAAGACTAAATTAAATTTCATATTATTTGAATTCTAGGGGCTCAAATTAACAAATTAACATTTAGATATTTATATAGTTATTAACCTGAACCTGCAATTTGAAAAATAGTTTTCATTTTTTAAAAAAAATATACACTCAAAAGTTGAAATGACAGAATCTTTGGACAAATTGAAATATTCTATTATTTAAAAGAAAAAAGGGATGGTTAATCAAATTTTTTCATGTCAGCTAAAAGCAATAGGCTCTATACATTGAATTAAATATTATCTACTGTGGTCACATGATTTTCTCTTCCTTTAAACCTAAACTATATTTGACATAAAAATGTAGATTCATAAAATTTTTGAGTATATAAAAATCTCAGTTATTATTCATGTATTTCTGAGGTTTGAATAACAAGTAATTTCAGAGAAACACTGAATTTTGTGTATTTTATGTCAATAGTTATTTTTATAAATTGAATTAATCTCAATATGAGATAACTAAAGCAAAATATTCCATCACTTATCCAATTATTCCAATAGACTTGAATATAACTTATTTTTGAATGGCAGGAAATTCATAATATACCTGCTCTCTATAGAATAACTAAGAAATAAATGATCGTGATAATATTCACTTTTCCTTCAACTGGCAAGAAAGAACCTCACTATAGAGGACAAATACTTGATTGGAAATGCCATAAAATTATGAAAAATTCCAGTCATTATGAGTTAGATGAAATAGTCATTTTTGAAGGTAAAAAATGAAATCTCTTGAAGCTTCTTTATCTGTTAAATAAAAGGTACTTGCACTCAAAATATTTCATTCATCTCTCCAGCAATGGTAAAACCAAACGACCTCTATGCCAAATAGCTTCTCTGCTTAATTCAAGTAAATATTTAGGTGTCCCTAAATATTCTGTTGTAGTTACCACAATTGTATAGAAATATTATGCACCACTCTAGAAATTAAATCTGAAATCATAAAGGATTGGGATTAATAATTAGCTTTCACTATGTTGCCATAAAGAGGTGAACCCTTTCAAGTTGGCACAGTCTTAGAGATTTGGTCACTGAGAAAGAGTGATCAAAAAGGATGCTAAGATCAATATCCTTTCTTCCTCTTCCTTCTTTTTCTTCTCTGTCTCCTTCTCTCTCTCCCTCTTCCCCTCCTCCACTTTCTCCCTTTCCTGACTTCAATTCCTCCTCTTCTTTACTTCCTGTCTTCCGTGAATACACATACTCAATCACATGTTCCTGACATGGGGTAATGTGCCACCACCAAACCAAAGCAATGATGATAAGAAACATAAACTGAAATGTATAAAAGCAGAAGTCAAGATTAATCTTTCCTTCTTTTATGTTAATTTTATAAAGTATTTTGTTATATTATTAGGAGACTGACACAGCCTGCTTTCATTTATTATAAGGGATAAAATTTACTGGAAAAAAAAATCTGACCAACATCGCCCTAATGAAATGATTGATTAAATTAATATTATATTAGGACAAATCTACTTTAAAATATTAGATATACTTCAATAAGAGGCAAACAATTCACCACTATTGTTTTCTATGAAAAGACAGCAGAATTCACCCTGTTCCTCAAAGAAATTGACCTATTATTGGCAGTATTGTCAATTTAATAAATGATGTAAGAAGACTGAAGAACATTTCAACCCAAACTGCATGATATAAAATTTACTTTGTCCCCTGTAAACAACCTTTTAATTCTATGTCTTGTTCCCAAAATGGCTTGTATTTTATTCTAATCACATTTTTTAATTAACTTGAAGTGGTTTTATGGAAATTGCTGTTTGACAAAGCAGTTTATGAATAGAGTTTATTGAGTTTTTTTTTATTTTTTTTCTCTCCTGAGGTTTGAACTTTGGGTCGGGACGATGTCCCTGAGCTCCTCTGAATGAACGCTAGAACTCTACCACTTGAGGCACAGCAGCACTTTCAGATTTTTCTGAGATTTAATTGGAGATAAAAATCTCACAGACTTTCCTGGCTGGGGTGGCTTCAAACCTCAATCCTCAGCCTCCTGAGTATCTAGGACAGCAGGTGTGAGCTGCTAG
Organism: Dipodomys merriami; assembly: GCF_024711535.1. NCBI lineage: Eukaryota > Metazoa > Chordata > Mammalia > Rodentia > Heteromyidae > Dipodomys > Dipodomys merriami. The sequence continues at coordinate 3,561,568 of NW_027206490.1, read as the reverse complement.
TGCCTGCCTTAATACAATGCATCTTTTTTTATTTTTAGGCTAGCCCTGGGGTTTGAACTCAGGGCCTTGGCAATGTCCTTGTGCGTCTTTTCCTCATGCTAACACTCTACAACTTGTGTCATAGTGCCAATTCCATCTTTTTTTTTTTGTTTAAGTAGTACTGAGGAATCAAACCCAGGGTTTCACACATGCAAGGCAAGCAGTCTACCATTAAGCTACATTCCATGGTCAGTACAATGCATCTTGATGATCATTATCCATCATCCCTCTCAATTCTCTCTCATCCCTCTATTTACATAATTTTTTAGAATATTCACTCACTCACAATATCTTGTATAGTCACTCAGAGAATATATCACAGATCATATTTTCTTGATAGTCTTATTCATCAACATACTAAACTTATACATTACAGAATTCTGTGCTTTTAAATTCTAAATTATCACTCAGATTCACTGACTACTATTCTAAAATTTTTCCTAAGGTTAATGCAAAAGTACTCGGTAATTCTTTGATAAAATACAATGATTCTTAGAATGTTAAAGAGTTGGTGTAAGAATATCACCCTCAGTTCTAGAACATTTTATATCACTACTCTCTCAAAGTACTGCAATATTTATCAGTAATCACTTCCTGTCATCATTTTAACCTACCCTCCCCTTGAGCAGCTATTATTTCATATTCTACATCTACAGATGTGCCAACATTAAAAAGCTCATGTAATTAGAAAATATAGTCTATTTTATCCATTTAACCCATGTAATATTACTGTTTCCAAAGTAAGTCCATGCACATTTTTCTCATGGATAGAGCATATTGTTTTATATGCATGTGTATATTGGTATAACATGGGGGATTTCAATATTTTATTATATGGTATTGTAAAAGGTTTTGCTATGTATATTCTTGTACATGTGTCTCATGGGACATATGTTGAAACATATTTTGTATATAAAATTATGATTCAAAATCCTGGATCATAGAGGCAACTTTCTGTGTATTATCTTAAAGATCGCCAGTATGTTTAACTAACTGACTATATCATTTTAAGTGTCAAGCACCAATGTATAAGGATTCCAATTTCTACATAGTGGTTGTGCAGAGCTATCTTATTGTTGTTTCTATTTCCCCTAATTTCTATATATATGCAATGTCTAGGTATGTTATGATCTTTCCATGTCTCCCTTTGTTGTTGTTATATTACTATAGAGATATGTATTTGGACTTTTTGATAACTTATTCAGGATGGCTAAAGTTTTTCATTGTCACTAATATGCTCTTAAAATATTTCTGATTCGTCTCTTTAAATAAGTGTGTATGTATACACATTATGTGTACATATACATATATTCATACTTAATATGTGTATATATACAAATACCTATAGATATGTATACATATATATGAATATACAGATGTGTATGTACATGTATATAGATATATGTGTATTATTATTTTCATTTGTCTGTATCTTATGTGTATCTTTCATTTCACCACAGAAACTGTATTTATCCTTTATATCATATTGAATACCAATGCCTTTGGAAGATATTTATTAATTGGTGTATATTAATTGTACAAAGAAATCTTATTGAAATATTTTACACACTCACATATTGATCAAGGGCCTGATTAACCTGTTTCTGTCTTTCTCCATTCCCATTATCCCTTACTTCTCAACTGTTTACTGTGAATTTCTTTGTGCTAACTCCACACACTGTCAAAATGTATTAAAGTGATATTCATCCTCCGTCATTGAAAATTATACAATGCTGAATTTAAAAGCAAAATTAAAAAATCTAAATAAAAATCTGAATAAATGGGGACATATCATTTTTGTGGATTGGAGGATACAATTGAACAAAGATATAAATTGCCTCCCTACTTTTTTGATCATTCATGGGGCTTGATATATGGGCCTAGGTGCTGTCCCTCAGCTCTTCAGCTCAAAGTGAGGGCTCTACCTATTGTGCAACTGTGCCACTTCTGGCTTTCTGGTGGTTAATTGGACATAAGAGTCTTTCGGACATTCTTGTTCTGCAATCCTCAGATCTCAACCTTGTATACAGCTAGGATTACAAGCATGAGCTAACAGCACCCAGTTTCACAGTTTTATTTATAGGTTTATGACAATTTCTAAAAACACCTGACCAGCACTCTTTGACTCATTGACAAAGGAAAATAAACTGGAACATATTTCTCTGTCGAATATTAAACCTGTTAGCGTAAAATGTTATGTTTGTAGAGGAAAGATTACACTGCTCAATGGGCCTGTAAGGCACCATATTAGAACCACATAATTATTATCAAGGAATATTTAATAAGGGGTAAAACTTAGTATTTGTGGAATGAAATTCTCTTTAATAAGTGGTGATAGGTTAGACAGTATTGGGGAGAATTAAAGAGTGAAAATTGACTTATTGAAATATTACCTTCAAGCAGGATTAAAACATGCATATAAAACAAAAGGAGTGATGTAAACGTAAAGCAAAGAATGATGTCTTGACAATTTTGGAGATGAAGCATTCTTAACTTACACATTAAAATTATAGGAAAAGAAAACTTGACATAGTCGAACTCAATAAAAGTGTAAAATAATTTGGTCTGTGAAAGCTCATATACAATTAGTGAATAGAATTTGGGAGCAGGGGCTCATCAATTTTGTCCTAGCTACTTGGGACGCTGTGATTTGAGTATTGCTGTTTGAAGCCAGACAACAAAATAAAGTCCCTGAGAATCTTAACTCTGATTAATCAGCAAAAAACAGATGTGAGGTATGACTCAAAGGGTTAATTGTTAACAAAATGCAACAAATCTCAGGAACCCTGAGTTCAAGCCCCAAGACCGTACATACATGTACAAAAGTAATGGTAGTAATTCTAATAGTGTTGAAGATGATGATGATGATGATGATGATGATGATGATGAGGATGATGATGATGATGATGATGATGATGATGTTGATAATGATGATGAAGGGTACTCATAGTCAAGGATAAAATATTTGCAAATCTTATAACTGAAGAATGCCTCAAATCTAGACTGTGCATAGAACTCTCAAAACCTAATAAAAAGAACATCAATTCAAAACCAGCAAAATACAGCTTGTGTAAAAGAAACACAAGAAAAACATCATCAATCCTCAAATAAATGCACATTAAAATAAAACGACATCACAAAACATGTATGAGAATTACTTAACATAAAACAATAATGACCTTAATAATGATATCAAGAAACAGAGAAACTGAATGCTGGTAGAAATGTCCAATTGGAAAGCTAATTCTGAAAACATTTTGACAGGTTACTAGAATATGAAATATGCAACCACCCACACCATCGCACAGGAATTGAGCTCTTCAGGCTTTGTCTCATAGAAATAAAATGTAACATTCACCCAAAGGCCAAAACACTGGATTATAGCAGCATTATTTCCTCTAGTCAAAGAAATGGAAATCAACTCAGGCTTTCTTTAGGTAAATGGGAAACGAATTTTTTTACATTCTCTAATAACAGAACCCAAAGGCAACTCGAGTGAGTACAATACAATATTAAGGCATAAAATAACTGGGAATAATCTACCATAGATTTGAAGGTAATCTTAAAAGCTTATTTACTGCATGGTATAGAAGTCGGTTGACAGGATGAAACAGGTTTGGGATGGGACAAAGAGAATTAGTGGGTTTAATTATTAAAAGGAAGCATGAAACAGACTTATTTTTGGTAAAGTAATGTATCTGTAGATATGGGATATTCATATAATTGATAAAAATATATTGGACTTAATATGTGCACAAAGTAATTAAAATAACTGAAGTATTTGTGAAATATTAATGTCCTAATTGTGATGTCATACTATATATAAATAAATTGGAAAAAGTATTCAATAGATTTATCTGTGTTATCATAACATCATAAAGATCCATATTAACCTCAGTAGACATTAATGATATCTAGAAAACAGAAGTCAACATTGAATGTTTACAATGAAAAATAGTCTAGGTTCAAGTTTCAGATGAATCATACCTTGCTAATCAGAAGACAGATTTAGAAGACTGATATCAGTGCCAGTTTTGACAAAATTCATGAAAAATTACCAAAAAATAAGCTAGATATAGTGTAAATTCCCTGTTATCTCACACTTTTGGAAGCCATAGGTAGATATCATTGCTCATGGAGATTTGGCCTGAAAAATAATGTAAAGTGGTTAGATCCTTAGAAACTTCAAGCAGCAGTAGTGTCAAAGGAACAAAGAAAAGAAGAAAACAGAAAGGAAAGGATAGAAAAGGAAACTATTTCCTCTTCATACTTGCAGTTTCATGTCATTAGGTACAAGAATTGAGAATATTTGTTTGAGGATTCAGGCCTCTCTAATGTCAAAGCATTTATTTCAAATAATTATTGTATTACTACTATTTATTAACTTATTATTCTTGGAGATTGAACCCATGGCTTTGTACATATTAGTCTAGTTCTACAACTGAGCAGTATTCCAGCTCTCTTGTACAGTTTTGGAAATTGTTTATGAATTCTTCAATAGTTAGCTATTCTACTTTTCATCTTATCTTTTCTCTCCCACCTTTTCCCCTACATATTTTAGTTCATGTGTTGAAAACTTTCCTCAATTTTATCTTCTATATGTAGAATCTTGCTGCTGAGTTTACAGAGGAGTTGGTTGTTTTATGACACCTTTTAAAAATATATACATATATATATATAATTCACATGTATGATTGATTCTTAGAGTTCATTACAATAAGCAACATTTATCTCATCTATGCACATAGGTATTGAGCCATTGTGATCCTCTCCTAAGAATAGCTTCCCTTCTTCTTGCCATGCGAATGCTTAGAGGGCTGTTAGTTAATCATGTCCAAGTGTAATTATTTGTCTTTTACTATCTATTGTATTAAATTGTAGATTTATGGACATGGTGCAATTATTACAAATGAGGAAAACCATGCAGCATATATTTAATTGGACCTGGCTTATTTCACTTAATATCATTTTTTCCAGTCTTTCCATTTCTTCAGGAATAGTGTAATGCCATTCTTTCAAATGGAAGCACAGAATTCTATCAATACAAGAGAATTGAAAACCTAGAAATGAATCCACTCCTACAGGCACATAATCTTTAATAAGGGAGCCAGAAACACAGGATGGATGAAAGACAGCCTCTTCAAAAAATTGTGCTGGTAGAATTGGCTTTATTCAGAAAACTGAAGTTAGATCCTTATATATCCCCCTGCACCAGAATTTATGCCAAATGGATCGCAGACCTCAATGTAAGTCCAGATACCTTGAGAATGTTACAGGAAGAGTTAGAGGAAACCCGAGGGCTACTTGGCACAGGTCACAACTTCCAAAGTAAGCCTGGATAAATGAGATTACATCAAACCAAATCAATCATTTGTCAGACTCAAAAGCCATGAAGAAAAAAGAGATAGTGTTGCACAGATTTATTAGGGAGCAAACCTACCGATGAGAGTCTCAGCCAATGCTAAACCCTTACTGCATTTTCTAACTAGGTTATTTATTATGGTTTTACATGAATACAAGTGTTTTCTGATGGGCATTAGTAAGAAAACAACTAATGCTAAAACACAGATAACATGTAGAATGAGTTGTAGCTGGAGAAAGGGCGAGATTAAGGCAGGGGGGTGTAGTTCAAAGACTTGGTTTGGTGGCAGCTAAGTAATGTAAAGCTGCACAAAGGAAGAGGTGTAAAGCAGGAGTTGTTATAAACAAAAGCAGTGGTCTTAAGCCACAAAATAAGGACCCCAGTCTGTGTGAACAAAACAGTCTCTAACATGAGATTCTTTTTAAATTAACAAGAACGATTTTAGATTTTTACAGAATTGGGAAGGTGCATAGTCACAGGCAATGTCTGGTATGTCAGGTAATCCAGTCCGCTCTTTCAAATGTTACCCAATAGCCAGGTTTCAATTGAAATGACTACAATGAGATTGTACAAATGAGACTGTGAGTTTTCCCTCTCATGAATCAAAATTCTGTCAAATGATTTCTGTCTTCCAGATGTTTGCATAACATTTCTCATGATCTTTTCTACTATTTTGTCTTCAGTATTGATATTCATAATATTTTTTGTAGTTGTCTTGTGTGTGTATGACATTTCTAGGGCTTGAACTCAATGTTTATTGTATCCCTTGTATTTTTTTTGTTCATGGCTGATGACAATCTATTCCTTGAGCCACATCTTCACCTTCTGCTTCTTGTCTATTTAGACTGACATTTAACCCAAATCTTCAGGTCTTAGCCTCCTGAGTTTCTAGGATTCTACACATGAGCCGCAAACACCAAGTTTTACTTTACCATTATTTTAATTATGTGTTAGAAGAAAGTGGAAGCATATTTGTGTTAAGTGTGCAATTTTCAAATATAAGTTTGAATCAACTTGATATAATGTAGCTGTTATCAATTTTAAGTTAAATCAATGAATATTCCACATTCCCAAAGAAATATAATTGGAAACAAAAGGCATAATTTTTTTCTTAAAACAAGTAATGGAACCATGAATTCCTTTCACTTTACAAATCATGTTTTATATAACTTTAATTAGCAGACTTCCATGAATATAAATAAATCTACTTATTGTATACCACAAGATGTAAAATTATAGTTAAGAGTAGATATTTCATCAGAGCCAGAAGATAAGGTTTTGAGCATTCTCACTAAAAAGAAATGTTATACAACATATACATGAATGGGATTACCATTGAAGAACTTCATAAATATGTAAAAACTACTTGAGTAGCTAGGTGCTAGCGGCTCATGCTTGTAATCTTAGCTACTAAGGAGGCTGAGAGCTGAGAATCATGGTTCAAAGCCAGCCTAGACAGGAAAGACCATGAGACTCTTATCTCCAATGAGCCACCAGAAAACTGGCAGTTGCTCAAGTCAGAGAGCATTAGTTTTGAGCTGAAGAGATGAGGGACAATGTCCAGGCCCAGATTGCAAGCCCCAATGACCGAAAAAAAATTTAAAAAGTTAAAAATAAACATATTTTGACATACATATTAAAATATATTCTAAAAAATTTAATTTCCTTTTTCAGGTTTTTAAAGTTTTCATCATAGAGGTCCTTCACTTCTTTGGTTAAGTTAATCCCTAGGAATTTTGTTTTTTGTGGGCTATTACAAATGGAGTTGCTTTCCTAATTTCAGCCACACTTTTCTCATTGTTGGCATACAGAAAATCCATTGATTTTTGAGGGTTAATTTTATACCCTGCTACTTTGCCAAAGTTTTGAATCAGCTTGAGTAATTTGGGAGTGTAGTCTATGGGATACTTTAAATGCAAGATCATGTCATCTGCAAAGGGAGAGTTTTATTTCTTCTTTCCCTATCTGGATCCCCTTTACGTCTGCAACATGTCTTATTGCTGTAGCTAGGCATTCTAATAGTAGGTTGAATAGAAGTGGAGAGTGTGGACATGCTCCTGGATTGGAAACATTAACATCGTGAAAATGGCAATATTTCCCAAGGCTATCTACAAATTCAATGCGATGCCTATCAAAATTTCAACCTCATTCTTAAATAGAAGAGGCAATCCAAAAATTCATATGGAACAATAAAAGACCCAGAATAGCATAAACGCTCCTCAACGGAAAAAACACTGCTGGAGGAATATCAATACCAAATTTCAAACTCTACTATAAAGCCATAGTAAGCAAAACAGCTTGGTACTGGCACAAAAACAGACCTCAGGAACAATGGAATAGAATTGAAAACCCAGAAATGAATCTACAGACCTATAGCCATCTAATAGTTGATAAGGGAGCAAACAAAATAGAATGGAAGAAAGACAGCCTCTTCGGTAAATGGTGCTGGCAAAATTGGTTAACTACTTGTAGAAAACTAAAGCTGGATCCTTATATATCACCCTGGACCAGAATCAACTCCAAATGGATCAAAGACCTCGGAGTAAAAGCAGACACTCTAAAAACATTACAGGATGGAATAGGAGAAACCCTAGGTCTCCTTGGCTCAGGCCGAAATTTTCTTAATAGAGACCCGGAAACACAACAAATCAAAGAAAGGTTGGACAAATGGGATTGCATGAAGTTGCAGAGCTTCTGCATGGAAAAGGACATAGCTAGCAAGATTAATAGAAAGCCCACACATTGGGAGAAGATCTTCACTAGCCATACAACGGACAAGGGTCTCATTTCTATAATATACTTGGAACTCAAAAAATTAAATCCCCCAACAACAAATCCTCAAAGAAACAACTGCCCAATAAATAAGTGGGCTAATTACTTAAAGAGAAACTTCTCTGAGGAAGAAAGAAGGATGGCCAATAGACAAATGAAGAAATGCTCAACCTCCCTAGCCATAAAGAAATGCAAATCAAAACAACATTGAGATACCACCTCACTCCAGTTAGAATGGCAAAAATCAAGAACTCTAACAACAGATGCTGGAGGGGATGTGGACAGAAGGGAACCTTACTGCATTGTTGGTGGGAGTTTAAACTTATCCAAACTCTTTGGAAAGTATTATGGAGGTTCCTCAAATGACTCCACATAGAGCTCCCCTATGACTCAGCAGTCCCACTTTTGGGCATTTACCAAATGTTTACAAACAAGACCACACTAAAGCTACCAGCACAACTATGTTTATTGCAGCATTATTTACCATAGCTAAGATATGAAACCAACCCAGATGCACCTCAGTAGAAGAATGGATCAAGAAAATGTGGTGTATATACACAATGAAATTCTATGCCTCCATCAGAAAGAATGACATTGCCCCATTTGTTAGGAAATGGAAAGACTTGGAAAAAATTATATTAAGTGAAGTAAGCCAAGCCCAAAGAAATATAGGTCCCATGATTTTCCTTATTTACAATATCTAGTATATGTATGAGTCAAGCAAAAAAGGTCAGATAAGGTGATATTAGGAAAATGAACCCTAAGATATGTATTTTAAATGTTTTTTTCTTTCATGCATTTATTTCTAACGCAATTATAAGATTATTTCTTTGTTGCTTTGTATGTCCCTCCCCCACAGTATAACCACTGCTTTCACTGTATTTGATGTCGGTATAATTTGTGGAGGGGAAGGGGAAAAACAAGTCGTTTAAATAAGGATACATATGAACCTGTTGCAACAATGAGAAGTAAAAGTTTTCATGTAGAAAACGAACTTTACAACTTGGGGTGGGGAGGATTGGGTTGGGAGGGAGGGAGTATGCGAAGGGATGGGAAGGTTAAACAAAGGAGGAGGCTACAATGATAAGAAATGTACTCACTATCTTGCCCATGTAATTGTAACCCCTCTACAATATTAAACTAAGATAACAAAAAAAGAGAAAAAATATTCTAAAAATTCAAATCTTCACTAGATATAATCGTTTATATAAATGTAGAGCAGTGTTTTCTGGTTTTAGTTGTCATTGAATCAATTGTGTAAATCACACATTTCTCACTCAATTCATATTTGTATGTTTATACACTTATATGCCATAAGTATAATTAACTGATAAGCGATAGGCAGTGCTGTTTTATTAATCTCCCTAGGGTTTCTAACATTAACCCTTCTACCCTAAAATCGATATGCCTTCAAACTTTGTAAAAAGTTTCATCTCATTAGATCAGAAAATTATAAGCCATAATCATTGTTTGGAACAAGTGCAACATTTTACATGCATTTCACTTAGTTTAAGAACCAAAACATTCAAGTCATCTTAACCATACCAGTAATAGCAAAATGTCTTCTGAGCTTTTCCGTCTCTTAAGAGATGAAAATCTTTAATTATACATCTTTTTTTCTGTCCAACACCTTATATCTTAGGAAGATGTTTTTGTGTAACCTTGTGTTCCTGATTAGAAGACCGGAACAAAAGCAATAATGAAAATAGCCAAGGAAAATACTTGAAAACAATTTAAAAAGCAATCGCACACACTGCTGTTTTCACCGGTTTCAATGAGAATATGTGTTAAAGTTTCATGCTTTTTATTATCATTCAAAGAGCAATAATTAAACTTGAATTAGCAATGAAGAAGAGAAAAGAAAACTTCGTTTGAAAACAGCTTGACTGAACAGCCAACATAAGCATAATGAATTTATATCGTTTATCTGTGTTGTTGCCAAAATAATAGAGAGCAACACCCAAAAGCAGGAAAGTAACTAAGCCAAAGCAATAATGTTTTGCTATAAAATAATTGTGAGGTTCTGACTCTTTCAAAGTCAGGCTTGCAAAGAGGAAAAGTGTATTTGATTTAGTGTGAATGATAAAAATTATAAAATTCCTTTATTAATGTTTTACATATCTTGACTAGGATTTCTCATGTTGGAGAAGAGGAAAGGTATGTAAAAGTTCAAGATTGTTTGACTATTCCCCAAGATCATTCTTATTTATCAGCTATAGCAACACAAGTAGCTTTGGTTACTCTTAGAATCATGCTTGTTTACATTTAGAAGCTTTATTAGTTGCTGGGTTATAACTGCAACCCTTGAGTATTAATAAAAAGTCCTTTCCTAAGTGAGGAAAGTTGCAGTGAAAAGAAACATAAAATATCAAAGACTTAGCATAGTGGAAACTATTTTCTAGCTATATCACAATCTGTAGGTGTAGATTTTGTTTCACATTGTTCGAGAGGACCCATTTTTGTTATCTTCTTTTTCAACATCTAGTGATCCTATAACATTCTATGACATCCTGGGAATCTATATCTTCACTGGATTCTCTAATTTCTGTTGGAAAGTTAGGAAGAATAGGAAATTGAGTTTTTCTTTCTGTCATCATATTTTGTATTACATTACACACTATAACTCAAAATGACATAAATTTTCTTTATAATATTAGGAGACAGATTTCATTTCCATATTCTTATGCTAGCCTTCTACATAAGTTTGGTAGTTAGTAATCCCAAAATGTGAATATAAAGTTAGGGAGCTTCTTATTTAGATATTATTTAGAATTTCAAGACTTCATTAATGAAGGCCCTTAGTGTCACGACCACCTCGACCAGCAAGGAAGACGCGACCCGGGATTCTTCTCAATGCGGTTTATTCAGGAACCTTGTAACAAGCTTCTCTCCCACTTCTCTCCTGCCCGCTTCTTCCTGGTTCTTCCTGCTTCTCCTTTCCCTCCGCCCCCGTGCTCTGGTTATAAGCCTCCTGGATGGCCAATCCCGAAGCGCCACATGGCATGTACCGATAGGGCTGCAAACACGGAAGCAAACTAGGAGCCAAGTCATAGCCACATAAGGAGTTGTTTTTACAGAGAGCACTCGTCACTGGGAAGATGGAAGGGGGGAGCCAGTGCCATCTTACCAAGGAGCTACAATGTTGCTTTTGCGGCTGCGCCATCTTTGGTCAAGGCTCCCGCAGCTCTCCACACCTTAGTAGTATTTACATCATACACGTGTACAAAGCCAGTGGCAACTTTTTCTTATTCTCAGAAACTAGGACATGTGGTGTCCTTGTAGTTGCATTAGGAAAAGGCCGAAATTTAGTTAGTTTACAAAACCAAATCTCCTGCAAAAAATTTCTACAAATTAATTGGCTTGAATAATGCATATTTTCATTTTACACTTCTAAAGGACAGAAATCTAAAGGAAATCTCACTAGATTAAAATCAAGCCGTCTACAGAGCTAAAATAGTTTTCAGATGGTTCTAGTGGAAAAATCATTTACTTCCTGTTCTGCTTTCAACAAACTTCAGAATCTGGGTGGTTTTCCGTTATCTTCTAATGTAGCATCTTTACATCTTTCTGATGGTTCTTACCTAATAATGTCCCTTTGAACTACAGCTGGGACTTTTAAGTACCCATTTGACTATACTTTCCCCATCTGATAATTATTCAAATTTGTGTTCCTTGGGTAATGAAAGGTGATTGTTTTACAAAATTATATATAAAATGTAAATCTACATTTGAGGGACTAGATATATGGGGACTATGTATATTTTGGGAAGGTATTTTACTGCCTACTACAATGAGTGTGTAAGCATTCTTTCTACTATCACCTGTTATCCTTTCATTAATTTTGAACAACATATTTCTTCAATGAAATATAACTAGAAAAAATTTAGTTCCTGAAAGCATTTAATCCTGATTAAAACATTGTCATGTACAAGAAATCTTAAATGCTAAAGAGCAGCTCTTGAAACAGTTCTGGAACTATCACTTTTTATACACTTTGCTTTAAAATCTCTTTTCAAGAGCATTTGATTGTTATTATTTTGGAATTATGGTTAATATTTATTTGACTGCTATTTTTAAAGAACGCACCACCCAATACTGGTTCTTTACTTCTAACATTTTTGGGTCTAATCTAGTTTTGAAAGAAACACAGTTATTTCAATTACATGAACTGCTTGTTGAATTTGAATCAGTGTGGAGAAGAAAAGAAGAAAAAAGATGTCTCTGTGTGTATGTCACATTAAAAATGTATCTAAAAGCTATGTATCTTAAAATCATCTATTTTTCATTATGTTTAGATTCTCATAAAATTTAGCCTCTCAACTCACACAATGTTAATGCAGTCTTATTTCATACCTCCTAAAAGCAAACGACAAATTACTATTTATTTTAGAAATATTCTTTTTAATTTTTAAAATTTATTTATTTAAAAAACTATATTTTTAAAAAGTTAGCCAATGCAAATGGTGTATTAGTTATTTAGAGTCATGTTCAGACTCTATGATGGAAGCCAGAAAGGGAAAATAGTCATGTTTTTATTCTTCCTTTTGCCACTCTGATTTACTTCATCTATTTCTGAAAGAATGAAATTCTGGCTTTGAAGCCTTTTGCTTGATATCCACAATGTGACATTCTTCCTTTATTAATAGGAGAATTTGGAGAAAGGATGAGAATTCACACTAGAAAAAGGAGAAGAGCAAAAGAGAAGGTGAAATCTAGATATTTTGTTCTTCCTCATCTCAATCACAAGGTCTGGATAATGATTGTGGATATTAGAAACAGTAGTCTAAAGCGATTAAACACATTTATAAAAAAGTTAGCCTCACAAGTGATCACATAGATAATGCTTATTTATTAAAAAATGTAATAGCATCAAACAGGAAGTGTTATCTATTTGTTTAGTATTTATTTAGTATTTGTTAAATTTTGGTGTGCTGTAGTCAACTATCATAAAGGTATACAAGAATGGTGAGAAACTAATATCTTAATATCATATTCTAATATTAGCTTAATTCTTGCTGTGTTTGAGTTTTGCCTCAATTTAACATGCTATATTCTCCCAGTATATAAGTTGAAAAGATTCCCTCTGTATATATGCTATTTTTATAGCTAAGCGAAAAGAAGTTAGTTCTTAGAGACAAGGGGATAGAAATCTTCCCCTAGAAATAACCTTTGACCACTTCTGGTTCATTTTTGTAAGCTTAAGTATGTCACATGACCCATCTTGACATTGCAGAGTAGAGGTAAATCTCACCTACAGGAAGCTGATGCAGGACAGAATAATATGCCAAGGTATTCAACACTTGAGATAAAGAAGAAAAAGAAGAGAATATAATACAATCAATCATACTTGCCATCACATGTCTTTGCAGGAAGGAAGGTATTATGTACCTTTGTTTCTAAACCTACTGATATCTTCAAATTATGTCTTTTATGCTTGGATATTACTAGAATTAGAGAACATTTTGATACTGAGACAGCATAAAATGTCAAAGAAATCTGGAGTAATCATTTTAATATTATATTTTTGTTTTGATAGGAACAATACTTTATACTTTCTTACCTAGTCTCTTTTGTTTCCAGAACTGGATTTTGTTAATATATGTGACTATCCACCAGAAGAAATATCTTCATTTATCTGCATCTTGTGCAGATAGCATAGTCAATTATATGTATTGTGAATTCATCAGTAGCACTTTTTAAAAATGCAAAAAATGTGGACAGGGAGCCAATATACATATTTTCCCACCTTTAACTTCCACATCCTCCTTCTTCCTTCCTTGGAATCAAACTCAATCAATAAAAGGCTGAGATATTTGGCTCTTTTTTATTTTTATATTGTGAAAATACTGTACAGAGGGGTTACAATGACATGGGCAAGATAATGAGTATATTTCTTATCAAGCATTGTAGCCTCCTTCTTTGTTTCCCCTTCCCATCCCTTCCCATCCTCCCCCAGCCCCCCACCCAATCCTTTCCACCACCCCACACCAAAGTGGTAAAGTTCATTTTCGACATAACAACTTGTACATCTCATTATTGCAAATGGCCCAGCTGTATCCCTAGTTAAACGATTTGATTTTGCCCTTCACCTTCACAAATTATACCAACATAAAATACAGTGAAAACAAAGGTTATGCTGTGGGGGAGCGACATACAAAGCAACATAGAAATCAACTTATAAATATGTTAGAAACAATTGTGTGAAAGGAATAAAAAACATTTAAATACTTATCTTGGGGTCCATTCCCCTAATATCAAGAAAATGTGGTATATATGCACAATGGAATTCTATGCCTCTATCAGAAAGAATGGCACTTGTTAGGAAATGGAAAGAATTGGAAAAAAAATTATATTAAGTAAAGTAAGCCAGGCCCAAAGAAATATAGGTCCCATGGTTTCCCTTATTTGCAACAACTAGTATTTGTCTGAGTCAAGCAAAAAAGTTCAGATAAGTTGATGTTAGGGAAATGAACCCTAAGATATGTATTCAAATGTTTTTTTTTAACTTTCATGCCATTGTTTCTGACACATTTATAAGATTATTTCTTTGTTGTTTTGTATGTCCCTCGTCCAGAGTATAACCCCTGCTTTCACTGTTTTTGATGTCAGCATAATTTGTAGAGGGGAAGGGGAAAAACAAATCGTTTGGCTCTTGACCTTGAAAGTGAAGCAGAATGTTTTGGATGTCGGAGATGAATGTTAAATGTTTTTTTTTCCCCCCATAATAATGTTACATGAAACGGCCTTATGAGTCCTGCATTTCTTAACACTGTACTTCCTTAGTGATGTGATAGGAATGTCAACACTGGACTTAGCATTGGTTTCCACTTCCTTTCTACCATCCAGTCTAAATTAAAATAATGGAATGAAAAAGTAATGCCATCTTAAGAAAGTCATTTAAGGCTATGAGAATGTGGCTTCATGGCAGAGATTGCTTATCATGCATGAAACCCTGGGTTCAATTCCTCAGTACCACATAAACAGAAAAAGAAGTGGTGATGCACCTCAAGTTGTAGAGTGCTAGACTTGAGCAAAAAAACTGAAAAGCTCCGGGACAGTTCCATGGTCCTGAGTTCAAGTCCCAGGACTGGCAAAAAAAGTCATTTAGCTAGTAAATGACAAATAAAGAAAGTATACTTGAAATATATAATTGTTCTTCCCAACTATGTCTAACAATCGTCCTTAATTCATATACTTTACCTATATTAGAATACTGTGTTGAAAACAAAACAAAAAAAGGTTTGCTAATAGGTCACGGCAGTTAATGTTAGGAATGTGCTTAGATATCAGGTTAGGATTAATCCTGGAAATTTAAAGATTCCAGGCTTCTGAATGGTCACTGCTAATAACAATGAGGATAGTCTAAGTGAGATTTGGAAAACTTTTTGTTCAGTTATGGCACCAAAAACACAGGCTAATTAATAGTTTTGACAGAAGTGAAGAAATAACTCCAGATGGAAGAAATAAATGATAATAATAAATAATTATACCGGAAAATGTTCTAGGGAACCAGTTTTGGTTATTGAAGAACTAGTTATCAACTATGCTTATTCTTCATTGCCTTTAGCATTCTAATCTCTTAGGCTAGTTCTTAATCTCTGTGGGATAAGTTGTATCTATTTCTATGTTGTTTTTTCATACCGGATCTTCTTTGCTTTCTAAAAATCTGTCTTTCTCTATTTCTCTATTAACAATTATTGATACTAAGTCCACATTCGCAGACAGCAGAGGATGCTAATGTAAGAGTCCCATAACTCATGAGTCATTAATGTAACAACATGGAAAAGGAGGACATATTTATTGCTACCTCAATTTTTCTGAAAACCTGCAATGTCACATCATTTGATTCAAATTTCCATTCTTTGTCCACATAGTGTCATTAAGTGCACATAAATGCAAATATGAGCCGTGTGTTGGTGGTTCACGCCTGTAATCCTAGCTACTCAGGAGGTTGAGACAAGAGGATTGTAGATCAAACCAGCCTGGTCAGCAAAGTCCATGAGACTCTTATATTCAATTAACCACCAGAAACTCAGAAGTGGTGTTGTAGCTAAAGTGGTAAAACACTCAACTGGAGCTGAAGAGCTGAGGGACATTGCCCAGAATCAGAGTCCAAGCCTCACGACCAATAAACAAAAGTGCAAATATGACATTAAGGTTCCCCAAAAAGAACTACAAAGTCAATAGCAATCTTCCCAAGCAGAAAAAAATAATTCCAAAATGATTCAGTGTACCTACTTTTGCTGTTATTTGTCATGGCTTCTTTGTTGGACATATTCTCTTCTTTTAAAAATTGTCAAATATTAGCTTTATAATAAACTTCATCTAATATTTCTCAAATGAGAAGTCCATATAGTTGATGTCACTTGGCTTTCTTACTATCACAGTTCAAAGCCAACCGTGGCAAAAGAAGTCTGTCAAATTCTTATCTCTAATTAAACACCAAATAAAAAAACAGAAGTGGAGTTTTTGTTGAAGCAATAGTGTACAGCTTTGGGGTCAGGGGGGCAGGAAAGACAATTGTTCAGGGACAGTGTCCAGCCTCTGAGTTCAAGCCCCAGAACCAGCACAAACTAAACAAACAAACAAAAAATAACTCCACATATTTTTTTGGGACCATCGTTTACACTGTTTGAGAAGAGGCTCTTTTTGCTGATCATACACGCTGCATCCTGCTTTTTGGAATCTTTATTGCTATGGCAAACTCAGGACCAGATTAAAGGAATGGATAAAGGACTTCTGCAACAAGACAATCATGCCAGGAGTGAAATATCCATGCATAAGACATTTTAAAACCTCCATGTCTTTCTTTCTTTGCAGTAGAACACTTTAAAACAAAGTTATTTCGTTTTTTTCTATGCTGGCCTGCGAATGGCATATTGTTTCTTTTTGTAATACTCTTAACTAGAAGTTTACAGAAAAGTTTTATATGAGTAAAGAACACACTCAAAAAAGTCAGGGACAGATTTTCCTTCCAGCCTTGGATTCTTTTCTTGTTCAGTAAAAAGAACAGCACAAATTATCTTGAACTTTGTCATTTCTCTATGTTCAATTCCTGTCTTGGAATCATTTACCACTGCCCATAACAGTTCCTTCCATCTACTTCCAATAACAATCTATGGTGCTACTCCCAGTAAAAATGAATATTTTCTGGCTTCATGGAAATAGCACAAGTACATCTTTGGACATGAGGTAACATGTGTTTCAGAAACAACTTAGAAATGAGAAAATATGGCATTTACATGGCTTATAAAAATTATCCATGTCCATATCGCCATAGAAGATGATGTTAACTGAAATGAATCCCAAGATAGGGACACAACATTTTTTGCTTTCTTGCTATTTTTTAATGTATCTAACATGTACTATGTCTTTTTTTGTGTGTGGGGGGGTGTTCCGGTGGTGGGTCCTCAACTCTGGGCCTGGGCGCTGTCCCTCAGCTTTCCAACTCAAGGCTAGCATTGTACCACTTGAGCCACAGCACCACTTTCGGCTTTTTTCTTTTTGGTTCTGTGGTTCTGAGGAACCAAACCCAGGGCTTCATGCATGCAAGGCAAGCACTATACCACTGAACCACCTTCCCAGCCCTACTATGTCGTTTGTTTGCTTCTGTTCTATTTTCATCCTCCACGGTATTTTTTCACTGTATTTGAGTTTGGTGATCTGCTTCTTGCACATACATTTTCCTAATGTGGGGATGGAAAGGGAAATATCAAAATGCTGAAACAAGGATAAAGTATGATCCATTGTAACAATAAGATGAACAAGACACCATGTAGAGAACAAACTTTACAACTTGGGGAGGGGAGGAAGGAGCTGGGGAGGGGGAGAGAAAAGGGATGGCAGGGGACAAATAAAAGAGGAGCTAACAATGCTCATTAGATAATGTACTCATTAGCTTACTTATGTAACTAACCCACAATAAAAAACATGAAAGAAAACATTATCCTGGAGTACATTAAGTATAAATTTCCTAAATGCTCTGTAAATTAAGCCCAATTTTAATTGGGAAGAAGGTTCTCAGAAACATTTTTTTGTGAGTGTGGGTGTTGTTCATTCTTTCCCAAGTGTACATAGGTTAACATTAGGAGAAACAATAGGAATAATAGAAGAAAGAGAAGTTCTGTGTTTAAGTATAATGGTTCAAAACACTATAGAAGTCTCTGCAAATAAGACAACTTTGAAACAATAAGGCCAAGGCCAATATGTCGATCTATGAGTGTGATATAGAGAAAGCATTACTACTAAGTAGAACATGACGTATGAGGCTCTTTCATCTCTATCATCATGGTAGCTAATTATGTAAATTAGTGAAAATTACAGTGGAAGTATAATTTCGGTTCCTAGCAAGTCAGATATAAGAGCATGGACATAACTGGAAAAAAAGGCCATGTTGAGAGAGCAAGAATGATACTAGCAATGAACTGGTGGCTAAGATCACTTTTCTTTTTCTTTTTTTCTTTCTTTTCCTTTCTCTCTCTTTTTTATGGTAGTGGGGCTTAAACTCTGGACTTAGGAACTGTCCCTCTGCTATTCAGCTCAAGGCTAGTGCTCTACCACTTGAGCCACAGTGCCATTTCAGGATTCTGGTAGTTAATTGGTGAAAAGAGTCTATGGGACTTTCCTAGCTGGGCTGGCTTTGAACCCCATCCTCAGATCTCACTGCCACCAGGCTTAAGATCACATTTTTAACAGTGTACACATAGGATATGTAATGTGTATGTTCATCTATCTTTATATGTATTCTTGAGTTAAAAATTTGGGCTACAGCTCAGACTTTATACTCACAAAAATGTTTGTCGTTTAAAAGTTGATACTCCTGGAGAAATAAAACCTAAGAATGTAAAGGAGTCTGGGAAGTTCAGTTTATATCCAGCCTGAGAAGAACAGGCTTTGAGACACTACCTATAATTATCCAGGCAAAAGCTGAATTGGAAGAAGGGCTCAGGAGATGGAATACCAGTCATGAGCAAGATGGCTGAATAAGAGATTGAGGCTTTTGCATACATACATACAAACATACATATACACATACACTCAGAGGCACTTATATGTGCACAAACAAATGCACAAATGAAACAACTCTCAGAATATGTAGAAAAGTTAGAAAACAATAGAAAATATTTCCTGAGTAAGACTAGAATCAAGTGATAATTTTTAATATTAGAAATTATTCAAGTGAATTTTCTTCAAAAATATTTGAGACTATTACATAGGTAGGGACTAGAGATAGTAAGAGAGTCAAGTAATCATTATTAATGGGATCAGATCCATGGAGGAATGAATCAGAGACCCCTGAAGGTGCATCTGGAAATGTTCATATCCTGTGTCAAATGTTAGAACATCTTTCAAAACTGTACATAAACAGTCTGAGCAGTCAGTCTCATGGATAACATCATCAGAGAAGTTCAGAATTGCTAGTCTGTATCTAGATTAAATAAACCAACAAACCATGGTAAGACAATGTGATACAAGACAAAAATTCTAGCACTGAGACTAAGACAGGAGATTAGAGAGCGGAATTACATAGCAATACCTTCCCTGGACCAGGTAGCATAATTTTGTCTCAATAAAACAAACCAAACAACAAGAAAGGAATACACAGTTTGAAGTTTGGGCTAATTTTGTCACTATGTTTTGAGATGTCAACTTTCCTATTGACATGCAACTCATATATAATCCTCAGTTGTGTTTTAAATGCTCTTTGCATTACAGAACATTCCCAGATGTAAAACGGCTCATGATTCCCAACGAAAAATTTGAAAAAGTAAGCATCATTCTGTTGGATTCTAAAGAAATGATGAAGGATTACGAAAGCTTAAGCCTGGAGAAATAGCAAAGTTCATCTAATGTAGGACTTAGTAGACCTGGTTAAATTAGAATTTAGATTTAAAATAATGTTTTAGGTTTGTAATTTCATATTCTATAGGATATTACAAAATGCTTTTCAAGTAGATGATTTAATCTCGTCCCTGGCCTCTGTCTCCTGAAGGCTTCTGGGTATGGACAGGAAAGTTCATTCATATCTGTCCCCAGAGGCCTCCTCCCTTCCCAGCATGTAGGGGCATGCCCCAGCCATCACGCTGGGCCCAGAACTGGCTCCAGAGCCAGACCAACCCATCCCTCCTTCTCTCCTTGTGCCAGGACTCGTGTGGGAGTTAGAGTCCACCTGGCCTTCTGGAGCTGTCCCACTCTCATGGGCTGACATGGGGAGGAGGAAGTGTTGCTGGGTCCTCAGCCTGGAGATCTTACCTGGGGTACCAGGGCTGCAAAAGGTCTACTGGGAACAAAGCACTGGTTTGTGGGTCTTACATGGGATCGGAACAGCAGCAGGAAAAATGGGGTGGGACCAGGCTCAGGAAACAGATGTCAGCAAGCCTGAAAGGGCAGGGCCCTGGCACGAGTCTGTCCTGCCTGTGATGCAGGTGGGAGCAGTAGGAAGTGGGTGGGCCCAGTCAGGCCCCTGCATCTGTTCTGCCCTGAATCCAGGGGATGGCGGGAGACCTAAAGGGTGAGTCCTGCCCAAGGTGCAGGTACTGGTGGGCAAACCGATGGGATGGGGCCCTAGTTCGTGTGCTGCCCAAGGCACTCCTGCGAGAGAGTCCCATGGCAGAAACCGCCCCAAGCACCTCTGCTGGCAGGTGAGCTAGGAGGTGGAGCCCTGGGGCTGGTCTTGTCAAATGATGCTGGTGCCTGCAGGCAAGAATGGATAGGTGGAGCCCAAGTGCCATCAGGTGCCAGCCAAGGGGTGGAGCCCCATGCTGTCTCCTCCAAGGCAGGGGATTCCGGAGGCTGAACTAGGGGGTGGAGCCCAGGTGTAGTTGCCGGTCCCTCCTAAGACACCTTTGCTTGTGAGTGAATTGAGGGGCAGAGCCCTGGTGCAGGTCCTGCCCCAGGCAGGGGGTGCAGGCAGGCAATATTAGGAACAGAGCCCCAGTGCCAGCGGGCTACATAAGGGGCAGATCCCTAATGCGGGTCCCGCCCTAGGCAGCCGAAGGGGCAGATTCCAGGTGTGAACCTCCTCAAAAGCGCTGGTGCTGGTGCTGGCAGGCGAACTAAGGGGCGGAACCCTTGTGCAGGTCTCATTTACTGGGCAGTGCAGGAGTGTGAATGAATGGGCAGAGCCAAAGCGTGGATGTTGTCAAAAGGGCCGCTACTGGTTGGCAGTCTGAGGGGAGGAGCCCCAGTGCTGATGTCGCACAAGGCACCACCACCATCAAATGATTAAGGGGCAGAGCGCACCGGCCGTCTCTCCAGGTTGCCAATACTGGGGGCTGAGCCAAGGGGCAGAGCCCTGATGAAGGTGTCACCCAAAGCACCTCTGCCTGCAGCCGAACAGAGGGGCAGAGCTCGGGTGTTAGTCCCACCCAAGGAGCCGGTACTGGCCATTGAACGGAGGGGTGGTGCAGGTCTCGCCCAAGGGTCAAGCCCCAGTGAGGGTCCTGACCTAATGCAGGGAGCAGGGGTGGTGGTGACCTAATGCGGGGAGTCGGGGGTTGGTCTTGTCAAAGGCCTGGGGACTGGTGGGCAAACCAAGTGATGGAGCCTCCCTGCAGTTCTGTCAGAAAATTAGAAAACAAGATAAACTTGAAAGGTTCATGGAACAGGGACTTTGAAGCCCCGACTGGATTCAAACCGCGATCCTCTCCATGTCAGCTTCCTGAGTAACAGTTTGGGTAGCAGGCCTGAGCAGGTTCAAATGTCTGTCCATACTACCACTTCTTTGAACTCCACTCCACTCCTGGAACCCCCCAAATGTGCATGACACCAGGGCCTGGGTCCTGGGACTATTCGCCTCTCTCCTCTCTCTACGTATATTCGCATCAATATATTTGCCATATGTGTATGTATTTATACATGCACTTTTTCTGTACTGGACTTTTTTGACTTTGGTCATGCAGACTATAAATACACACGAGTATATATACACACACACATTCATGCATTTTGTCTCTGATGAATGATAGAAAAGTGAGGTTGCCCAACATTAGTAAGCTAGGACCTGACTTGGGTAGGGCTTTTCTCCCATAGAAACTCTGTAGGGGACTCAGGTTTCTCCTGAGATCTAAAGCTTTGAGACTCTAAATATTGACAGGGAGAGACTCCAAGATGAATGTGGACCTAGATCTTCTCTTGGTTCCATAATTAGGGCGTCAGATGGCATTTTGAGCAGGTTGCCTGCACCTGCACTAACCACTAATCCCAGTTCAGAGGAGAGAAGGCACCCAGACCTGGTTTGTATGAGCTCCCCCTTCCCCTCACCCCGCACATTGGCCCCTTTCAGTGGCCAGGTCAAGTGGGTGCATTCCTTTACATCGGTGGTAGGAGGTCAGGGGTGGGTATCTATGAGGAATGTGCCTTTCCCCTCCAGTGACCTGAGCCCTGTGGCCAGCTGTGGGCTTCCGAACAGGACTGAGAAGGGCTAACACAAAGGGTCTTGCTCCTTGAGTCCTTCCTTCAGCCAACGAGACCTGTTTCCTTCCATGCTAGCAAGCCAACTGAATCACTTCTGGAAGAAACCCCTTAGCAGACAGTCTAGGATAGGGGCTTAGTTCCTTCTGGAAGAGAAAGACCAGCATATTGGAACACTCCAACTGGAAAGGCAAATGATAGAGAGATCCAGGCACCAGTTCTCGTTTGGAAGGAAGGAGGAGTTTACACACCAGAGATGTTGGAGGTCTTCTCTCCTTCTCTAAGAGTCCTTAGTGTTAGGATGGAATGGGATTGTATGAAGCCAAGTCTGACACATCTCTGAGAGGCCATGAATGACTGAAATCAGGAATGGCAATCTCTAATTTCTGGGCAGGGTGTGTGTGTCTCAGCACCTCATTCTGCACAGACCCCCATGGATAGTTCTTCACTGGCCTCTCAAACTCTTCCACATGGTGATGCCGTGTTTGCCTACTGCTCCCGTGCATGTATCAATCCCATAACAAGTAGCCTTAACTGGAGAAACATGAGGCATCATGAGACCAGGAGGTAGTTCATGGTTTCTGAGCCAAGAAAGGATTTTAAGCTGAGTAAGCACAGCCAGGAAGTCTGGATATGAACACATATGTTCTCATGAGTTCATGTGCACGTGTGCACATGTGCTAAGTACTTGGACTTGAACTGAGGGTCTGGATGCTGTCCCTGAGCTCTTTTGCTCAAGGCTGGCATTCTAACACTTGAGTGATACCTCCCTCCACCTTTGGCGGCATATATATGTATATATGTATGTATATATACATATACATATATACATATATATATGCCAAAGGTGGAGGGAGGTATCACTCAAGTGTTAGAATATATATATGCCAATATATATACTTGGTGCTTCATTGAAGAAGAAATACTTGTGAACTTCATTCCCTGGCTGGATTTGAACCATGATGCTCAGATCTCAGCCTGCTCACTAGCTGGGTATTACAGACACGAATCATCGGTGCCAGGCCACGTACATACGTTATAAGGGAGAAGCTGGTGGCCCACTGAAAAGATGCGGTTCAGGAACAGAAAGCTGAAATGGGATGTGCAGCCTAGTAGAGTACATGGGAGAATGTTCTAGTCTAGACACCAGGCACAGATAGGGAACAGGCCCTCTTAGAACACTTGAGAGGAGCTTAGGGTTGGCTCAAATGGCATTGACCATGCACTACACACCAGCAGTCTGGTGAATGCAAGAATACTGAAGAGGTAGGCCTTTGGAATGAAAGCCCTGATGTAGGAGACACAGGAGGGTGGGGCTCTAGAGTACCAGGCAAGGCTTCTGGGGGGACCAAAGGGAAAAAGTCCCAGCCACTAGGGCAGGAGGGACTTTTCTGCCAGGGGCCTAAAGGTGCTTGCTTTTGAATTTCCGCCCTGTGAGCCACATCCCCAATACATCTTCTCAGCCAACGTGTCTGCCAATCTGTGTGACTGCTGATCATGGTTGTCACTCTGGTTGACTGTCATGTCTTTTTGACTGTTCAGGTAGATGAGCCTTAGGTGTTAGCTGCAGGTTCCTTAAGCTTCCTAGCTGAGCTTGGTCTTACACGAACAAGGTTGGCACTGACTGGCAGTGTACCTGGCGGAAGCATAGCCCCCCCCTAGGGAGATATAGAGAGGAGGTAGTGGCCTTCAAATGGTTTCTGGGGGATCTGCCTGGCTGTCTTCCCAGAGCCCACTGGGCCCACTGTCACCAAGAAAAGGTATCTTACTTCCCTCTCTCCTTCTTGAATTTTCTGGGGCTCTCTGAATCTTTCATGACATACACCTCTGCCATCTCTTGCTCTGTTTGTCTCTCCACCTAATTGTTTCTGATTGGTCGGACAATGCTTTTTCTCTCACTGCTCTGGCTGTCTTTGTCTTTGTCTCCCTGTCTGAATGCCTATCCATCTATCAACGAATGTTTTTTGTCTGTTCTCCTCTAATTGTGTCCCATCCATCTTGCTCCTGGGCCTCTGTCCTGTCTAGTTCAGTATGTGTCAGGGTGTGTGTGCGTGTGTGTGTGTGTGTGTGTGTGTGTGTGTGTGTGTGTATGTGTGTGTGTGTGTGTGTGTGTGTACTTTTCCCTCGTCTTTCTCTGTCCCCTCTCTGGGTGCTTGTCTGTCTCTTTCTGACCTCTGATGGGGCCCCACCTCCATGCCGACCTTGCCTTTAGCCCCCTATCAGGGTCTACAATGAATCCTAAATTGCCAGAGACCCGCATTCCAGGTATTCATTGGAGCCCAAGTCTGGCCTGTACAAATCATTGGCCGCCTCCTGGAGATTCTGGGTCAGCAAGGCCAGCTGGAATTAAGGTATCCCTGGGTCTTGGGGTGGGGCTTAGTCATGGGATGTCCTGTCCTTTCCTCAGCTGGATTTTTGGCTGTGCAGCCCTCCCAGCAGGCTGGCAGTGGAGTGGGGGAAGGCAGGGGAATTGCCAGGGGCTCTGGTCAACTCGATCTTGATAGCTGACTGAAGGCCACCCAAGCAAGTAGGATCCGGGGCTACATGGGAGGTGAGGCTAAGGTGGCTTGGAAGTGTATCCATAGGTGTCTAGGAAATGTCAGCATACCTTATCACAGGCAAGTCTTTCTCCTGGTCCCAGCTGGGCCTCTCAGGTCCTTCTAGGCATTTCCAGATGCCCAGAATACAGAGGCACAGACTTTAGATTCCAGGGCCATTGAACTGGGGAATGAGAGAGTGGTATGGACAATTCCTTAATTTTCTGGGGCATTAGCCTTGACCTGGTTATGCTCTCCTTGTGTATGCTCACTTCTTAACACAGTGCTGGCTACACACCAGCCACTTCTGGCAGTGCTATGGAAGTGAGATCTAGGGTGACTGAAGTCTGGATTTATGGCCTGATTGGGGGTGGGGTGGAGGCAAAGGGTGTATTAAAAAAAAATCTTAGAGCTGGAACTCAGGATCGAGGCACTGTCCCTGAGCTTCCTTTGCTCAAAGCTAACACTCTACCACTTGAATCACAGCTCACCTTTCATCTTTTAGTAGTTTAGTAGAGAGAAGAGTCTCACATACTTTCCTTCCTAAGCTGGCTTCAAGTTGCCATCCTAAGAGTGTAGTTTCTTGAGTAGCTAGGATTGCTTGTTTGACCACTTGGCACCTACTAAGGATGTGTGTGTGTGTGTGTGTGTGTGTGTGTGTGTGTGTGTGTGTGTGTGTGTGTGTGTGTGTGTGTGTGTGTTTAGTGGGGCTTGAACTCAGAGAGTAGGTGGGTATCCTTTAGCTTGTTTGCACAAGGATGTTGCTGTACCACTTGAACTACAGTAGCTCTGCTTCCCACCTTTTTGATGATTTATTGGAGATAAGAGTCTGCCCAGGCTAGCTATGAATCTTGATGGATCCTCAGGTGTAAGCCTTGGATAGCTAGGATTATAGGCATGAACCACTGGCACCCAGCTGCAAGGATGTCTTTTCATCCTCTCTTCTGTTCTAACAGCTGTCTACTTGCCCTGGCCTAGATCATGTGTGGTTATGTTTCATCTGAAGCCTGGGGTAGGAGGGGTAGCTGTAGATGGGTGCTCAGCTTGGAGAAAGGTAGTTTGTTTTAGCCAAGAAGGAAAGCTTGGCCAGATATTAATAGCTCATATTCTTATATTCCTAGCTCCTCAGGAGGCTGAGATGTGAGGATTGCCATTCAGAGGCAGCCCAGCTAGAAAAGTCTGTGAGACTCCATTTTGCAAATAATCACCTGAAAGCTGGAAGAAAAGCTGTGGCTCAAGTGGTAGAGTGCTAGCCTTGAACAAAAAACTATGGGACAGAGCTCAGGCCCTGAGTTTAAGCCCTAGTACCAAGATGTGTGCACACGCACACACACACACACACACACACACACACACACACACACACACACGCAGAGGAAGGTAGTAATTATGAGCTGAGCTAGAACTGTGGGCAGTCCTGAGGCATAGACATAGTAAAAACTCTCAAGGCAAATCAAGTAGTTTCTCCCTATTCTTCTTGGGCTGAGGGTTCTGGGCCATGGCAGTTAGTGCCATGGAACCTGCCCCTCCATCCATGCATGGGGCCACAGGACCAAGGGAAGGACACTATGGATGCTCCTTTGTAGTCGGCCCACGATTGCAGACCTTCATATACCCCCAAGCACTGGTGAGGAAAGCAGGGCTCTGAGCCCTGGGACTCCAGATATAGCCACTGCTACAACAACAGCCAGCTGGCTTTAGATTCCTGAGCCTACAAGTCTATCATGAGCCCAACTCAACATCCGCTCAAGGTGTGCCTGATGATTCACACTGTTATGATACTCATGTGAGTGGGTGTTATCTGCTGTGCCATTTTGCAGCCCTTGCCCCTCCTGGCCCAGAACTATGATCTGAGACGTCAATTGCATGGTCTGATGCACACTGCACCCATGACAGATGCCATTCTGATGACCCGACCGATGACCTCCGTACCCCAGGGCTCGATCCTTCTCTGATGCTGTGGCCTGCTCTATAGGAAAAGGCCTCAGAAGAGGCTGCACTGAAGACTTGTAAGACACCAAGACATTGGGAGATCCTCAGGGGCCCACTGGAATATACTCTGCCTAGAGTCACAGAGTGAGGTCCAAGAAGGCCAGGTGTTGGTCATGGGGCTTGAACGCTGGTCCTGGGTGCTGTCCCCCAGCTCTTCAGCTTACCATTTGAGTTACAGGGCCAATTCCGGTATTCAGGACATTCCTTTTAGATCATAGTCTCCCAGAATTCCTGCCTGGGGTTGGTTTTGAACCACGATCCTCATATCTCAGCTTCCTGAGGAACTAGGAGGAGAGGTGTGAGTCACTAGCACCTGGCTGATCTGACATTTCAGGAGTTCCTGAAAGTTTTATTTTATTTATTAGGTGTCAATGCTGGGCTTGAACTCAGGGTCTGGCCTCTGGTCTCTTAACGTTTTCTGTCAAAGCTGGCACTCTACCATTTGAGCCACAGCTCCATTTCTGGCTTTTGGTAGTTCATCGGCAAGAAGAGTCTCACTAACTTTTCTCACCTGAGCTGACTTGACCCATGATCTCTGATCTCAGTCTTCTGAGTAGCTAGGATTTACAGGGGTTGAGCCATTTCTGGCATTGTGTTAGAAGCTTTCCTTAAGCAAGCATTCTTCCCTGTGTTTACTTTGAATCCTCCATGCAAAGGAGGCCTGAGGGTCAGGAGGTGTGAAAAATAAGCTTCCAGCCACAGGAAATGGCTGGGGTCCATGGTGAAAAACCAAGCTAATCTTCCCCCAGGCCCATTCTGGTACCCCAACATTTTCCCTACCTGTGTCTCAACAAACCTTGACCCAGCCTTGAATGTTCTGCCAGAATGTCTGAAGCCACAGAACCTTCATTCCACCTACACCACTTGCTCCATACGAAACCTAAGGACCCTTGTCCATCCATGATGGACCTTCTGGCTGAGACTCTCTGTCCCATTCCACGCCTTAGAACTCTTGTGGAATTTTGCCATTGGTTATATCACCTCCTGGAGCAAGTCGTTCCTTCCCTTCTACCTCTTTTTTTTTTTTTAAATATTGAGTTGCTATAGACAGAACTTTGTGCAGGGTGACTGGCAAATGCTCTATCTTGGTGTGTTGTGTGTGTGTGTGTGTGTGTGTGTGTGTGTGTGTGTGTGTGTGTGTGTGTGTATGTGTGCACGCATGCGCATGCACAGGTGTGAGCATGCGCGTGTGTGTGTGCCAGTCCTGATGTTTGAATTTATGGCCTGGACATTGTCCTATCCCTGAGCTTTTGTGCTCAAGGCTACACTCTTCTACTAGAACCACTACTCTAATTCTCGGTTTTTGGCTGTTTAATTGGAGAAAAATGTCTCATATAGACTTTTCAGATATCAGCCTCCTGAGTAGCTAAGATTACAGGGGTGAGCCAGCAGCATCTGCCTTCTACCTTACCTCTTACCTATAACCTCGGCCCTCCTCTGTGTCCCAGAAGAATATGTCTCACCAGACTCACTTTTTTTTTCTTTTTGCCAGTCTTGGGGCTTGAACTCAGGGTCTGGGTATGTTCCTGAGCTTCTTTTGCTCAAGGCTAGCACTCTCTCACTTAAGCCACAGTGCCACTTTTGGCTTTTTCTGTTTCTGTGGTACTGAGGAATGGAACTCAGGGCTTCGTGCGAGCTATGTAAGCATTCTACCACTAAGCCATATTCGCAGCCCAAGGTTCACTTCTAACAGGAGTTATGAGGGTGGGATTTATTGACTTACCCCTTTTGGCATAGAAATCGCTGATTATTTCATGTCTATGCCAAGATTTGGGACGAGCCTTTGACTTGGCAATGAGGAATGATAGACGAGTGATAGTCACCAGGCCCCAGAGCTCTAGGCTCACATCCTACAGAGGGATAGAGACTATGGAGAGAGAACCTTGGACAACTCCTACAGCTTAGGGACTGTGGACTCTCTGGAGGCAGTGGCTGGCTGCAAAGTGTCCCAATGGGATGCCTCAGCCAGAACATTATGCACCCGTTGCACACACTAGCCCAGGCAAAGCCTTCAAGGCTTCAGTTATTAAATGGCAGAGGGTGCTTTGTTCAAGCTGCCAGCTCACACTTAGTACTCTATGAGGGCTTGTCCCAGTTTGCCCAGGTTGGGGCGGCTGGGCAAGGGCAACCTGCTGAATGCCCATCATCCATACAGCGATCCATTCATGGAGTTATTGCAGCCTTTTTGGGGGAGGGCATGTACACTGTTGTACTATGATCCTAGCTGTTCTTGAGTTCCTTTTTCTCAAGGGTAGCGCTCTGCCCTCGAGTCACAGCCCCATTCATGTTTATTTTTCTGGTGATCTCTTAGAAAGAAGAGTGTCCTAGACTTTCCCGCCCCAGCTGAATTTAAATTGACATTTTCTACATCTCAGCATCCTGAGGAGCTAGGGTTATAGGCAGGAGCCACTGGCACCTTACTTTCTTCTTGTTGTTCTTTTTTCAATCATAACAGTCTGAAATTTTCAATACGTCATTCCAATGGTTTGCATTCAAAGTAAACTACCCAGGCCTGGAGTTCGAATTCTAGGACTGCCACCCACAAATGGAGGTAGATCCTGACAAACTCATTCCTGTTCATGTGAATGCTAATGGAATGTTATAAAAGTAATAAATATGCCATTGATTCATGATTCTATTTTAGAATGCCACACAAAAAATTTTGGATTTATGTTTTCCATTCTAGCACCATGGTATGTTTAAGGATACTGAATAATTTTTGATTAATATTTTTATAAGTATTCAACAGTGATATTTCATTAAATGGAGGCATAATTTAATAACTAATAATTGGTAATAATATATATATAATTTAATTTCCTCACAGTGCCTCTCTTTGTGTGTATATATATATATATATCAATGTACGCATGTCTCTATCTATATCTATCTATCTATCTATCTATCTATCTATCTATCTATCTATCTATCTATCTATCTATCTATCTATCTATCTATCTATCTATCTATCTATCTATCTATCTATCTATCTAAGTATCAGGCACTCCTGTGGCTTGATCACAGGTCCTCAGAACTTCCTGGCAGCTCAGTTTGCCAGAGGCTGGTCTGCTAAGACTGTGACCCCATTTATGAATTGGGCATTCTAGGCTGTGAATTGAAATCCCAGAATGGCCAAAAATTTATTCATGCAGTAAGAAGACAATATTAGCACATTGTTTTCCTTTTCTGTGAAAGTCCATGGTCTCAGAATGATGTATAATCCATATTTACATATATCCTATGTGATATGATGTAATAAAAGAAATGTTATATTGTAATAATACTAAATAGGTAAGGGTAATAAATGTCATATTTCTACAAAATTTTGGTCAATCGATTTCAATAATTCATCCAAAAAATCATACACCACGATCAAACAGGATTCATTTCAGGGATGCATAGCTGGTTCAATATATGCAAATCAATTAATATAATTAGTCACATCAAAAGGAGCAAGGATACCACATGATTATCTCAATAGATGCAGAAAAAGCATTTGCCAAGATCTAACACTTCTTTATGATGAAGGTTCTGGAAAAATTAGGAATCCATGGATCATTCCTCAATACAATAAAGGCTGTATATAACAAACCTACAGCCAGCATTATACTTAATGGTGAAAAACTAAAGCCATTTCCTCTTAACTCAGGAACGAGACAAAGAGGTCCACTCTCTCCTCTTCTTTTGAATCTAGTATTAGAATACCTAGCTACAGGAATAAGACAAGATGTAAATATAAAGGGGATCCAAAGTGGGAAAGAAGAAGTAAAACTCTCCCTCTTTGCAGATGACATGATCTTGTATTTAAAGAATCCCACAGACTCCACTCCCAGATTACTCAAGCTGATTCAAAACTTTGGCAAAGTAGCAGGGTATAAAATTAACCCTCATTGGGCATTTACCCAAATGTTTACAAACAAGACCACACTAAAGCTACCAGCACAACTATGTTTATTGCAGCATTATTTACCATAGCTAAGACATGGAACCAACCCAGATGCCCCTCAGTAGATGAATGGATCAAGAAAATGTGTTATATATACACAATGGAATTCTATGCCTCCATCAGAAAGAATGACATTTCCCCATTTGTTAGGAAATGGAAAGGTTTGGAAAAATTATATTAAGTGAAGTAAGCCAGGCCCAAAGAAGCATAGGTCCCATGGTTTCCCTTATTTGCAATATCTAGTATAGGTATGAGTCAAGCGGAAAACGTCAGATAATGTGATGTTAGGAAAATGAACCCTTAAATATGTATTTTAATGTTTTCGTTTCTTTCATGCATGTGTTTCTAACGCATTTATAAGATTATTTCTTTGTTGCTTTGTATGTCCCTCCCCCACAGTGTAACCCCCGCTTTCACTATATTTGATGTCAGTATAACATGTGGAGGAGATGGGGACAAACAAGTCGTTTAAGGATTCAGGTGGACCTGTTGCAACCATGAGAAGTACAAAATGTCATGTCAAAACCAACATCATGAAAATGGCAATACTTCCCAAGGCTATCTACAAATTCAATGCGATAGCCATCAATATTCCAAACTCATTCTTCAAGGAAATAGAAGACGCAATCCAAAAATTTATATGGAACAATAAATGACCCCAAATAGCAAAAACGATCCTCAACAGAAAGAACAGTGCTGGAGGAATAACAATACCAAATTTCAAACTCTACTACAAAGCCATAGCAATCAAAACAGCTTAGTACTGGCACAAGAACAGACCTCAGGACCAATGGAATAGAATTGAAAACCCAGAAATGAACTTACAGACTTATTGCCATCTAATCTTCGATGAGGGAGCTGAAAAAATAGAATGGAAAAAAGACAGCCTCTTCAGTAAATAGTGCTCCCAAAATTGGTTAACTACTTGGAGAAAACTAAAGCTAGATCCTTATATATCACACTGAACCAGAATCAACTCCAAAAAAATCAAAGACCTCTGAGTCAAAGCAGACACTCTGAAAACATTACATGGTATAATAGGAAAAACCCTAGTTCTCCTTGGGACAGACCAAAATTTTCTTAATAGAGACCCAGAAACGCAACAAATCAAAGAAAGGTTGGACAAATGGGATTGCATGGAATTGCAGAGCTTCTGCATGGCAAAGGACATAGCTAGTAAGATCAATCAAAAGTCCACGGAATGGGAGTAAATCTTCAGTAGCCATACAATGGGCAAGGGTCTCATATCTAAAATATACCTGGAACTCAAAAAATTAAATCCTCCAAAAACAAATCTTCAAAGAAACAACTGCCCAATAAATAAGTGGGCTAAAGACTTTAAGAGAAACTTCTCTGAAGAGGAAAGAAGGATGGCCAATAGACACATGAAGAAATGCTCAACCTCCCTAGCAATTAAAGAAATGCAAATCGAAACAACATTGAGATACCACCTCACCCCAGTTAGAAAGGCTATAATCCAGAACTATAATAACAACAGGTGCTGGAGGGGATGTGTACAGAAGGGAACCTCACTGCATTGTTGGTGGGAGTGTAAACTTGTTCAACCACTTTGGAAAGCAGTATGGAGTTTACTCAAAAGACTCCACATAGAGCCTCCCTATGACCCAGCAATCCCACTTTTAGGCATTTACCCAAATGTTCACAAACAAGACTACACTAAAGCTACCTGCACGACTATGTTTATTGCAGCATTATTTACCATAGCTAAGATATGGAACCAGTCCGGATGCCCCTTAGTAGATGAATGGATCAAGAAAATGTGTTATATATACACAATGGGATTCTATACCTCTATCAGAAAGAATGACATTGCCCCGTTTGTTAGGAAATTGAAAGTCTTGGAAAAATTATATTAAGTGAAGTAATCCATGCCCAAAGAAACATAGGTCCCATGGCTTCTCTTACTTGCAATAACTAGCATATGTCTGAGTCAAGCAGAAAAGGTCAGACAAGTTGATGATAGGGAAATGAACCCTAAGATATGTATTCAAATGTTTTTTTTCTTTCATGTGATTGTTTCTAACACATTTATAAGATTATGTCTTTGTTGTTCCCCATGGTATAACCCCTGCTTTCACTATATTTGATGTCGGTGTATTTTGTGGAGGGGAAGGGAAAAATCAAATCATTTAAATAAGGATACAAGTGGACCCATTGCAACAATGAGATGTACAAGTCGTTATTTCAAAATACGATCTTTACAACTGTGGCGGGGGTGGGGGGCATTGCGGATGGTTGTGTAGGGGGGTGGGGGGCCGGGAGAGAATGGGAAAAGATAGGAGGGGGAAACAAAAAAGGAAGAGGCTACGATGCTTGATAAGAAATGTACCCATTATCTTGCCCATGTAATTGTAAACCCTCTGTACAGTATTTTCACAATTTAAATTAAAAGAAAAAAAGTAACAATTAAATTTTGGATTATATAAAATTATACACAACAGTTATACTACATTGACTAATTTTCAATTAATACTTTATTAGTTATTCAATCATGTTACTTAAAAAATGAAGGAATAATTTGAATAGCAATAAACAGTAGTAAAATTTTATATGCAATTTCCTAGTATACAGATATCTCTCTCTTGTTTTATACATATGCATCTATTTATCTATCTACCAATCTACATATTTATGTGTTTATACACTTGTCAGTCATGGGGCTCATTTGTAGATTGCTTGCCTACTACGTACAAAGCCCTGGGCTCGATTCCTCACTACCTTGTGCACAGAAAAATCTAGAAGTCGTGCTGTTGCTTAAGCAGTTGAGCACTCGCTTTGAGCATAAAAGCTTCGGGACTGTGTCTAGACCCTTTCTCAAGACCCAGGATTAGCACCAAAAAAAAAAAATAGAATGGTCTGACTGTAACAATATAAGGATAATATTGCAAATACCTCATCACAGAACAAGCAAGGAGTCTGGTGCTTGCAGCTGCCATCTTACCTGACTTAGCCAGAGATAAAAACCATTGCAACCCAGCTCCATGGAACCAGAAGCTGCTGGTTCACTCACCACTGTCATCCAAGCTACTCGGGGGCTGATCTGTGAAACTCTGAGCTGTGGTTCACAGTAGTAGAGATCTAGCCTTGAGCAAGAGATCTTAGAACAGTACCCCCAAATTTTCAGTGCATTCCCTGTGGCTCCTTGCAACAGAGAGTTATGATCTAGACGTCTGTAGCTGAGGTCTGTCACCCTGCCTACTCAAGAAACTGAGATGTGAGGATCTGGGTTCCAAACTATCCCAGACACAAAAGTTCCCATGAGACTATTATCTCCTATTCACCACTTAGAAACTTGAAATGGAAGCTGGGCACCAGTAACTAACGCCTCTCATCCTAACTACTCAGGAGCCTGAGAGCTGAGGATCATGGTCCAAAGCCAGCCTGGGCAGGAAATTCCTTGAGATGGACAATTCTCTCCAGTGACCCACCAAAAACCTGAAGGGGTGCTGTAGCTTAAGTGGTAGAGTGCTTGGTTTTAGCTGAAGAGCTCTAGGATAGATAGCACCCAGGCCTAGACTTCAACTCTTCCAACTTACAAGAAAAGAAAAGAAGGAAAGAAACCTAAAGAGGAGGGGTTAGACTTCTTTGCATGTATGAATCCCTGGATTTGAATCCTCACTACCACATCACTAGAAAAAAGCCTGAAGTGGCCCTGTGGCTCAAGTGGTAGAGTGCTATCTTTGTACAGGAGAAACTCAGGAACCATGCTCAGGTCCTGAGGTCAAGTTCCAGGACAAGTGTATGCGTGTGCGCACACACACACACACACACACACACACACACACACACACACACACACACACACACACACATACACACAAAGATACCGGAAGTGAAGCTGTGACACCAAATGGTGGTAAAGCACTGAGCTTCTCTTCTGAGCTCATAGTCAGCACCCTAGCCCTGTGTTCAACTCCGAAACCTAGCCATCCAGGGCTCAACTAGGATAGGTCAAAGGTTTCAAAATCTGATGCACTTCACCAGCCCTAGATGACAGGAAACTTTGGGATTTTGCACAAACACTTAGATTAGCAAGCCTCTGGAGACCTAGGGAGGCACGATTGACAATTAGGAATCTTTTCACTAGGTTCAGCTCCCTTATTATCTGCAAGAAGGACCCATGAATTAATTGTAGCAGGTTATTTCAATACTGGAACATAATCTAACAAAGACAGGATAAGTGCAGGGAACTTGGCCTGCCACAGGAGGTGGCACAAATGAAAGCTTCCTGGGGAGAAATATAGCTTAGAGTACAAAGAGGCCTTTTTCTCCTGGCCTTCAAATTCTGCCTACACTCATCCTCACTAATTGGCTCAGATGGAGTTGTTTGTTACACAGCTGTACAGGAATGAGGCCTTTTTGTCTGTCTGTCCAGACCATGAGGCAGATTTCCTCCAATAGCCTGGAGTGCACAGAAACCCTCAGGCAACACTGGGAACAGTGAGGGAAGCCCTGGAACAGGCACTGTCTTGAAAGCACTCTCTGTGCTATGAAATCATTCTATTCAAAGCAAATTTCCTAGCTGGGTGCCTTTCAACATAGCGACTCTGGATCTTCACCAATAGAAATAAATGCATACATACATGGGGAGACATGGATTTACTGGCTTTTTCTTTTTTGGCAGGTCCAGGGCTTGTACTATGAGCCTAGGCACTCTCCCAGAGTTCCTTTTCTTCAAGGGTGGTGCTCTGCCCTTGAGTTTCAGTCCCACTCATGGGTTTTTATATTCCTGTGATCCCTTAGAAATAAAAGTGTCCTGAACTTTCCTGTCCCGACTGAATTCAAGCTGCCATTCTCTAACTCTCAGCCTCCTGAAGAGCTACTCTGAGATTTGGCTTTCTTTTATTCTTCTTGTTCTTTGTTTTATCATGACAATCTGAAATCTTCACAGTGTCATACTAATGGTTTGCATTTCGAAGTAAACTACCCAGGCCTGGAGTTCAAATGCCAGGACTGACACCTACAAATGGAGGGAGATCTTGAGAAAATAATTCCTATTCATGGGAGTGCTTAATGGAATGTTATAAAAGTAACAATTAAATCCACAGTTTTTCATGATTCTCTTAAAGAATGCCACACAAAAAGTATTGGATTATGTCTTTAATTCTAGCACCATGGTATGATTCTCCTAATTAAAGAATGCTGCGTACTTTTACACTAATGCTTTAATAAGTATTCAACCATGATACTTCATTAAATGGAGGCTTAATTTAATAACTAATAATTCACAATATATATATTATTCAATATCCTCATATTGTCTCTCTCATATATATATATAGGGAGAGCAAACTACACATCTATCTATCTATCTATCTATCTATCTATCTATCTATCTATCTATCTATCTATCTGTCTGTCTATCTATATCTATATTTAAATCTATATCTAGGCCACTACTATGGCTTGATCACACGTCCTCAGAACTGGCTGGCAGCTCAATTTGCCAAAGTCTGTGTCTACAACTGACACTTTAATGAATTGGGCATTGTGGGCTGTGAGTTCATATCTCAGAATGGCCAAAAGTTTATAGGTGGAGTAAGAAGCCACTTTTGACATATTTTTTTCCTTCTCTGTAAAAGTCCTGGGGCTCAGGATGATGTAAAATCCACATGCAAATATATCCATGTGATACGATGTAATAAATGAAATAAATATTATATATATAATAATAATAAAATAAAGAATAAATAAATAAGGGTAATAAATGTCATAAGGGGTAAACACATGTATGTAAAAAGATCTCATACATGAATATTATTTTTTCCAGTGCCGTGGCTTGAATTCAGCCCTGGAAATTGGTCTGAATTTCTTGTTTTCAATGATGGTGAGTTTCCTCTCCCCCACAGTGCCACAGAGTTACTCAGACCCTGAGTTCAAATCCCAGGCTTGCCAGAAAAATGGTGCAAATTCCAACCCAGGGCCTTACTTTTCTTTGGCCAGGCCCGGGGCTTGAACTCAGCTTGTATCAACTCTAGGCTGGGGTGCAACCTCTGGACCCACAGCCCATCCTGAGATCCCAGGACCCAAGTTTAAATCTCGGGACTGGCAAAAAGAAAAAAAAAAGGTGAAGGGCTGGGAAGGTGGCTCAATAGTAGAGTGCTTTCCTTGCATGCATAAGGCCCTTTGTTTGATTCCTCAGCACCACATAAGCAGAAACAAGCTGGAAGTGGTGCTATGGCTCAAATGGTAGAACGATAGCCTTGAACTGAAGATTTGAGGTACAGCACCCAGACCCAGACTTCTGGCCCCACAACAGACAAACAAAAAGATGGGGAAAAAAGGAGAAGTATAAAACTGGGAAGTTCTGGAAGGCAGTTTTACATTTTTTTTTTCCTTTGCATTGTGACCATCCTGTGTCTAAATGACAGGACCCGAAAACTGTACATGGCCTTGCATTGTTGAAGTTTGGTGGGCTATCAGGGAAGCCACAGCCTGAACCAGCAACCTAGGTCCAGGGTTCGTATCCCGGGACTGCTACCTACAAATGGCAGGAGATCGTAAGAAACATATTCCGATAGACATCCATATGAATGGAATGTTGTAAAAGTAACAATTGCATTAGTATTTAGTGTATGATTATATTAAAATTATACACAATAATCATAGTACATTGACTAATTTTCAATAAATACTTTATTATGTATTTAACCATGATACTTAAATAAAGGAAGAAATAATTTGTTTTGGTTTAGTTTTCTCCATCATGAACATTCAACTTAGAGCCTAAGCACTGACTTTCCTCTTGGGCTCATAGCTAGCGCTCTACCTCGTAGCTAAGGACCCCTTTGGAGCAAAGTGTGTCTTTAGCTGAGGTCTGTCCTCCTGCCTTTTCAGGAAGCTGATGATCTGGGTTCCAAACTATCCCAGACACAAAAGGTCCCATGAGATTATTATCTCCTATTCACCACTTAAAAACTTGAAGTGGAAGCTGGGCACCGGTGACTCATGCCTGTCATCCTAGCTACTCAGGATCCTGAGAGCTGAGGATCATAGTCCAAAGCCAGCCTGGGCAGGAGATTCCTTGAGATGCTTATCTCCAGTGAACCAACAGAAAGCCTGAAGGGGCTCTGTAGCTCAAGTGGTAGAGTGCTAGACTTGAGCACCCAGTCCCAGAGTTCAATTCCTCCAACTACAAGAAGAGAAAGAAAGAAACCTGAAGTGGAGTGCTGGAAATGTGTCTTAGGCGTAGAGTGCTTTGCATGTATGAAGCCCTGGGTTTGAATCCTCAGTACTACATCCCTAGAAAAAAAAAGCCTGAAGTGGTTTTGTGGCTCAAGTGGTAATGCACTATCCTTGTATAGGAGAAACTCAGGTACAGAGCTGAGGTACTGAGTTCAAGCTCCAGGACTGGTGTTTGCACACACACACACACAGACACACACAGACACACACACATACACACACAGAGACATACACACATGCACACACACACACACACACACACACACAGATACCATAAGTGAAGCTGTGACACTAAATGGTAAAGAAAAGAGCTTCTGCTCTGAGCTCTTGGTCAGCACCCTGACCCTGTGTTAAACCCCATAATATAAACACCCAGAGCCCAACTAGGAGAGGGCAAAGGTTTCAAAACCTGATGAGTTTCACCAGCACTAGATGACAGGAAGCATTGTGATTTTGCACAAGTGCTTAGATTTAGCAAGCATCCGGAAAACTAGGGAGGCACCTTTGCCAATTAGGAATCTTTTCATTAGGTTCAGCTCACTTGTTTTCTGCCAGAAGGACCCTTGAATTCATTGTAGCCTTTTTTTTAACACTGGAACATAGTCTAACAAAGACAGGGTGAGTGCAGGAAAATTGGACTGCCCCAAGAGGCAGCACAAATGAAGGCTTCCTGTCAAAACAGAGCACTGGGAGGAGAGATAGCTTGGGGTATAAAGAGGCCTTTTCCTCCTTGCCTTCAGAGTCTGCCCACATCCTCACTCTTTGTTCATACTCAATAATTGCTACGGATGAATTGTTTGTTACACAGATGTTCAAGAGTGAGACCTTTTGTCTGCCTGTTCCAACATTGAGACAGACTTCCTCCAGCAGTCTGGGGTGCACAGAAGCCCTCAGGGTACACTGGGAACAGTGAGGGGAGCCCTGGAACATGCACTGTCTTGAAAGCATTCTCTGTGCTATGAAATCATTCCATTCATACCTTCCTTCATAGCAACTCTAGATGTTCACTGCTAGAAATACATGCATACATACACAGACACATGGAGTTACTGGCTCTATTCTTGTAGCAGGTCCTGAGGCTTGAACTGTGACCCTAGGCACTATCCCTGAGTTTCTTTTTCTCAAGGAAACACCGTATTGTTTCTTAACCCATGATTACTCTAGGCTGGTTTGCCGCATTTACACCCACAGATGATCCAGTCAACCCAGGACCCCAATTCAATTCCCAGAACTGGCAAAAATACATCAAACCAACAAAAATGGAGGAGGAAAAATCCAGCAAGTTTTACACAACCGTTTTACCTCTGTTTCCTTTGCACTGTGACCACCATGGGTCTCAATGTCTCGGCTTGAAAATTGTTTGTGACCTTGCATGGCCAAAGGCTCACGGATTGTTGGTGAAGCCTGAGTCCAACCCAGATACCTAGGCTGTGAGTTCGATCCTCGTACTGCCACCTACACACAGCTGAAGATCCTAGGAAACTCGTTCCTATCTATAGGAACATTAATAGTATGTTTGACATGTACAAATTGAAATACTATTTAGCTAGACTTTCTAGTATAATATTGTATGCATAAATATATGTTATTGAATAATTTAATTAATAACTTATTAAGTCTTCTACTGTGATTAATTAATGGAGGCATAATTTTAGACCAAATAATTGGTAGTAATAGAATATATAATTGGTAGTAATAGAATATATAAAAATAAGATATAGACATCACTTTATATAGAATCTACATAAATGTCTGTCTCTGTATACATTTATTTATAGATCTATATTCATATGTAAATAAACACACACTGCAATCTACATATTTATCTTTTTATATATTGGCCACTCCTAGGGTTTGATCTCAGGTCCTCAATTTTGCCGGACAACTTCATTTACATCAGACTGGTGTGCTAACATTGAGCCATTCATGAAGTTGGCCTTCTAGGGCCCGAGTTCAAATCACAGAACTGCCAAAAACTTAATCCTGGTGGAAGAAGTCAATTGTCCCACTAGTTTTCCTTATGGGTGTCAAAATTCCTGGGTCTCAGGAATGATGTATAATACATAGGCAAATTTATGTCCTATGTAATAGGATGTAAAAAATGTTATATGTGTAATCATACTCACTAAAATACACAAGAAATACATAAAAATAAAATAAAATGAATAACTACACTAACTGCAATATAAGTAAACATGTGTATGCAAATATAAATCATGTATTTAAAATGTATATGAATATTATTTTTTGAGTGCTAAGACTTGAATTCAGGCCCTGGGAACAGGCCTGACTTTCTTGTCTTCCAGCACTGTGAGCTTCCCCTTCCCCGACAATGCTGCAGATTTACTCAGACTCTGAATTCAAATCCCAGGCCTGGCAGAAAAAATGGCGTGAATTCCAAGCCAAGGAGCCTCATAGTTTTTAAAATATTTTTAATGAATTTATTTATATATTTTTTGTTTGTCAAGCACAGGGCTTGAACTCAGGTTGTGGCAACTCTGCCTCATCTTTGATCACTCTAGGCTGGGGTGCAACCACTGGACCCACAACTGAACCTGGGTTCCTGGGCCCCAAAGATTTACAGGAAAAATATAAATAAAATGACACAGATAAAAATCTGGCAACTTGCAGATGGCTGTCTGTTTTACATTTGTTTTTTTGCAAGGTGACCATCTTAGGTCTGAATGACATTGCTGAAAATTTTGTAACCTGACATTGCTGAAGGCTGGTGGGCTACCAGGCAAGCCATAGGTCAACACTGCAACATAGGCCCTGTGGTCGAGACCCGGTCCCGACCCCTACCAATGGTGGGAGATCCTAAGAGTCTCATTCCTATTCATAGGAATACTGATGGAAGATTATGAATGTCAAGATTAAATTAATTGTTCCTGAATGATACTACTATAAAATTAGTGATTTTAGGAGGCCAATGGATTTTAATGAATATTTTGACACATTAAAGAATACTATTAATTACATGGACACAATAGTTTTGTGATAGTGGTTAATTAAATTAATAATTCATTAAGGATGAACACAATAATATTAATTACATGGGGGCATAAAAAATACCCAAGAATTGTTAAAAATGTAGTCTATTTAACTGAAGAATGTATAAACATCGCTGGCACTCTATACAGATCTATATTTATTTGTGTACTACCATCCGCATGTCAATCTTTCTTATTTTGTCAACCCCTGGGGCTGGATCTCAGGTGCTGGGAACTGCTTTTCAGCTCCATATGGCCCAGGCTGGCCGTGCTGACACTTACCCATTCATGAATTGGGCCTTGTAGGCTTTGAGTTCAGATGCCAGCACTCACAAAAATTGAATCGTGGAGTAAGAAGCACTTGTAACACGTGTTTTCCTTTTCTGTGAGCGTCTGGGTGTCCAGTGTGAAGTTTCTTACATAGGCAAATCTATATCCCATGTAATAAATGTAATAAATGTTCTATGAGTAATACCAGTCAATAAAATAAATGGTAAATAAATGAATAAAACAACAAATAAAATGCATAACTACACTAAGCGCAATATGGGGTCAACATACGGGGCTCAGTCTC
This sequence comes from Dipodomys merriami, assembly GCF_024711535.1. Lineage (NCBI taxonomy): Eukaryota > Metazoa > Chordata > Mammalia > Rodentia > Heteromyidae > Dipodomys > Dipodomys merriami. The sequence goes on along the minus strand of NW_027206490.1, from coordinate 3,519,738 downwards.
ATGGCCTGAGAACTGCCTGGCAGCTGAATTGGCTACAGGCTGCCGTGCTGACAGTCACACATTCATGAACTGAGCCTTCTAGGCCCTGAGTTTAGATCCCAGCCCTGCCAAAAATGCAATCTTGGTGTAAGAAGCCGAGAGTGATACATATTTTCCTTTTCTATGAAATTGTTCGGTGCCAGGTAGGATGTATAATTCATATGCAAATCTATATGCTATGTAATAGGATATCATAAAGGTAAAAATGTCATAGGTGGAAGAATTGTCAGTATAATAAATGACAAACAGATTGAATTAGTAGTGAATCATTCTGAGATAATATTAGACAAAATAATTATAGGATGTGGATTATGTTTAATTACTATATTATTAAGCATTAACAGAATGAAAAGTAAATGGAGACAAAGTTAAATATCTAATAATTGGTAGTAACACATGATGCATAAATTAATTATAAATAGACGTCTAATTCTATAAAATATGTAATCCTATGTATAGATGTATGTACATATATGATAAACAATAACAGTATATTGAGTAATAATTAATGTTTTATTAATTGCTCAACTGGGATCCATCATTAAATGGAGAAATCATTTAATACCTAATAATTGGTAGTACTATTAGCTATAATTTAATAATATGCATACCACTGTCTCTATTTTTTTTTTTGGTCCAGTCGTGGGCCTGAAGTCTGGGCCTGGGTGCTCTCCCTCAGCCCTTCAGCTCAAGGCTAGCACTCTACCACTTGAGCCACAGCACCACTTCCGGCTTTTTTCTGCTTATGTGGTGCTAAGGAATCAAACTCAGGGCCTCATGCTTGCAAGGCAAGTGCTCTATCACTGAGTCACCTTCCCAGACCACATATCTCTTTTTGTATATATATTTATATACAGCAATCTCTATTTATACCTCATGCACTCCTGGGACTGGGTGGTTGAGTGCTCGCCTAGTAAGCAGGAAGCTCTGGCTTCCATTCCTCAGTACCACATACAAAGAAAAACTGGAAGTTCTGCTTTCTTTCAATCAATTGTGTACTAGCCTGGAGCACAAATGCTTGGGGAGAGTGTCTAAGCCCTTACTAAAGGCCCAGGACTGCCGCCAAAAAAGGTAGACTGTTCTAACTGCAACTATAGAAGGTCAAGACTTCAAATACCTCATCACAGAGCAAGGTAGGAATCTGGTGCTGACAGCTTCCACCTAACCTGACTTATCCAGATGTAAATCGCTGCAACCCAGCTCCACCGAACCAGACGCTGCTGGCTTACTTCAGTCATTCTAGCTGCTCATGGGCTTTAAAACCCAGCCCTGGCAGGAAGTCTGTGAGACACTTCAAAACGTGGTTCCAAGTGGTAGGGCTGTAGCCTTGAGCAAATGTTATTAGAACAGTGTCCCTATATTTGAGTTCAAGCCCCATGGGTAACCTCCCCCCCTAAAAAAACACCCCACTAAACCATTAGATGTGAACTTGTGTGGTTTGTGAAATGTTCCTCAAAGAATGGTGATACTGGAGAAAGCACGCTGATTTTAATGACAGCTTGTGGAATAGAGGTATCTGCTGAGTCCTTCATAGGGTGCTCTGTGCTGAGTAATGCACAGGGTGCTATGTGCTGAGTCCTTCACAGGTTACAGTGTGCTGAGTCCTGCTTTGGGTTCTGGGTGCTGAGTCTTTCACATGATGCTGTGTGCTGAGTCCTTCAAACAGTGTCATGTGCTGTGTCCTTCACAGGGTGCATTCTTTCATCTGGTTCTTGTAAGAGCTCCACAACTGAGATGCTTACGCAGATAAGAATATTGAGGCTCAGATATATCCCCATAGAAGGGACAAAATTAAGTATTACTGAAGACTAGTGAGTTGTCTCCTGCAGACCATTGTTTTGCTTTGTTTTTTCTCAGTCATGAACCTTGATCTCAGGACCTAGATTCTGACCCTTACCTCTTGGGCTCAAGGCTAACACTCCACACGTGGAGCCAAGGATCCCTTTGCAGCAGAGTGCCATGGCCTAGGGGTCGATATCTGAGGTCTGTCATCCTGCCTTCTCAGCAAGCTGAGATCTGAGGATCTGGGTTCTAAACTATCCCAGACACAAAAAGTGCCATGAGACTATTGTCTCCAATTCACCACTAAGAAACATTAAGTGGAAGCTTGGTGCTTGTGGCTCATGACTATCATCCTAGGTTCTCAGGAGGATGAGAACTAAGGATCATGGTTCAAAGCTGGAAAAGCTGTTGCTGCTATTGATGCATAACATATTGCTATTATTGGTCTTTTTATATAAATATATATAAATATCTATATACATATATATAATTTGAATTTTTGGAAACTTTACCTGTGCTGTCAACTTTGGAAAAAGTATTCCAGTTTACCGTGTTGAGTTGGCATTGTACAGAAATTAATAGCCATATTGGTCTAGAAATGTTAAACTTAATTTTTTTCCATTTGTACAGGGGTAAATGCACTGTATTAAATATGTAAGGTCTTATCTACATGGGTTTGATTACAGAAACTAATAAAGTATTCTCTAAATAAGGAGAAAAAAAAGAACTAAGGATCATGGTTCAAAGCTAGCCTGGGCAGGAATGTCCTTGAGACACTTAGCTCCAATGGACCACCAGAAAACCTGAAGTAGAGCTGTGACTCAAGTGATAGAGCACAAGACTTGAGCTGAAGAGCTCAGGGACAGCACCCAAGCCCAGACTTCAACTCCTACAACCGACAACATTAAAAAAAAAAAAAAAAACAGAAACAATCTAACAAACCTGAAATACAAGGCTGGGAATGTGCCTTAGGGGTAGAGTGCTTTGTATATATGAAACCCTGGGCTTGATTATTCAGGACCACATCACTAGAAAAAGTATGAAGTGGTTCTGTGGCTCAAGTGAGAGAAGGCTATCCTTGTACAAGAGAAATTAGGTACAGTGCTGAGTTCAAGCTCCACGACTGTATGTGTGCACACACATGGACATATACACACAGACACACAGACACACAGACACACAGACACACATACACATAGACCAGAAGTGAAGCTCTGACATAAAATGGTAAATCACTGGACTTCTCCACTGAACTTATGGTCAGCACCCAGGCCCTGTGTTTAACCCCCAAACCTACCCACCCAAGGCCCAATTAGGAAAGGTCAAAGTTTCAGAACCTGATGATCTTCACCAGCTCTAGATGACAGGAAGACATGTGCTTGGATTTCTCAAGCTTCTAGAAAACCAAGGAGAGGTATCATAAGCCTATCATCACCGGCAATGTAATATTTCATTATATATTTCATTATATATTATATTGAGCTCTGTATCTGAGCACCGGAATATAGTCTCACAAAGGCAGAATAAGTGCAGGGAACTTGGACTGCCACGGGAGGTGGCACAAATGAAGGCTTCCTGTAAAAACATAACACTGGGAAGAGAGATAGCTTGTAGTGCAAAGAGGCCTTTTTCTCCCGGCCTTCAGAGCCCCCCCCACACTCATCCTAACTAATTGGCCTAGATGGAGTTGTTATTACAAAGCTGTACAGGACTGAGGCCTTTTGTCTGCCTGTACAAACAATGAGAGAGACTTCTTCCAGCAGGCCTGGGATGCAGAGAAACCCTCAGGCTACACTGGGAACAGTGAAGGGAGCCCTGGAACATACATTGTCATAAAAGTAGTCTCTGTGTTATGAAATCATTGTATTGAAAAAAAAAATCCTTGCTTGGTGCCATTCATCATATCTACTCTGGAGATTTGCCTATAGGAATACACCCATACATACAAAAAGACATGAAGGTATAGGCTCTATTGGGGGTGGGCAGGTCCAGGGGTTGAACATTGAGCCTAGACGTTGCACCTGAATTCCTTTTGCTCAAGGGTAGTGCATTAACCTTGAGTCACAGCCTTACTTCTGGCTTTTTCTGGGATCTCTTAGAAATAAAAATGTCATGTCCTTTCCTATGCTGGCTGGTTTCAAACTAAGATTCTCTACATCTCAGCCTCTTAAGAAGCTGGGATTACACTGACACCTGTCTTACTTTTCTTCTTCATTTTTTTAATCTGCACAATCTGACTTCTTAACAGGATCATTCCAATAGTTTGAATTTATAAGTAAACTACCCCAATATTCTTTATAGCTGCTTTCTCTGAGAAGGATTTTCTCTCCTCATCTTCTATGGTCAATGATTTGAAGCCAAAAGTGAGAAATTAGTGTCACAGGATTTGGGAGCATATGTCCACAGGACATGCCAGTTCTGTCACTTAGTATTGAACTGATATGAATTTACTGTCTCAAGATGAGAGGACTAAAGCTGGAGCGATCCTCATACTGTCTGCATTGCTCCTTTTGCCTATAAAATGATCTAATAATTATGAGTGTTTTGTGTCTCCATCCCTAAGTATCTGGAGAATACTAGAAGCAACTGCATGTTTCTGTTCTCTCTAGTACCTCCTGAGATTTAGACTAAGGGTTTGTGTGGAGAGGCTCCTCGGTGAATCCCTGAGAAAAGCCGCTTGAAACCTCCTCAGGAGATCGCCATCCAAAGCCAGCCCAACCAGGAAAGTCTGTGAGACTCTTATCTCCAATAAACCACCAGAAAACCAGAAGTGGAGCAGTGGCCCAGAGGGTAGAGCTCGAGCTTTAAGAGAACAAGCTGAGTGGGAGATTCAGTCCAGACCAGGCAGGAAAGCCTGGGAGTTACTTATGTCCAATTAACAACCAGATGGCTGGAGCTGTGGCGGTGGTAGAGCCTCAGCCTTGAGCAAAACAGCTCAGGAACGCATCGTGCCCTGAGTTTAAGCCCTGGCATGGCCAAAAAGAAAATTCAAAAAGAGGAGGCCCTACCTCCTCAGTGCCCTACCTGCTTATGTGTGTAAATTACCTCGCTGAATGTAAACAGAGCACATGTAATGCTTCTGCTTTTATTTACTGATTTATTCTTCAGATATGTTCATTGTGCATACTACATCATTCTCTTCAATTCAGGCCCATCGCTTTTCTCTTCTAGGGTTCCTGGCCTCTGTCTTTATATGATGCACACTTAAGCTTTCAGCAGCCTTTATTTACATTTTATTATGAGGCCAATGCCACAAATGAGGCAGGGAAAGAGAAGATCAGGTTTCATAGTAGTAACCGGTATTCAGAAAATTAAACGTAAAATTAAACGTGAAATGGAAGCATGCTTAAGTAAAAATTACCATTAAGAAAAGATGAGGGGGCTGGGAATGTGGATTAGTGAGAGTGCCTAACATGCAAGAAGCCCTGTGTTTGATTTCTCAATAGCACATACACAGAAAAAGCCAGAATTGATGCTGTGGCTCAAGTAGTAGAGTGCTATAGACAGTGCCCAGGCCTTGAGTTCAACCCAAGAACTGGCAAAAAGATACCTAGCTGGCTAAGGTAGGTAGATTGATGATAGATAGATAGATAGATAGATAGATAGATAGATAGATAGATAGATAGATAGATAGATAGATAGATCGACAGATAGATACATAGATACATAGATACATAGATAGATACATAGATACATAGATACATAATTACATAGATACATAGATAGATGATAAATGAAGCTCATCTTGGTCGTTAGAAGGAAAGAAAGGAACAATTCTGTCATGAGGGCTTTTACAGTGTGCCAGGACACCAGCATCGCCTTCACACAATCACAGAGCAAGAAGACAGTCTCTGTCCCACTTCTCAGGCAGCCGAAGGTCCCAGAGACAAGAGGGCACAGCCAGGTTCTAACTCAGGTGCTTGGAGACAGTAAAAAAGGGTATTGCCTCTCCTTGGACTGGGGATTTGCATTAATGATGTGGAGAATGAAGGAAGGAGAATGGCCTGGAAGAGGTAGAAGAAGGGCCTTCAAATCTGACAGACGGAGAGTCAAAAACCCACTCCATAAGGCCAGAGAGTATGGTGTTTCTACACTGTTCCTGCCCTCTCCCCCACTAAACTGGCTCACTATTATGAACTTAATGATAGCTTGAAGCTCGGTTCACCTGAGGCAGGAAGGTTAATTAGTCATTGTTTGAAGAGGCTGAGAAAAGCCTGACCCTAGTGTAAGTCTAACAAATATTTCAGGTTTCCCCCTATTTCTGGCTGTGCCTGGAATGAATGAAGTGGTTTTGCAGCTCACTTCACTGTTGAGTGTGTACATTCTGCCTCCTAATCCTGCAGGCCTAGGTCTCTTCACCTAACCCGGCTTTTGAAACTGTTTACTGTCCTCCAAATATAGTGTTTCAGTGGAGTTCTTCCTGCCAACAGGGCTAAGACTTGGATCCTGAGAACTTCATTTGAACCCAGGATGGGTCAATGATGTGTCTTTCCTGCTTCTATAGCTCAATAATTTAGAGTGCGAGTAACTTCTCATCACCAAGCGAAACACAGGAAGCTCTTGAACATCTGACCTTTCAGAAGTGGAAGTCAGAGTGTCATAGACTTTCCTGCCCTGGCTGGCTTCAGCCTGTGATACTGAGACCTCAGGCTCCTGTGCTAGGCTGATGGGCTTGAGCTACTGGTACTCTGCTAGCTTCAGAACTGTAATAGAAGTCAACTGCTTATCACAAAGGGCTTGGGGATCATACTAATCCCTTCAACATTGGACCTTTCAGAACCCTGTAGGACACAAAGTTATAATGCTAGAGTCAGAGAAGCTGGGTATATGGATGTGTTCACTTGAACCTTGAGCTCTGACTCCAATTCTGGTTACATCTGTGTTCATTTTCCACAGGATGTTCTCATAATTAGCAAATAGGAAAAGTACTTTCATTAATCCTCACTTTTTTTCCAGTTGTGTGTCTTATATCAAGCCTGGGCACTGTCCCTGAGCCCTTCAGTTCAAGGTGAACACTCTACCACTTGAGCCACAGCGCCATATGAGGTCTTTTGGTGGTTCATTGGAGATAAGAGTCTAACAGGCTTTCCTTGTGTAGGCTGTCTTTGAACTGTGGTGTTCAAATCTCAGCCTCCTGAGAAGCTAGGTTTCCAGGAGTGAGCCACTGGCATCTAGCCTATTGTTTTTGACAGTCCTGGGGCTTGAACTTAGGGCCTGGGTACTGTCTCTGAGCTTCTTTTTCTCAAGCCTAGCGCTCTACCACTTGAGCCACTCCACAGCTTCTGGATTTTTCTGAGTATGTGGCTCTGAGAATTCAAACCTTGGCATTCATGCATGCTGAGCGAGGTCTTTACCACTAAGCCACATTTTAACCCCACCCTTGCAATTTTATCCCTCAATTTGCTTCTGTGTATAAATCATGTAAAGAAATCCCTATAGGAAGATGGCCAAAGATAAGTAAGACAAGGCTCATACTGGGGACAGAGTCTAAACATGTTAAGACTGTAACAAATACCTCCATTTAATTATGTATTTTGTTTCAACACGTAATATAGTATTAATGAAAAATGAGTCAATGTCCTAATTTATTTTGTATATTTTTATAATACATGTACAACATGTAAAACATGTGTACAATAACACTAAATACAATAAACAATAAATGAATCAAATAAATACAAAATCAATAATAAAAATAATAATATGTAATAAATATACATATGTAAGTATATATCATATATTACACATGCATGGAAATAATTTTTCCATTGCAGGGCCTTCATTTAGTTCCTGGGAACTCTAGACTGAATTTCTTTTCCTCAAGTACAGTGAGCTTCACCTTCACCCTTGTTGCAAAAGAGGTACTGGGCAATGCAATCAAATCCCAGCAATGGCAGAAATACTGGCCCAGTTCCAAGACTTGATTTCTAAGCATTATATTGTTTCATTTTTTGCACATTTTTAATTGTAAAAATGTTGTACTGAGAGTTACAGTTACATGAACAAGGTAATGAGTACATTTCCTATTGAGCATTGTTGCTTCCTCCTTTGTTTTCCTCTTACCATCCCTTCCCTCCAATCTCCACAATTGCTCCCCGTGCCAAGGTCAGTGACTTAATTTTTTATTTTTGGCTTGGCATGGGGTTTGAACTCAAGTGTTGGCAACTCTGAACCTTCCCTGACATTGCTACAGATATACAAAGACCCTGAGTTCAAATCCCAGTCTAGGAAAGAAAATTAGCAGATATTTCAAACCAGGGAGAATTTTTTTATTTAGTTAAATAATTAATTAATTTTGTATTTATTCTTTTTGCTTTTGCCAGCCATGGGGATTGAACTCGGGTCGTGGAAACTCTGTCTCAGCTTTAATCACCCTAGGCTGGGGTCCAGCTTCCAGACCCACAGCCAGTCCTGGGATCCTAGGCCCAGAGAGATTGCAGGACGAAACAAAAAGTGGGACAGCACAAAAAGTCGCAAGCTGCAGAGGGATGGAGGTTTTACATTTTTTTTCTTTGCACGGTGACTCAGTTGCAAAGTGGACCTGATGTGCCATAGCTGAAGGCTGGTGGACTATCAGGAAAGCTATAGGCTGACCTGTCAACATTGGCCTCATTTTCAAATCCCAGCCCCGACAACTACCAATGGCAGGAGATCACAAGAGACTCGATTGAGAGAGCAGTTTGTGCATCAGTCAAGTCTAAAATTGGATGCAAGAATCCTAGGATGCTGAAGGATCTTTTTTTGGGGGGGGGCGTCCAGTCATGGAGCCTGAAATCTGGGCCTGAGCAATGACCTTCAGCTCTTCTCTCAAGGTTAGCACTCTACCCATTGAGCCACAGCACCACTTCCAGGTTTTTCTTTTTTCTGCTTATGTGGTGCTGAGGAATCAAATTCAGGCCTCATGCATGCAAGGCGAGCGCTCTACCACTGAGCCACCTTCCCAGCCCCGGATTGATCTTAATTAATAGTTTATTAAGCATGGAAAGAATAATATTCCTTCAATGACAGTATAATAAATACCTAAGAGTTGGTCAGAATGTAGTAGAGGTCATTCAGCTATAGATAGACAGCTCTGGCACTCTTTACCAATATATATTCATTTGTATACCACCGTCTGGCTATTCATATATTGCTGTTTTGGCCAAACCTGGGACTTGATCTCAGTATGTGGGAACCACCTGACAGTTTCATTGTCTAGCTGCTGCCGTGCTCACACTCACCCATTCATGAATTGGGCCTGCTAGGCACTGACTTCAGATCCCAGCACTGCCAAAAATTTAATCTTGGAGTAAGAAGCTGAGTGTGACACATGTTTTCCTTTTCTGGGAGATTCCTGGGTGTCAGGCATGATGGAGACCACATCTGCCCATCTAGATGCTATGTGATAGGATGTAAACAATGTAATAAATGGTATAGGTATCATCAGAGTCAATAAAATATATGGTATAAATGAATAAAACAAGAAATGAAATGAATAACCACATCAAACATGATATGGACTGAATATCTGTATGGAAGTATAAATCCTATCTTTAAAATCTATATAAAGAGTATGTTTTCCAGGACTGAGGCTTGAATTCAGGCCTAGGGAACAGGCCTGACTTTCTGTCTTCAAGCATGGTGAGATTCCCCTTCCCCCACAGTGCTGCATATTTACCCCGACCTTGAGTTCAAATTCCAGGCCTGGCAGAAAAAAAATACCACGAATTGCGAACCAGAGAGTTAAGTAATTTATTTATTTTTTCTTTTTTCTTTTCTTTTTTCTTTTTCTTTTCCTTTTTTTTTTTTTTTTTTTTTTTTTTTGGCCATGCATGTGGCTTGAACTCGGATCGTGGCAGCTCTGCCTAAGCTTCTATCACACTACCCTGGGGTGCAGCCTCTGGAACCAAAGCTGATGCTGCAATCTTAAGACCCGAGGTCTGACAGGAAAACAAAATGAAAATGGCACCAAAAAAAAAAAAAAAAAAGCCGCGAGCCGCACATGGTAGGTGGTTTCTTGGCTTTGGTTCCTTGCACGGTGACCATCATAGGTCTGAATGACATGGCTTTAACACACAGGTGACCTGTCATTGCTGAAGGCTGGCTGGCTGTCAGAAAAGCCATAGGCCAACCACACAACAGAATGCCTGAGTTCAAATCCCCGTCCTGACACCTACCAATGGCAGAAGATCCCAAGAGACTCCTGCCCATTCATAGAAGTTCAGATGGAATGGTATCCAACTCAAGATTGAATGAGTAGTCCGTGCAGTGGTCTAGTCTCAAATTAGACACAATAATTCTAGGACACATATTGAATTTAATTAGTGGTTAATTAGGCACAAAAAGAATAATATTCCTACAATTGAGGCATAACAAATACCAAAGACTTGGTAAGAATGTAGTAGATGTCATTGAATACTAGATACATGGCTATGGCACTCTGTACTAATACACATTTATTGGTATACTACCACCTGCCTATCCATCTATGGCTATTTTGGTCACCCCTGATGCTCGATCTCAACTCCTGACAAAAATTTCATCCTGGAGTTAGAAGCCAAGTGTGACATCTGTTTTTCTTTTCTGTGAGAGTGCTGAATGTCAGGCATGATGGATAACAAGTCTACAAATCTAAATGCTATGTGATAGGATGTAATACATGGTTAGGTATCATCACAGTCAATAAAATAAATGGCAAATAAATGAATAAAACAAAAAATACAATGAAGAACCACACCAAACATAATATAGAATGAACATCTGTATGGAAGTTCAATCCTGTCTTTAAAATGTATATAAGGAGTACGTTTTACAAGGCTAGGTCCTGAATTCAGGCCTAGGGAACAGGCCTGACTTTCTGGTCTTCAAGCACAGTGAGCTTCCCTTTCCCCCACAGTGCAACAGAGTTACCCGGACCCCACGTTCAAATTCCAGGCCTTGCAGACAAAAAATGTCACACATTCCAAGCCAGGGAGCTTCATTAGCATTTTAATTATTTTTTTAAAGTTCACTTTGTCTTTATTTGATACATTTTGATTTTAAAACATGAGAGTTTTCAAAAAAGGGGTTTAAACTTTTACATTTTAGCATAGCACATTGGTGTTTCTATTTTGGCCATCTGCCATGAAGAGTGAGAATGAAAATGAGAACATTATTTTTCCCTAGAAGGTTGGGAGAGTTGATGTTATTTCTTTTTTTTTTTTTTTTTTGGTTGGTCCTGGGGCTTGAACTCTGGGCTTGGGTGCTGTCCCTGCGCTCTTCAGATCAAGGCGAGCACTCTAACACTTGAGCCTCAGCACCACTTCCGGTTTTCTAGTGGTTTATTGGAGATAAGAGTCTCATGGACTTTCTTGCCTGGGCTTGCTTTTAACCCTGACCCTCAGATCTTAGCCTACTGAGTAGGTAGGATTACAGGCTTGAGTCATCGGCACTTGGCAACTGATGTTTTTCTATTCAGAGTTACTTCTGTAATTATAAACTGTCTGCAATTTGTGTGAGTTTTCCTCAGTGCCTACCACGAAATACACTAGGGGTGTCTTCATACCACAAAAGGTTGGGTTTTTGGATAAAAACTCACTTGTGTGAGGAGATTAGGTACTTGTAAGCATTTTGGGAATAAATTGGATTGTAAAATTAAAAACAAAAACATTGGGACTGGGATGTAGCCCAACAGTGGAGTAGTTGCCTAAAGAGCATAAGACCCTGGAAGAAAAGTTTCCTAAAGCTTAGAATGTTAGAATTTTGTATGAACAAACTTCTTTCTTCAGTGGCGGGGCTTGAATTCTTGGCTTGAGCATTATCCCTGTGCTCTTCAAACCAAAGGCGTGCACTCTACTGCTTGAGCTACAGCACCACTTCCAGTTTTCTAGTGGTTTAATGGAGATAAGAGTTTCACGGCCTTTCCTGCCAGAGCAGGCCTTGAACCATCATCTTCAGATCTCTGCCTCCTGAGTAACTAGGATCATAGGCATGGGCCTCATGGGCCTGGCACATGAACAAACGTCTTAAAGATTGATTCTGAAGAAAGAAACTTGGAATATACTTTTAGTACAAATAATTTATAATGCCATGGTTAAGGCACTAATTCAGAAGTATTTATTCATTGGCTGGTTTCTTAGTTTATTCACATATATATACATTAATAATATATATACATAACATATACATTATTAACATATACATATATATTACTAGAAACATAGCTTTGAAGTGTACCTAAGAACATATGTGATCATGAAAAGTTATACAACTGCACAAACTTGATCTTTTTTCCCTTTGTTTGGTACCCTAAATTAGGTGGGATTTGTGTACTATTGTTTGTTCTCTGTTTTTGGAGGAGTTCTCTCCCCTTTATGACCCAAAACCCCTCTCCCTGCACTTTAACTCAGCTTGCTCTTTCTTGGCTTTGTTTTTCATAGCTGTTTTTCTACCAATTCAGCCATCCCTGTACTGTAGCCTGGTTTTTGGCCAGTTAATTGGAGATAACATCTCTCAGGCTTTTCTGCTTGGATTGGCTTTGAAACTTAATCTTCCACTTCTCACCTCTGAGTAGCTGGGATTACAGATGTGAGCCACTGGGGTACCTATGGATAAATTAGACTTTGGTTGATGTATTCATTCTGTTTTTCTAAGCATGGGATGATCTACTATAGAATTTCTGTGAATGTCCTGGGTGTGAAGTAAGATACATAATGCATATGTAAGTCTGTATAGTTCTCGAAGATGTAATCAATTTAATACATAAGTATAATAATAGTCAATAAAATAATGAAGGAATGAATAATACAAAATAAAATAAATATACTCAAAGCAATATGCAATAAGCATAAGTATGTAGATATTAATCATTATTTCAAATGTGGATGAATATTACTTTAAAAGGGCTGGGGATTGAATTCAGGCCTAGGGAACAGGCCTGAATTGCTTGTGTTCAAAGCGGGTAAGTTTCTCTGTCCCCAACAGTGCATTAGAGTTACCCAGTCTCCGAGTTTAATTCCCAGGCCTGGCAGAAAAAAAAGGCATGCATTCCAAACCAGGGAGCTTCATTAGTAATATATATATATATATATATATATATATATATATATATATATATATATATATATATATATATGTCATGGGACTTGAACTCTTGCCTTGGAAGCTGTCCTTGGGCTCTTCAGCTCAAGGCGAGCACTCTATCACTTGAGCCAAAGCGCTACTTCACTACTTCGGGTTTTATAGTGGTTTAATGGAGATAAGAGTCTCAAGAACTTTCCTGCTAGGGCTGGCTTTGAACCGCGATTTTCAGATCTCAGCCTCCTGAGTAGCTAAGATTACAGGCATGAGCCTTTGATGCCCGACTATTTTTAATATTTTAAAATTATTTCATTTATTTATTTATTCATTCATTCATTTATTTATTGCCCAGCACAGGGATTGAACTCAGGTCGTGGCAACTCTGCCTCAACAAATATCACCCTAGGCTGGGATGGTGCAGTATCTGGACCCATAGCCCATCTTGGGATCCCAGGCCTTGGGGGCTGACAGGAAACAAAATGAAAATGGCAGTGAAAAAAAGTAACAAACTGTGGATGGATGGCGGTTTCTTGGTTTTCCTTACTTGCATGGTGACCATCCTGGGTCCAAATGACAAGGCTGCAACCTGTATGTCACCTAGCATTGCTGAAGGCTGGCAGGCTGTTAGTGAAGTCATAGGCCAACCTGGACACCGAGGCCCTGAGTTTGAATCTCGGTCATGCCAGTATAAAGGGCTGGAGAGCCTAAGAAACTATTGTCTGTCCTTAGGAACACCAGAGGAATGTGATTAATGGTATGTTTGGATGAGTAGTTCATCAATCAGTCTAGCATAAAATTAGACCTAATAATCACAGGACACAAATTGATTTTAATTCATAGTTTATTATGCATTAAAAGAATACTATTCATTAAATGGAGTCCTCACTAAAAACCTGAGAATCTGTAGGAACACAGTATATGTCATTTAATACCAGATAGACATCACTGGCAGTATCTAAATACCTAAATATATATTTATCTGTATACCACTGTCTGCATAGAAAGGTATTGCTCTTTTGGCCAAACCTGTGGCTCCATCCCAGGTCCTGGGATTCACTTGGCAGCTGAATGGGCTAGAAGCTGCCATGCTGACACTCACCCATTCATGAATTGAGCCTCTTTGGCCCTCAGTTCAGGTCCCAGCATTGCCAAAAATTTCATCTTTCAGTAAGATTCCAAGTGTGAAACCTGTTTTCCTTTTCTGTGCGAATTCTGGGTGTCAGGTATGATGTATATGGTATTAGTATGTCTGCAAAGCTACGTGCTATGGAATAGATTGGAATAAATGTAATAAATATTATAGATGTACTCAGGATCAATAAAATAATTGGTAAATAAATAAATACTAAAATATAATGAAACACTCCAGCAAACACAATATGGACTGAACATATGGATGTTAGTATAAATCATATACTAAAAATTACTATAAATGTTATGTTCTCCAGGATTGAGGCTAGAATTCAGGCCTAGGGAACTGTCTTGAATTCCTTATCTTCCAGGAAGGTAAACTTCCCCTTTCCCCACAGTGCACCAGATTTACTCAGACTCCGAGTTCAAACCTCAGGACTAGCAGAAAATAAAAGACACAAATTCCAAGCAAGGGAGCTTCATTACTCCTTTTAATATTTTTAGGTTTTATTTATTTATTTATTTATTTATTTATTTATTTATTTATTTATTTATTTATTTGTCAATCACAGGGCTTGAACTCAGGTCGTAGAAACTCTGCCTCAGCTAACATCACCCTAGCCTGGGATGGTGAAACCTCTGGACCCACAGCCTATCCTTGGATCCTAGGCCTTGGGGGCTGACAGGAAATCAAAATGAAAATGGCATCAAAAAAAAGCTGTGAACTGCGGATGGTCAGTAGTTTCTCGGGTTTCCCTTCCTTTCATGGTGACCATTCCCGTGTCCAAGTGACACGGCTGCAACCTGTAGTTCACCTGGCATTGCTGAAGTCTGTCGGGCTGTCAGCGAAGCCATAGGCCAACCTGGACACCTAGGCCCTGAGTTTGAATCCTAGTTATGCCACTTACACAGGGCTGGAGAGCCTACAAAATTATTGCCTGTCCCTAGGAGCACCAAAGGAATGTGATCAATGTCATGGTTGGATGAGTAGTTCATGAATCAGTCTAGCATAAAATTAGACCCAATAATCACAGTACACAGATTGATTAAAATTCATAGTTTATTTTGCATTAAAAGAATACCATTGATTAAATGGAATCCTCACTGAAGACCTGAGAATCCATAGGAATGTAGTATATATCATTGAATACCTGATAGACATTTCTGACAGTATCTAAATATCTAAATTTATATTTATTTATATACCATTATAGAGAGTTATTGCTATTTTGGCCAAACCTGGGGCTTGATCCCAGACACTGGGATCCAATTGGCAGTTGAATGGGCTAGCAGATGCCATGATGACACTCACCCATTCATGAATTGGGCCTCCTTGGCCCTTAGTCTAGTTTCCATCATTGCCAAAAGTTTCTTCCTGGTGTAAGATTCCATGTGTGACACCTGTTTTCCTTTTCAAGTACTGGGTGTCAGGTATGATGTACATAATATATCTGCAAAGCTACATACTATGGAATAGATTGGAATAAATGTAATAAATATTATAGGTGCACTCACAGCCCATAAAATAAATGCTAAATCAATCTATCAATAATAAAATATAATGAATCACTCCAACAAACACGGTATAGACTAATATATAGATGTAAGTATAAATCAAATATTTAAGATGTCTATAAATGTTATGTTTTTTGGGCTGGTGCTTGAATTCAGGTCTAGGGAAGAGTTGAGAAGTTAACGCATGATTCGCATAGGAAATGATAGACAAGACCTTTGGCACAATGATTATTTTAAATTAGGACTACATGAAGTATGACAATAATAGTTACGTTCAGGAAATCAAGGCATTGAGAAAGAACCAAGAATCGGTACTCACATGGTAAATAGGATTCCAACACAGTTCGCCACATCTCCGACTCTATACAAATAGGTATTTATTAGCACACAAGTTTCAGCATAAGAATGGATGAATATGGTGCACCAGCCCCACCCTGGGGCTCAAGCTCAAGTTATGGGAATGCCCTAGCACCTTAGTGGCTCACAGGCTGATGTGCTCACCTTGACCCATTCACCAATTTTGCCTGCTAGACCCTGAGTTCAAATCCCAGTACTGCCAAAAGATCCATCCTGATGTGAGAAGTCAATCAATCTACCAGTTTTCCTGTCCTGTGAAAGTCCTGCACCTAAGCGAGGATGGAGAATGCTATATAGGCAATTCTATAGCCATGGGAATAGGTTGTCATCCATGGCAGCACAGATATACCTGTCACCATACTCAATAAAATACACAATACATCCATGAATAAATCTCAAAATAAAAAAAACTACATTGAATGGAAGATGCATACCACAACTGTATGTAAATAGAGATCTTATGTTTAAAAGAGATGAGCTTTATGGGGCTGGGAAGGTAGCTCAGTGGTAGAGTGCTTGCCCTTGCATGCATGAGGCCCTGGGTTCGATTCCTCAGCACCACATAAGCAGAAAAAGCTGGAAGTGGTGCTGTGGCTCAAGTGGTAGAGCACTAGCCTTGAGCTGAAGAGCTGAGGGACAGTGCCCAGGCCCAGAGTTCAGGTACCATGACTGGCAAAAAAAAAAAAAAGAGATGAGCTTTATATTTTGTCCAGTGCTGGGGCTTCAAATCAGGCCCTGGACCAGGCTTGACATTCTAGTCTTCAAGGATGTTGAGCTCCTCTTCCCCCACAGTGTAATGGAGTTAACCAGACCTAAGTTCAAATGACAGCACTGACAAAAGTTTCATCCTGATGTCAGAAGCCAGTCATTGCACCTGTTTTCCTCTCATGTGGAAGTCCTGGGTCTCAGCTAGGATAGAGAATGAATGCATAGGCAACCCTATAACCATGGGAACAGGTCATCATCCATGTCAGCACAGTTATATCTGACACCATACTCAGCAAAATGCACAATACCTCCATGAATTAGACAGAAAATAAGGAAAAGGAGTGCACTGAATGCAAGATGCTGTTCACTCATATATGTCAATATAGATCCTATGTTTCAAGGATGAATCTATGCCTATCCTGGCCCTCCCTGGGGCTCGATGTCAGGTCCTGAGAACAGCCTAGCTCCTCAGTTGCTCACAGGCCAGTGACCTCTCCTTGACCCTTTCGCCAATTGGCCTGCTGGGTTCTGAATTCAAATCACAACAGTACCGAAACATGAATCCTGATATTAGAAGCCCATAGATCCACCTGCTTTCCTGTCCTGTGAAAGTCCTAGATCTCAGCTAGGATGGAGAAAGCATAGGCAACTCCATGGACATGGGAATCAGTTGCCATCCATGTCAGTATAGTTATATCTGTCATCATACTCAATAAAATACGAAATGCAGTCTTGACTAAGACACACACTGAAAGCATGAGGCATTCCACACATGTATGTAAATAGAGATCCCATGTGTAAAATAGGTGGGCATATGATTTTTGCCAGTGTTGGGGCTTCAGTTCAGGCCCTGGGAGCAGGCCTGACCTTGTAGTCTTCAAGGATGGTGATCTTCCCCTTCCCCCACAGTGCAACAAAGTTACCCAGACCTGAATTCAAATCCCAACTCTGGCAATAAAATGGCGTGAATTCTGAGCGAGGGTGCTTCATTCATAATTTTTTATTTATTTATGTTTTTTTTTTTGCCAAACCCAGGCCTTGAACTCAAGTCGAGGCAACACTGCCTTTGCTGCAATTATCCTAGGATATAGCCTCTGGACCCACAGCCCATCCTTGGATCCTAGGAAAAAACAAAAACAAAAACAAAAACAAAAAACGGCCAGAAGGGGAAAAAAGCAGCAGGAATTTCCACCTCGTGCTTGTACGTTTATTTTCCTTTGCATAGTGACCCTGTTGGTCTGAACCCAGAGGCCTACAGAGTGAAGGTGACCTGGCATGGCTGAAGACCTTCTGGCTATCGGGGAAGTCACAGCCAACCATGCAACGGAAGCCATGGGTTGGAATCCGGGTCAGCCGCCCTACATTGTGGGAATGGTGGAAGATCCTGAAGTACTCGTTTCTGGACCTAGGAAGTGTGGAATGTGATCATCTCATCCTTGAATGAGTAGTTCCTGCAGGATGCAAGTAGGAAATGATAAGCAAGACTCATGGGGTATCCATTATTTTTTATGAAGAGTTGATGAAGTGTGACAATAATCATCACAGTCAAGAAATGGAGGCATTGGGGAAGATCTGAGAATTGGTAGTCACAGGGTAAATTGGATTCCATCACAGGTCGCCATGTCTCCTACTCTATTCAAATATGTACTTATTTGCATACTACCTTCAGCTTATAAATGGACGACAATTGTGCTCCCCCTCACTCCGGGCCTCGATCTCAGGTCCTGGGAATGGCCTAGATCCTTAGTGGCTCACAGGCTGGTGTGCTCACGTGGATCCATTCGCCTATTGGGCCTGCTAGGCTCCAAGTTCAGATACCAGCAGTGCCAAAAGATTCATCCTGATGTCTGAAGCCAATCATTGCACCTGTTTTCCTTTCCTGTGCGAGTCCTGGGTCTCCTCTAAGATGTAGAATGCATGGGCCACCCTGTGGCCATAGGAATAGGTTGTCATCCATGCCAGCCCAGTTATACCTGTCATCATATACTCAAGAACATGCACAATACATACATGAATAACAAACAAAATGGAGAGGATAACTAACCTCAATGCAGGAGGAAGTCCACACATGGATGTGAATAGATATCCCAAGTTTCAATGATGCATTGAGGATTATTGTGGCCTCCCTAGGGCTAGATCTCAGTTCTTGGGAAAGGCCCAGCTCCTTAGTGGTTCACAGGCTGGTGTGCTCACATGGATCCATTGGGCAGTTGGGCCTCCTAGCCCCCAAGTTCGAATCCCAGCTCTGCCAAAAAGTCACCCTGATGTGAGAAACCAGTCGTTGCACCTGTTCTTCTGTGCTGTGCAAGTTCTGGGTCTCAGCTACGATGGAGAATGCATAGGCAACTCTCTACTCATGGGAATAAGTTGTCATCCAGGGCAGCACAGATATACCTGTTACAATACTCAATAAAATACACAATACATCTATGAATAAGACTCAAAATAAAAAAAAAAAAACTACCTTGAATGCAAGATGCATACCACCCCAGTATGGAAGTAGAGATCCTAAGTTTAAAAGAGGTGGGCTTGTTATTTTGTCCAGTGCTGGGGCTTCAAATCAGGCCCTGGACCAGACCTGACATTCTAGTTTTCAAGGATGATGAGCTTCCCCTTTCCCCACAGTGCAATGGGGTTACCCAGATTTGAGTTCAAATCCCAGCACTGACAAAAGTTTCATCCTGATGTCAGAAGCCAGTCTTTGTACCTGTTTTCCTCTCATGTGGAAGTCCTTGGTCTCAGCTAGGATGGAGAATGAATGCATAGGCAAATCTACAACCATGGGAACAGGTTGCCATCCATGTCAGCACAGTTATATCTGTCACCATACTCAGTAAAATACACAATACCTCCATGAATTAGACACAAGTTAAGGAGAAGTGCACTGAACACAAGATGCTGTCTACACCAATATGTTAATACAGATCCTGTTTCAATTATGAATTTATGCCTATCCTGGCTCTCCCTGGGGCTCAATGTCAGGTCCTGGGAACGGCCTAACTCCTCAGTTGCTCACTGGCCAGTGTCCTCCCCTTGACCCTTTTACCAATTGGGACTGCTAGGCTTTGAGTTCAAATCCCAACTCTGCCAAAACATGAATGCTTCTTTCAGAAGCCCATTGTTGCACCTGTTTTCCTGTGCTGTGAAGTCCTGGGTCTCAGCCAGGACACAGTATGCTATATAGGCAACTCTGTACACATTGGAATAGGTTGCCATCCATATCAGCACAGTTATATCTGTCATCATATGCAATAAAATACAAAATGCATCTCTAAGACACACAATAAAATAAATAACTACACTGAAAGCATGATGCATTCCACACATGTATGTAAATAGAGATCCTATGTGTAAAATAGGTGGACACATGATTTTTGCCAGTGTTGGGGCTTCAATTCAGGCACTGAGAGCAGGCCTGAACTTGTAGTCTTCAAGGATGGTGATCTTCCCCTTCCCCCACAGTGCAACAGAGTTACCCAGACCTGAGTTCAAATCCCAGCTCTGGCAGTAAACTGGGGTGAATTCGGAGCTAGGGTGCTTCCTTCACAATTTTTTTTAACAGACTCAGAGCTTGAACTCAAGTCGTGGCAACTCTGCTTCAGTTCCAATCATCCTAGGCTGCAGCCTCTGGACCTACAACTCATCATTGCATCCTAGGACCCCAGGGCTTGCAGGAAAAAAAACCGTGAAGGGGAAAAAAAAGTGGCAGGAAGTTCCACCTGGCACTTTTATGTTCATTTTCCTTTGCATGGTGACCATGCTGGGTCCGAACTTGGTGGTCTGCAGATTGAAGGTGATCTGGGCTTCAATTCAGGCCCTGGAAGCAGATCTGACCTTGTAGTCTTCAAGGATGGTGAGCTTCCCCTTCACCCACTGTGCTATATTGTTACCCAGATCTGAGTTGGAATCCCAGCTGTGGCAGAAAAAATGGTGCTAATTCTGAGCTAGGGTGGTTTATTATTTTTTATTTTTATTTTATTTTTTGCCAACCAAGCGATTTGAACTCAGTTCATGGCAACTCTGCCTCAGCTTCGATCACTTTAGGCTGGTTGGCTGCCATGGGAGCATAGCCGATCCTGTGATCCTAGGCCCTGAAGCCTTGCAGGAGAAAAAAAAAAAAACCTCACTGGAAAATAGCCACGGGATGGATTTTTTTACATTTTATTCCTTTGCATGGTGACCAACCTGGGTCTGAATGACAAAGCTAAAAGTTTACTTCACTTTTCATTGGCCAAGGCTAGTGGGCTATTGCTGAAGCCACAGGCCCATATGTCATCAAAGGCCCTGATATTGAATCCTGGTCCTGACACCTACCAGTGGGGAGACTTCCCAAGAGACTTGTTCCTATCCACAGGATTAACGATGGAATGTTTGGAAATTCATGATTGTATAAGTTTCTGCGGGCATCGGTCTAATCTAAAATGGTCTAATCTAAAATGGGACGCAATGATCCTAGGATGCTGATTGATCTTAATGAATGGTTTATTAAGCATGAAAACAATACTACTCCTTCAATGGCAGCATAATACATAAGAGTTGGTAGGAATGTAGTTGATGTCATTGAATCCTAAGTAGATGTCTCTGGAATTCTATCCATGTATGCCTATTTTGTCGACCCTTGTGGCTCAATCTCAGGGTCTGGGAACTGTCTGGCAGCTTCCTTGGCTAGAGGTTGCCGTGTTGAATTAGGTCTGCTAGGCTCTGCGTTCAGATTCCAGCACTGCAAACAATTGGATTGTGGAATAAGAAGTCAAGTGTTACACCTGTTTTCATTTTCTCTGAGAGTCCTGGGTGTCAGACATGATGGAGAACACGTCTACAAATTTAGATACTGTGTGATGGGATGCCATCAGTATAATAAATGGAATGCATATCATCACAGTCAATAAATGGTAAATAATTGAATAAAACAAAAACACAATCAATAACCACAACAAACAGGATATGGACTGAACATCTATAGGTAAATACAAATACTATCTTTACAATAAATATAAATTGTATGTTTTCCAGGGCTGAGGCTTGAATTCAGGCCTAGGGACCAGGCCCAACTTTCTTGTCTTCAAGCCTGGTGAGCTTCCCCTTTGTCCACAGTGCTACAGAGTTACGCAGACCCTGAGTTCAAATCCAAAGCTTGGTAGAAAAACAAACAGCGTGAATTGCAAGCCAAGGAGCTATTTTTTTTTTTTTTTTTTTTTTTTTTTTTTGCGAAGCAAGGTCTTGAACTCAGGTCATGGCAACTCTGCCTCAGCTTCTATCATCCTAGGCGGGGGTGCAGCCACTGGAGCCACAGCCTATCCTGGGATCCTAGATCTCCAAGCTTTGCAAGTGGGAAAAATATGCACAGAAAAAAAGTGGCAGAGCCGGGCGCCAGTGGCTCACAACTGAAATCCAAGCTACACAGGAGGCTGAGATCTGAGTATCACAGTTCAAAGCCAGCCCGGTAAAGAAAGTCCGTGACAATCATATCTCCAATAAACCACTAGAAACCCAGAAGTAACACTGTGACTCAAGTGGTAGAGTGTTCGCCTTGAGCTGAAGAGCACAGGGATAGTACTCAGGCCCAGAGTTCAAGCCCTATGACCGACCAAAGAAAAAAATGTTGCATGATTGCATTTTTACATTTTCTTCCTTTGCACCATGACCATCTGGAGATGAATGACAGGGCTCCAAAGGGTACTTCATCTTGCATTGCTGAAGGCTAGCAGGCTATTGAGGAAGCCATAGTCCCGCACAGGAACATAGGTCTAGAGTTCGAATCCCAGTCATGCCACTTCCAAATAGTGGAAGATCTTAAGAGACTGGTTCCCATCCATAGGAATAACGATGGAATGTTATCAATGTCACAGTTGAATGAGCAAATCGTGAATGCTAATCATATAAAATTAGACATAATAATTTCAGTAGACTGATTTTATTTAATATGAAACATTAAAAGAATACTATTTCTTACAGGGATATAATAATTCTAGTGCCTTGATTTACTTAATAGTTTATTAAGGATTAAAACAATACCATTAATTACATAGAGGCATAATAAATACCCAAGAATTGGTAGAAATGTAGTCTATATAACTGAATAATGTGTAGACATCTCTGGCACTCTATAAAGATAAATATTTATTAGCATAATACCATCGACATGTCAATCTGTTCTTATTTTGTCATCCCTAGGGGCTTGATCTCAGACCCTGGGAACTGCCTGTCAGCTCAATTTGCCCCAGGATGGCGTGCTGACACTCACCCATTCAGGAATTTGGCCTTGTAGGCTTTGAATTCAGACACCAACACTCCCAAACAATGAATCATGGAGTAAGAAGCTGATGGTGACACATTTTCTTTTTCTGTGAAATTCCTGGGTGTCAGGTATGAAGTGGAATACATATGCAGACCTATATCCTATGTAATCAATGTAATCAATGTTCTATGTGCCATAATACTTAATAAAATAAATGGCCAATACATAAATAAAACAAAAAATAAAATGAATAACTACACTGAATGCAATAAAGAGTCAACATATGTATGTAAACATAATGTATGTAAAATATACATGAAAAAGATGTTTTCTAGTGCTGGGGATCGATTTCAGGCCTAAGGAACAGACTTGAATTTCTTGACTTCACGGAGGTGAGCTTCCCCTTCCCACACAGTGCAACAGAGTTACCCAGACCGTGAGTTCCAATCCCAGTCCTGGCAGAAAAAAATGACACCTTCATACAATGTGACATCCAATTCTTAGATATTTCATTATGTCTCCATTTAATGAATATGATTGTTTAAATGCTTCATAAAGTGTTAGTTTAAAATTGATCAGAGTCCTAGGATATAATTGTGTACTATTTTATCCTAGAATCGTTCAAGAACTGCCCATTCAATCATGACATATATCATATTCCATTGGTATTCATATGGATAGGAATGGATTTCTTAGGATCTCCTGCCATTTGGAGGTGGCAGGAACAGGATTCAAACTGTGGGCTCCAGCTTCCACCATTTAATCCTCAGGATAGGGAACTCACAGGTCTGTCCAAGAACATCAGCAATACCAATGATTAGGCAGGCACCCATGGCTCTCAGTAGTTCTCCTTACTTACAAGTCTGTGATAGGAGGATCATGGTCAAAGTCACCCCTGTCCAACTTCAGTGCCAACAAAGTCAGAAGTAGAGTCGTGTGGCTCCAGAAGTTGAGGGCTAGCCTTGAGCAAAAGCAGCTCACAGACTGTGCCCAGATCCAGAGTTAAAGGTCCAGGACTGGCAACAAACAGACATACAGAACAATCTGTGCAGCCATCCAGCTAAAGCAGGTCACCATCGTGTCCCCAGCAGATTGGACAGAGTTTCCTTGGAAAGCAGCTGCTCTTATCTTGACTCCGCCCATTCTGCCTGCATCACAGTATTCTGGTCACACCCCCATTCTTTCATGGTTCTTTCTGAACAATGGGATACAAGAATGGCGGCCACACCTAAATTCCATGTTGCCCGGAAGATCCAGGATTCCCTCTGTTGGTTGACACCACTACCAACAGTTGAGGAAGGTAGAGGTGGCTAAGCGGTGAGCAAAAGACTCCAGGCGACTTTGGAGTAGAGTACAAAATTGACATCCTAATCAGTGAGTGGGAGAAGAGAGGATTTCCCAGAGCCTGGGAACGTGGCCAGCCCATATTTCCCATCCCAGCGCTCAGATGTCTGAAAGAACAAGACACCATGAGAAAGCTGTGGGGATGAACACCAGAACACCCGTAGAAGAATCCTCCTGACAGACCTGCAACATTCAAGAAAACAAAGAACATGAAAAAGGGAAGGATCCCCAAGACAAACACCATCGGGGAGCGAGATTCAATGGAGGGTCCGGCCAAAGGTGATGCCCACCATGGGCCTCCCGTACCTTTGGACACAGTCACAGCCACGAGGTTCCAGAATGTCAATGGTCCTGATACCACCAAGGATCTGCAGAGGTGCTACCGACACGTGGTGCCCACTATGGACACCAGCAAAAGAAGAAACCAGGCACCTCTGTGCCAAGATCCAACCACTGAAGCAGGAAAAGTCAGACTTGCAGGATCAATGGAAGAAAGAGAGGGAGAAGATAGCCCAGGTGAATGCAGCACCTAAAATGGAGCTAGAGATCCACAAGGCACCCATACAGAGGTTGGTTTCTGCAGAAAGCAATTTACAATGTGCACCCGCCTGCGTGCAGCAGGTGGTCAATGACACAGAAAGGGAGCACGAAGCTCTCACCAGCTGCCTGCAGGCCGCAGAGCAGTGCGTGGCAGAGCTGGAGATGTCGGCTTCTGTGGTTACTGATCACAGAATGAGACTGAAATGTTCTTTGAACAGCTGCATGAGGTGACCCTTCTGCTCAAGGAAGGCGAGAAGCTTCGATGACCTGGAGCAAGTGAACTCAAAGATACAGGAGAAGCTAGACGTGCTCTGGACAACAGGGAGAAAGGAATCTGCAAGTTCCAACAAGCACTGGTAGGGCATGAGGAACTGAAGAGACTACTAGACAATGTGAGCTGACTGGTGAGCACAGCGAATCTAGAGAGAGACACCTTCACAGAAGACCTGAGCATTGAGAGGTCCACGTGGAAGGAGGAGGCCCGGCAGCTGACCCAGCGGGTGAACCAACTGACCGAGGAGAAGGAGCGAGGGTTGAGGCAGGTGTTCAGCCTAGAGAACACTGGAAGAGCCATGGCCCATCTCAGGCTGAGTGGCAGTTGCAGGCCCAGGCCTACTGCACACAGATGGAGTTGAAAAACCTGGAGGAATAACTTCACATCCAGGTCCAGGAAAACCAGAGGTTCCATCTCCAGAATGCAGAGCAGCAGGAACAATTGTGCAGACTGGAGGAGAAGGCCAAGGATTGGCAGGAGACCCCCGAGACCCCATGAAGTGCATATGTATGTGACAGACAGCTGGAGAAACAGCTGTCCCTGCTGTGGGAGGCTCTCCACAGGGTGAGCAGTGAGGAGGAGAAGCTCGCTAGCATCCTGGACACAGAGCAGCAGGTGAAGAAACACCTGCGGGAACAGCTGGTCCACACAGAGGAGAAGAGAGAGAATGGAAAGAAGTGGCTGAGAGAGAAAGAAAGCCAAGCATCTCAGGACCAGCAGGACAGTCCCTGGCCCCGCTGCAGGAGCTCAGAGCCATCTATGAGTGCCACATCTCCACCAATTAGCGGCTGAGCTCCGAGAAGGAGGCCCTGCAACAGCACATAGAGAGGCAGACCTAACTCCTGGAGCAGCTGAAGAAAGTGCACAGCCCGACCAACTGGGGAGACCAGGTAGTGCCCTCAAAGTGGCAGGACACTCTCAAGTGCCTGAAAGTAATCAGATCACAGGAGGAGTGGCTGCAGGCCCAGCTGAGCTTCCTGGCATTCCCTGGGAAAGCAGAAGTCTAAAACCCTGGAGAAGCAAAAGGTGAGGAGTCGACTCCCCCCCACGTGACCATTGCAGAGGATAGAGACATTCCCCAAACCGAGAGGGACATGGATTTGTGAGCACGCTTAGTGGCTGAAATCCACAGGGGGAAACTCCTGCAGCAGGAGTGGCAGGCCTGCTGCAGGCACCAGGTTCACCTGGCAGCTCAGTGCCAGAGAAAGCTCGAGCCACAGGCCCTCCATCACTTGAGCTGGCACCACAGCTGTGTGGGGATGGGAAGTGGGACACGTGGGTATCCAAGAAGAAAATATACTTTGTCCACGACCTACCTGATAAGATGGACTTCCATAGTCCAGCGGGTGATCTTCAACATAGATGCAGCCAGCTGTCGGCACACATCACACTGTTGAGGAGTCCCTCATGGCATGTAAAGAGCAGATGTTCATTCTGGCTGAGCTGTGTCAGAAGAAACCTGAGCATGTGTACTATCTGTCCTCGGAGAAGATGGAGAAATGGAGAGCCGGCTGTGGGAGCCGTTGTCACTCGTCACAGGGGAAGACATGTACAACGGGCTCCAGATGCCAGCACAAGCTGAGCCTCCTGTCACTGCCGCCGCTTTGAATGACTCTAGGCTCCAGGGCAGGCGAAATGAGGGAGGAGCAGAAAGGTTTTAAAGAATTGCCACTTCAACACAGTGTGGAAACTACCAGAAGGGATATCAAGATTCTCAACCCCATAGAGGACTCCCCCACAAAGCACATCCTGCCGCAGCTGCCCCACATCCAGAGCCACCCACAGCTCACGGGCTCAGGTGAGGAACGGTCCTTCCCTTTCTTCTGTAGACTGATGTAGATGATGACTATGTGACATCATGATTCTCCAAAGCCTCAGCAGCCACCATAAGTAGGTGGCCAGGTGGCCTTTTCTCAAGCCTCCATCTGCTGGGTCATGGGAAGGGTAAACTGCGGGTCGGGTAGGGCAAAGGCTGCTGGAAGGTGACCTATATTCAAGGGACATCTAATGGTCTATTGGTGGCCAGGGAAGAGGCCCATGCTATGCTTATCACAAAGAAGAAATTGTTTTCAAAGGGAAAACAAGCCTCCAATAAAGATTTGTTCTTCCAGTCCTGGAGCTTGAACTCAGGTCCTGGTTACTGTCCCTGAGCTCTTTCTCTCATGGCTAGCACTCTACCACTTGAACCACAGGGCCACTTCTTGTTTTCTGATGGTTCATCGATGATAAGAGTCTCACACACTTTCCTGCTCAGGCTGGCTTTGAACCGTGATCCTCCAGATCTCAGCTTCCAGATTAGCTAGGATGACAAGCATGAGCCACCAGTGTCCAGCATTTGATACCTTTTGAAGGCATCTTGGCCAGTCTGCAAAAGGAGACCTAAAGGGCCTGGATAGACCTTGACCCAGTCAAGGAGCTGGATCGGGGAAGGCTGACCTTCTAGCCATTCTGTTCCCCAAAATTAAAGATGCCATGCGGTGTTGGATGCATCAAACACCTAGGCCAATAACCACCAGACTCAGTAGGGAAAAGGTAGAGAATACCCAAAGATTTCAGTGTAGATATCTTTGATTTTGCATGCATGTGGTGTGTGTGCATGTGTGTGTGTGTGTGTGTGAACTCAGGGCCAAGGCTCTATCCCTGAGTTTTCTTGCTCAAGGCTAGTGCTCTGCCACTTGAGCCACAGCCCCACTTGCTTTTCGATGGTTAATTGTAGGTAAGTCTCAAGGACTTTCCTGTCCACGGTGGCTTCAAAGCATGATGGGATCCCCAGGGAAACAAGAGTAAATACAACTGATACAATCCCTATGGTGGACAACTCCTGCCTCCTGATGGCTAGAGGTGGAACATGCGTCCCTCTGCCATCATGGAGGACTATCGTCCTCTAGAGTTCAATTTGGGGAAGTGACCAGGGACAACCTGACTTTCGCTCACCCTGAGTGATGATTCCACAACAGATCTGTTCCACCCTAGGTGAAGAGAGCTCCAGGAGGCCCTGCTCCCAGGGGCACAAGGAAGTGAGAAGTCAGCTCCCGGCCCAGCTAAGAGCCTTTGCCCATGGACACCCCAACTTGGCCTTCCTGATTACCATAAGGCCTGTCAAAGAACAACCCCCAAAAAACAAACCAAAATTGGATCTGTGAATCAAAGTGGTAGAGCTCTAGCATTGAACCAAAGAGTTCAGGGACAGGGGCCCCAAGTTTTTAGTTCAAGACCCCCAGCTGACCTTCCCCCATAAAACACACATTAGCTAAATGTGAACAAGTAGGATTTGTGAAGTGTTTCTGAATAATGATGATACTGCAGAAAGCACCCTAATTCTAATGACAGCAGAACTTGTGACATACAGGTATGTGCTGAGTCCTTCACAGGGTGCTGTTTTCTGAGTCTATCCCACATAGGGTGTTTTTTCTTAGTGTTCAAAAACCATTCTGTGTGCTGAGTCATCCCAAAGGGTGCTATGTTCTGAGTCCTTGAGAAGAGTAGGCTGTGCTGGATTTTTCAAAGGGTGCTGTGTGCTGAGTCCATTACACAATGTACTTTATGCTGAGTCCTTCAAAAGTGTGGTATGCTAATTCATAACAAATGGTGCTATGTGCTGACCCCTTGAGAAGGGAGGGACAGGTGATTTTTTTCAATGGGTGCTGTGGGCCCAGTCCTTTACACAGGGTACTTTTGCTGAGTGCTTCAAAGAGGGCTGTGTGCTGAGTTACCTCAATGGGTGCAATGTGCTGCATCCTTGAGAAGAGAGGATGAGGTGAGTGCTATATGCCGAGTCCTGTAGACAGTTCTCTGTACTGTCTTTCAAATATTGGTGTGTGTTGAGTTCTTCCACAAGGTGGTATGTGCTGAGTCCTTCAAAACTGTGCTATGTGCTGAGTTTTTCAAAGGGTGCTGTGCACTGAGTGTTTTACACAGGGTGCTACATATTCAGCCCTTCAAAGGGTGGTGTGTATGGAGACTTATCACAGGATGCTATGTGCTGAGTCCTGGGAAAGAGTGCTACGTGCTGAGTTTTTCAAAGTGTGCCATGCACTGAGTCCTATACACTGCATGCTATGGATTCCCTCCTTCAAAGGGTGCTGTGTGCTGAGTCATCCCAAAGGCTATTATATGCTAAGTCCTTCAAAGGGCACATTGTGCTGAGTCTTTTACTCAGGGTGCTTTGTGATGTTTTTTGAAGTATGCTGTGTGCTGAGTCATCCAAAAGGGTGCTATGTTCTGCGTCCTTGAGAGGTAGTTTTCCCCAACAATCTCTCTCAGTCTCTCAGTCTCTCAGTCTCTGTCTCTGTCTCTGTCTCTGTCTCTGTCTCTGTCTCTGTCTCTCTCTCTCTCTCTCTCTCTCTCTCTCTCTCTCTCACTGTGTCACTGTGCACATGTTTGATATGTGGAGTGGAGAGGCTTGGAGGAGAGTCTCCTCTTGTCGTGGGGCTGAGGGGAGATTCGATCCCCTGAGCAAGTGCTAGGGTTGGTGGGGAGTGCTGAGCTGAGGTGAGGCTGTAATTCCCATGGCCTGGAAGCCTTAGGGCCCAGTCAGGGCTGCTCTTGTGGGCAAGGGTAGGGGGTGGAGCCAAGGGGAAGAGGGGACTGGGCCAAGGGGAGGAGGAGGCAGGGCCCAGGGGCCTCACTGTGGAGGCAGCAGTGGCCAGGGTCTCACAGGGGCAGGTGCGCATGCGCAGAGGGTGTGAGGCGGCACGCGAGAGAAGTGGAGCTAGAGAGATAGCGGAGAGTAGAGAGGACAGGCACGAGGGGAAGTGGCTTCACATGCTCTGTTCGTGGATGAATAGAAAAATAGCCAAAATGAGAAAAAGGCAACAAATGTACAGCCAAGAAGAATGTCGTTAGAATAAAGGTAGAGGCAATAAAGGTGCAGCCAAGTGTATAGGAAGCCTTGAACCAACACCCCCTTCCTGCAGGCATGCTTCCATGAAGCTTATGCTTTGTCTGGCGTGAACTCTCACACAGATTCAGCAGGAGGTGACATGGAATTTCTTCCTTTTTTATTTTTTACTTGAAGCTCATGAATGTCTTGGTGCACAGAAGAGACAAATCTAAAGATCATCCAGAAAATGACTGGAAATATAAGAATAAGTATTGCGTGAATTGATCTGACAATGGCAATTATAATTATTATATGAATCCAATCCAGAGGACTGAGGGCCTCCACGTTATGCTTAAATAACGCTGCCAAAGATTGTAAATTTTTTACATCTGAATGAGCTTTACTAACTGCTGTAATTTTGTCCTGTAAAGCCTCCATAACATTAGAGATATCTTTATCTATCCAAACTCCTAACAAATGATTTTTGGTGGCATTCCAATTAAAAGAAAAGTTATATTTTAGAGCAGTAACACAGATATATTTAAAACTAACCTGACATTTAACTGAGAGTTGTGTTTTTAAATTTTGAACTTCCTGACCTATAGACAGAACCACTTCCTCCAGAGCATTTATTTTCATTTCTAACTTTTTATCTATAATTTATTTTTTTACTAGGGCTAATGAAACATTTTTGCTTAAATCAGTAACAAAATGAGCAGTGTTTACTTCATTTACTAAGGCTGCTGTAGAAATCGCTAAAGAGCTAATTATTGTTATTAAAGCACTTATTCCTAAAATCAAGGCCGCAACAAAGCGTTTTGGCTGCAACATAATATCCAGAGTTTTCAACATTTGTAAAGCAGAATTTTTAAACCAAGGGTCATTTTATAGATCTACACGTAACATTACATACGAAGGTCTTTTTAAAATAAAAATTACAGAATATATTTTACCCAGAGAAGAATTAATACAATTAGTAAAAATAAAATCCTTACAGCTAATATAATAAGATTTTCCTTGCTTAATAATGATTAAATTATCTAGTTTTCCAGCTAAAATTCCCATAGGATAACCCACACATGCTCTTACCCCAATTGCAGTTCTCTTAGTTTCTTTGGGCTTTTTCAGTAAAATCATGTTTTTTGCTGCAAAAAGTCTGAACAAATCCAGCTGAATGCCCGTTTTATTGTGAAAGGGAGAGTGACTCACCAAAATGGAAGCTACCCACCCTGGAGTGAGCCATTTTTTCAGGGGTTCCTCGTGCATATCAGGAGCATAGCCATTAAACTTTGATGAATTATGTTTTAAGTAGGAGGCATAATCATAATCGGGGTTAGCAATGGAAAAATCAAAAATACTATCTGGTGCCCAATGGGGTTGTAAAAAAGAGGCCTTTTGAAATCCACATTCCCACCATTTTGGTGAGGTAATTAATGCATCCCCAAACTGATCCTTGTCATGATATTTTTGTAGGCAGTTACCTAAATGTATATACCTCTTGGGAATGAAAAAGGATTCATTATAAGTATGAAAGCCTAATATCATCATGCCAATTTCCCACATCAATCTTCTTTGAACTTTTATCATTGGATTGAAAAAGGGCATCAGTAAAAAAAGTTCTATAGTTTATAGGCGAACACCCAGGGAGATTTTCTCCTGATAGCGTTATACAAATTGGAGTGGTATCTGTCATTCCTTCATAATTAATTGTTTGAGAAGTCATATGAGAATTAGAATAGTCCTCCAAACCCCCTAGCAGGTCACTATTATTTGTCATTACTTGTATTATATCTTCATCCCTCCCATCCCACGGGATATAGAAGATGAGGATTAGGTACATATGCCCAGTATTGTTCTCCTGAAACAGAGACTGACTGCACAGCAATAATGGCAAGCATAGCAAGAAACATATTTTCAACAGTGCTAGTCTTTCCCGTAGAAACCACAATCTCCTCCGCAGAATGGGTGAGCTTCTTAATTTGTTCCCAGGTTGGTGGTTGAGCTTCTTTTGTTGTCTTTGCCTGTTGAGGAGAAAGGTGAAAACTTTTGAGTTTCTGCATCGTTTTCTTCATTTGCATCTTCTGGGTTTTTTTTTTGTTTTTTTGTTTTTTTTTTTTTGCTGGGTTTCTCTTATTTTTGTAGGGGCACACGAGTCGGTTGAGATTCCAGATGGGTGACTCGGCATCCTGTGGAAACACACATGTATACCTTCTTCCCGAGGTGATTAATACATCAGGCCCTTTCCAGGTGCCTGTGAGCAAATCTTTCCTTTTAACTTTTGGCTGAACTTTAAATCCAATTTCGCTCCAATGTTTTTGCATAAGTCTAAGTTTTTGGTCATTAGTATTAAGGTGACTAATTACAAATAAAGCATGATGGTTTCTCTAGTTAATAAGTCAGCCATCATATTTCCAAATGAAAGAGGTGGGAAACCACCATCTATTCCCTATAATGTAAGCTGGACTAAACTTAGTCATAACTGTTGTGGGAATCTTTCTTTTCCTTTTATTATCAGAGGTCCCTTTTTCTATAACTCTCTGTGCTTTTGGGATAACTCCTTCTGGTTTAGTTTAATCCATTAATTCTGTCTATTGTAACATATCTGGAAATTTTATATTTCTATATTTACTATGAGGGAGCCGCAAAACTGCTTTTGAATTTGCAGGAGTTTCTGGAGGCAGCGTCCCATCAGATGATATATTGATTGGGGAATTGTCCACATCTAATCTTTGGTCCTAGTCTTTATTATTTAGAGAAGCCGTCTCTATTGGACTGGAAAGAAACAACATGCTCTGTTCGCGGATCAATAGAAAAATAGCCAAAACAAGAATAAAGACAGCAAATGTACAGCCAAGAAGAATATAGTAAGAATAAAGGTAGAGGCAATAAAGGTGCAGCCAAGTGTATAGGAAGCCTTGAACCAACACCCCCTTCTGCAGGAATGCTTCCATGAAGCTTATGCTTTGCCTGGCATGATCTCTCAGGGAGACTCAGAAGGAGGTAATGTGGCAGATGGGGTCTGCTCTTAATCATGCAATAGATGTGGGATAATGAAACAAAACATGATTCTCTTTCATCATTACCCAATCTCCATGATGAAGGGAATCCTTCACTCTATTCAGTTTTGCAGCTGGGGAAAATGAGGCATGGAGAAGCCAGGTGATCTACTCATGACCCCCAGCGCACAGGAAGCTTGGCCTGACTTCCCTGCCATGCTCCCTAGGACAGTGGGTGCTATGCAGTCCACTTCTTATGGTGGGAAATCCACTGCTTGTCAGTCGTGGGGCTTGAACTCTGGGCCAGGACACTGTACCCAAGCTCCTCAGATCAAGGCTAGTGCTCTAGCACATGAGCCACAGAATCACTTCCGGTTTTCTGGTGGTTCTTTGAGGATAAGAGTCTCACAGACATTCCTGCCTGGGCCAGCTCTGAACCATGATCTTCATATCTCAGCCTCCTGTGTAGTTAGGATTATAGGCCTGAGCCACGGGCACCCGGCATTAAGTGTAATTTTGGCCTTATTTCTCTCTCTGTCTCTCTCTCACACAGGAACTGGTTGAATGGGTGTTGGAGGAGGTGGCCCAGCATCCCTATCTGGCTGGAACCCAAGGTGGTCCTTTCATTCTGGATGTGGGCTGTGGGTCAGGAGCTGTGTCCATCACCCTGTTGAACCAGCTTCATGAGGTAAGCCCCTCTGTGCACTGGGTGGACCATGATGGTTATGCATTGTCCATCCCATGAGTCCTTCCCCAAATCCCTCTGCAAGACCATTGAAAGAAATTGGATGAGGAGGCATTGTCCCCCTGCCCAGCACTATCCTGGGCCTCTGACCTTCACCCTCACCTATCTGGTCAGACCCTGGTTATAAGACAATGAAAACACTCAGTGTCTACTATCCTTTGCTAGTGTGTGTCATTTCAGTTAGGGGGGCGGACTGCAGAAGAAAGACCCTAGACCTGAAACCTCTCGGGGGACGTTTGTTCTTGTGACAGAGCCCAGTCATTGCTGTGGATAAGGAGGAAGCCACCATCAGACTGACCCAGAACAATGCTCAAAGATAGGCAGGCTGTTAAAGTATCAAACACACTCATGTCTGCTTCCCACTCCCAACTATGGGGTGCAGTGTGGGTGGCTCAGCCCTGGGCATAAGGGATTATAAATGGATGGTGGCAGTCAGGAGCTGGTGGCTCCTGCCCATCATCATGGCTATTTGGGAAGCTGAGGTCTGATGGTCGTGACTCAGAGCCAACCCGGGCAGGAGAGTCCGTGAGATTCTTATCTCCCAAGAACAACCTCTCCCTCAAAACCCACACACACAAAAAGGCAGATTTGGTGTTGTGGCTCAAGTGTTAGAGCCTCAACCTTGAACAAAAGAAGCTCAGAGATAACCTGAATCCAAGCCCTAGGACTCACAAAATAATAATAAAATAAATGAACTGTGTATACCTTTTATCTGACGACCAAGACAGATGGATTCAGTCTTCTCGCTGGTTCCTGTAGCCAAAGGTAAGGGGCTTCCCTTGATGTTCCCCAAAACTTCTCTTTCTCTCCTTTATCTGCCCAGGTTCAGTTGCAGGGCATAATTCGGATCATCCCCCTGGATGTGACCTTAGGTACCCTCCCCCATTCGCCTTCCTTGGGGTGACTATCCTGGATGCACTCCCTGCTGGAAAGATGATGAACCAGAGAGATGGGGGTAGGTATCCCCGACAAACTCCCACATACCCACACCCACACCCCCACACACACCACTAGGCTTACTCAGACTAGCCTTTTCCAAAGACCCTTTATCTCCTTGGATTAACTGACCTAGGAGAGGATCTTGATCCCCTGAAACTGATTATTTTAACTTGGGCTTGCTAGTTGAAACGGGAGCAAAAAAATAAAAGCCTTTGTTGCCCATCACCCGGGGCTAAGGCTCACACTGTCATCCTAGCTACTCAGGAGACTGAGATCTGAGGATCACAGTTTGAAGCCAACCATAAGCTAGAAAGCCTGTGAGACTCTACTTTCCATGGAACCACCAAAAAGCCTGAAGTGGAGCTCTGGCTCAAGTGGTAGAGCCCCAACCTTGAGCACGAAAATTCAGAGACAGCTCCCAGATCCTGAGTTCAACCCCACACAAGGAAATGGCCCCGTCTTCTTGCCCACAGACTGCCTGAGCTTCGAGGGCCCTATCTCGGAGTGTGTAAAACACCTGTCCCTGGGTGGTGTATCAGTGCCTTCTGAAATCCGGTGGTGGAAGCGAGCCCTTCCCCTTTGTGCATTCTCAACCCAAACTGGACGGAAGGCAGCATGTGATAAGGCCAGAAGCCTGCAGAGCAGAGAGGTTCCAGCTCTGCCAAGGTGATCAGAATGGGCTTTTAGAGGCATCACTTGAAAAGAGGGTCTTGCTTAACAAGGAGAAGCAGACAGGAAGCACAGAGAGCAAAGTTGCAGCAGATGATGGACAACATAGCAGAGCGTGTTCATTTCCAGCCAGGACTGTTGGTGAGAAATACAGTAGAGATGTGTGAGACTGTCTGGAGACAGGCCCGATGGGTCACAGAAGAACAGCTATGCAGGGCTGGGATTGTGTCTTAGAGGTAGAGGGCTTGCCTAGCATGCAGGAAACCTTGGGTTTGATTCCTAGGTCCTGCATACACAGAAAATGTCAGCAGTGGCACCGTGGCTCAGGTGGAAGTGCTCACCTGGAGCCAAAGAAACTCGGGGATACCACCCAGGCCCCAAGGCCAACCCCAAGGGCTGTCAACATAAAACAGCTCTACAAGGGACCTTGGTGACCAGTGGATGGCTATGTCCTGTAACTCTTAATAGATCATGCATGCTTTGTGTTTCCTTCTTTGACAGAAGTGAGCTAGACACTCCTTCTGCCCTGGACACCCCGGGACGCATTATCAGCAACCCTCCCAACATCTTCCACTGGGACATGGAACAGCTGGCCCCAGAAATTCTCAGGTACTGGTTGGTTGGGGCAGGGTGATACAGGGAAGGCCCCAGAACTCCTAATGGGTCTGATCTGCCCTGGACGACCAGGCCATCCATAGGAGGCAAATGGTAGCTTAGACAGGGCTAGTGATGTGGAGGGGGCCCTTTAATGCCCATGGCCCCACCCAGATTCTGAGCCTTCCTTTGCTGTCCCTGAGGGAGGTAGAGGGGTGTTTAGGTGGTAGCGTCTAGAGGAGGACTAGCTGGAAATTCTGAAGGACTAGACACCTTTGGCCATGTGCTGGTGGCTCACACACCTGTCATCCCATGCCTGTCATCCTGGCCACTCGGGAGGCTGAGATCCAGAGGATCTCATTTCCCAGACCAGGCAGGAAAGTCCCACCAGAGCCTCATCTCCAATCTGCAACTGGCAGTTGTACTGTGGCTCAAGTGGTAGAGCACTGGCCTTAAGGAAAATTAGAATTCAGGGACAGTACCGAAGCCCCGAGTTCAAACCCCGCAACCAAAAATCAAAGAAAGGAAGGAAGAAAGAAAGACAACCCTTCCTTGCTTGCAAGAGATGTTGAAGTAGTGAGGTTGCTGTGGTTGGGAGACCAGGTGCTGGCCTCACTGTACAGACATTTCTAAGAACTCCCCAGGTTTGGCCCAGTGTGAAACCACAGTAGGATGGGTGGTGCCTTACCAAGAACTCCATAGGTCGTGGCCTGTGGCAGGCAGGGAATGGGTGAATGGGAGCAGGGGTGGGATATTAGGGTCAATTATATGCTCTCCATCCATGGAAGAATGGTTTTGGATGCTGGTGTCAAAGACTGAACTGAAGGGTTGCATGTGGTTTGTGGCCTGACCAGATGGGTTTTCCCTGGGTCTAAGAAGGTGGCTGAAGCCAGGCGCCGCTGGTGGCTCACACTGTGTCATCCTAGATACTCAGGAGGTTGAGATCTGATTGATGATCGTGGTTCAAAGCCAGCTTGGGAAGGAAAATCTGTGAGACTTTATCTCCAGTGAACCACCAAAAAGCCAGAAGTGGCACTGTGACTCTAGTGGTAGAGGGCCCACCTACAGCTGAAGAGCTGAGGGATTGTGCACAGGCCCAGAGTTCAAACCCCATGACAGACAACCAAAAATAAGGTAGCTGAGATTTCTGCATAGTGGTGTGTACATTTAGGAAATTCCAGGCTGTGTTATGAGCCATTCCAGATGTGTGAGAGGCCATGAATTTTGTCTACAGTTGGTCTGAGGATAGTAGTGCCATCTTCTTGGGGGTGGGATGTTCAGGTTGCTCAGGGACTTCTGAGGCCTTGGGCTACGTGTGTGTGTGTGTGTGTGTGTGTGTGTGTGTGTGTGTGTGTGTGTGTGTGTGTGTGTGTGTGTGTGTGTGTGTGTGTGTGTGTTTCCCTCTTCTTTCTCTGTCCACATTCTGGGTCCCTGTTTGACTCTTTCTGCCTCAGATGGTGCCCCTCTTCCATGCCGACCTTGTCCTTTAGCCCCCTATCAAGGTCAACATTGAGTCCTAAATTGCCAGAGGCCTGCATTTCAGCTTTACTTTGAGACCCAAGTCTGGCCTGTCCAAATCTTTGGGTACCTCCAGGGGATTCTGGGCCAGCAGGGCCGGCTGGCATAGGCTCTCCCCTACCTCTGGGGGTCCTTAGTCCTGCGATGACCTGTTCTTTTTCTCAGCTGCGCCTCTGGCTGCATGTCCTCTCGTCATGCTGGCCGTGGAATGGAGGAAAGGGGGTTTCTGGTGGCTCTGGCCAACTTGAGCTTGATAGCTGACTGAAGGCTGCCCAAGCAAGGAGGGTCCGGGGATACATGGGAGGTGAGGCCAAAGTGGCTTGGAAGTATCCGTTGGTGTCTAGGAAATGTCAACGTAACTTTTCGCAGGAAAGTCTATCTTCCTGCCCCAGCTTGGCCTATCAGGTTGTTCTAGACAATTCTGGATGCCCAGAATACAGAGGCACAGACTTTAGATTCTACATACAGGGAACTGGGGCATGAGAAACTGGTATGGCCAATACCTCAATGTTCTGGGGCATTAGCCTTGACCTGGCTATGCTCCTCTTGTTAAAAGTTCTCTTAATCCAGTGCTGGCCACACACCAGCCACTTGTGGCAGTGCTATGAAAGTGGTATGAATGGAAGTGAGATCAAGGGTGACCGAAATCTGGATTTATGGCCTGATTGGGGGTGAGGTGGAGACAAAGGATGTCTGTAAAAAGAATCTTAGAGCTGGAACTCAGGGTCTAGACATTTTCCCTGAGCTTCCTTTGTTCAAAGCTAAACATATGCCACTTGAACCACAGCTCACTTTTCATCTTTTTTAGTAGTTTACTGGAGAGAAGTGTCTCACATACTTTCCTGCCTGGGCTGGCTTCAAGCTGCCATCCTAAGAGCTCAACATCGTAAGTAGGTAGGATTGCTGGTATGAACCATTGGGACCTGCTAAGGATGTTGTTGTGTGTGCTTTTTTGTGCATGAGTGTGTGTGTATGTGTGTGTTCGTGTGTCTACCAAGGCTTGAACTCAGAGCCTATGTGGTATCCTTTAGCTTGTTTGCACAAGTTTGGTGCTCTACCACTTGCACTACAGCACACATCAGCAACCAGCAGCCTCTGACTGTGTCTGGGCCATAGCAGTAAGTTCCATGGGACCTGCCCCTCCATCCGTGCACAGGACCACAGGACCAAGGGAAATGTCACTATGGATGCTCTTTTGTAGTCGGCCTACGACTGAAGACCTTCATTGGACCTCAAGCACTGGTGAGCCCTGGAACTCCAGGGATAGTGAATGCTACAAGCACCAGCCAGCCGGCTGTGGATTCCTGAACCCACAAGTCTTTCATGAGCCCAAGTCAACACCCACAGGAGGTGTGCCTGACAGATTTGCACTCTTGTGATATCTACGTGAGTAGGCTTTACCTGCCATGCCACCTTCTGCCCCTCCTGGCCCAGAACCGTGGTCTGAGACATTGATTTACTGCTCAGACCCACACTGCACCCATGACAGATTTCATTCTGTTGAGCCAGACAATGACCTCCATGCCTCAAGGCTGGACACTTCTCTGATAATGTGGCTCAATCTGTAGGCAAAAGCCTCCAAATGGGCTGCTCTCATGACTTGTAGGATACCTAGACATTGGGAGAAACTCAGGGGCCCACTGGAAAATACTCTGCTTAGAGCCACAAAGTGAGATCCAAGCAGGCCAGGTGTTGGTCATGGGTTGCTGTCACCTAGCTTCAGCTTACCACTTGAGCCAGAGGACCACTTCCAGGTTTCTGGAGTTTCAGAGTTCCCAGACTTTCCTGCCTGGGCTGGCTTTGAACCGCGACCCTCACATCTCAGCCTCCTGAGGAGCTAGGAGGACAGGCATGAGCCACCAGTGCCTAGCTGACTTGGCCTTTCACAACAGTGGACTAGGAGCTCCTGAAAGCTTTTCTTTATTTTTTTTGCCAGAACTGGCCTTGAAATCAGGGCTGGGTTCCGGTCTCCTAACCTTTTCCCTCGAGGTTGGCACTTTACCACTTGAGCCATAGTGCAATTTCTGGCTTTTGGTAGTTCACTGGCAAGAAGAGTCTCACTAAGTTTCCTCCTCTGAGCTGGCTTTGACCCACGATCTCTGAACCCAGTCTCCTGAGTAGCTAGGATTTACAGGAGTTGAACCGCTGTTAACATTGGGCTAGAAGCTTTTCTTAAGCAAGAGTTCTTCCCTGCGTTTGCCCTGACTCTTCAATGCAAAGGATGCCTGAGTGTAAGGAGCTGTGAAAAATAGACTTCCAGCCACAAGAAATGTCGGGGATCCATGGTGAAAAGTCAAGCTAATCTTCCCCCTGGGCCTCATTCTGGGAACCCATCCTCTTCCCTACCAGTGACTCAAGTACAAACCTTGACCCAGACTCGCATGTCCTGCCAGATTTGTCTGAAGCCACAGAACCTCCATTCCACCCACACCACCTGCTCTACACCACACCTCAGGACCTTTTCCCATGTTGTACCTTCTGCATGAGGCTCTCTATCCTGTTTCCTGCCTTAGAACTTCTGTGGAATTTTGGCACTGGTTATATCACCGGTTGGAGCAAGTCTTCCCTTCCTTTTTCCCTCGAGAGATGGAAATTGTGCAGGCTAACTGGCAAATGCTCTATCTTGGTGTGTGTGTGTGTGTGTGTGTGTGTGTGTGTGTGTGTGTGTGTGTGTGTGTGTGTGTGTGTGTGTGTGTGTGTCTGTGTGTGTGTGTGTGTGTGTGTGTGTGTGTGTCTGTGTCTGTGTCTGTGTCTGTGTCTGTGTGTCTGTGCCAGTCCTGGGGTTTGAATTCATGGCCTGGACACTATCCCTGAGCTTTTGTGCTCAAAGCTAGCACTCTACTCCTTGAATCCCAACTCTACTTCTGGCTTTTTGGGTGTTTAATTGGACAAAATTGTTTCATATAGGCTTTCCTGCTTGTAATTGTGATCTTCAGAATTTAGCCTCCTGAGTAGCTGAGATTACTGAGGTCAGCCACAAGCACCTGCCCTCTACCTCTTTCCTCTAACCTTGGCCCTCCTGAGTCCCAGAAGAATATGTCTCACCAGGCTCCCTTTTATTTTTTGCCATTGTTGGGGCATGAACTCAGGGTTTGGGCAGGTTCCTTAGCTTCTTTTGCTCAAGGCTAGTCACAGTGCCACGTTTGGCTTTTTCTGTTTCTGTGGTACTGAGGAATTGAACCCAGGGCTTCGTGCATACTAGGTAATCACTCTACCACTAAGCCATATTCGAAGCCCAAGGCAGACTTGTAACAGGAGTTATGAGGGTGGGATTTATTGGCTTACCCTTTGGCATAGAAATCGCTGACTATTTCATAACTTTGCTAAGATTTGGGACCAGTCAATGACTCGGCAATGAGGAATGATGAATGAGTGAGAGCCACCAGGCCCTAGAAGCTTAGGCTCACATCCCACAGAGGGATGGAGAATATAGATCCAAAAACTTGGATCACTCCTGGAGGCAGTGGCAGGCTGCTAGGTGTCCCAATGGGACACCTCAGCTAGAACATAATGCATCCATTGCACACAGCAGCCCAGGCAAAGCCTTCGGGGATTCAGTTATTAAATGACAGAGGGATGCTTTGTTCAAGCTGCCGGCTGATACTTAGTACTCTCTGAGGGCTTGTCCCAGCCGGCCCAGGTTGGGGCGGCTGGGTATGGGCAACCTGCTGAATGCCCATCATCCATACATCATCCATCCATACACAGAGACATGGACTTACTGCTCCCTTTTTTTGAGGGGGGGTACAGTTGTGGGGTTTAACTATGAGCCTAGCTCCTTTTGCTCAGGGGAAGCACTCTGCAACTTGAGCTACAGCCCCACTCATGGAGTTATTTTTTTCATGTGATCTCTTAGAAATAAGAGTGTTGCCAACTTTCCTGCCCTGGCTGAATTCAAATTGGCATTCACTACATCTCAGCTTCCTGAGGAGCTAAGATTACAGACAGAAGCCGCTGACACCTGGGTTTCTTTTCTTCTTGTTCTTTTTTTAATCGTGGCAATCTGAAATCTTCAAGGTGTCATTCCAATGGTTTGCATTCGAAGTAAACTACCCAGTCCTGGAGATCAAATGCTAGGACTGCTACCCACAAATGGAGGGAGATCCTGACAAACTCATTCCTATTTTTGTGAATGCTAATGGAATGTTATAAAAGAAATAATTACATTTGCAGTTAATGCATGATTCTATTTTAGAATGCCACGCAAATATTATTGGATTTATGTCTTCCATTCTAGCACCATAATATGATTCCCGAAATGGAAGGATATTGACTAATTTTTAATTAATGTTTTTATAAGTATTCTACCATGATACTTCATTAAATAGTGGCATAATGTAATAACTAATTATTGGTAATAATATACATAATTGAATATCCTCACATTCCCTCTTTCTCTCTCTCTTTCTCTCTCTCTCTCTACACACACACACACACACACACACACACACACACACACACACACACATACATATTTATTCATGAAGAAGCCAATTTGACAAATTTTTGTCTTTTCTGTGAAAGTACGATGTATAATCCATATGCAAATATAATCTAGATGAAATGATGTAATAAATGAAGTGTTATATGTATAATACATAAGGGTATTAACAATAAGGGTAATAATAAATAAGGGTAATAAACTTTATACACATTAAACCCATGTATGTAAATAGATCTCATATAAGAATATTATGCTGAGGCTTTAATTCAAACCCTGGGAACTGGTCTGAATTTCTTGTCTTTAAAGTCAGTGAGCTTCCCCTTTACCCACAATGCTACAGAGTTACCCAGACCCTGAGTTCAATCCCAGGCCTGCCAGAACAATGATGCAAATTGCACGCCAGAGCCTTATTATTTATTTATTTATTTACTTACTTATTTGCCAAGCACGGGGCTTGAACTTAGGTCTTGGCAACTCTTCCACAGCCAACCCTGGGTTCCTAGGACCAGAGTTCAAATCTCAGAGCTGGCAAAAATAATAAGGAAAAGGATAAAATTGAGAAGTTCAAGAAAGTGGTTTTACTCTTTTTTCCTTTGAATTGTAACCATCCTGGGTCTAAATGACAAGGCCCAGAAAGTACACATGATCTTGGACTGGGGATTTGCATTAATGATGTGGAGAATGAAGGAAGGAGAATGGACTGGAAGAAGTAGAAGAAGGGCCTTCAAATCTGACAGAGAGTCAAAAACCTACTCCCTAAGACCAGAGAGTAGGGTTTTTCTACTCTGTTCCTCCCCTCTCCCCCATGAAACTGGCTCTCTATTCTTAACGTAAAGATACACTGAGGCTCCCTTCACCTGAGGGAAAAAGGTTAATTAGTCATTGTTTGAAGAGGCTGAGAAAAGCCTGACCCTGTTGTAACTCTAGCAAATGTTTGAGGTTTCCTTTTGCAGGCTATGCCTGGAATGAATAAAGTGGTTTTACAGCTCACTTCACTGTTGAGTTTGTACATTCTGCCTCCTAATCCTGCAGGCCTAGGTCTCTTCACCTAGCCCGGCTTTTGAAATTGTTTTTTGTCCTTCAAATTCAGTGTTACACTGGAGTTCTTCCTGCTAACAGGGCTAAGGCTTGGATCCTGAGAACTTCATTTGAACCCAGGATGGGAAAATAATATTTCTTTCCTGTTTCTATAGCTTGAGAACTCTAAGAACATTTAGAGTGCAAGTAACCTCTCATCACCAAGGGAAACACAGGAAGCTCTTGAACATCTGACCTTTCAGAAGTGGAAGTCAGAGTGTCGTAGACTTTCCTGCCCTGGCTGGCTTCACCCTGTGATCCTGACACCTCAGTCTCCTGAGCTAGAGTGATGGGCCTGAGCTACTGGTGCTGTGCTAGCTTCAGAACTGTAATGACATTGACAATATAAGTCAAGTGCTTATCACAAAGGGCTTGGGGAGCATATTATGCCTTTCAACATTGGACCTTTCAGAACCCAGTAGGACACAAGGTTATAATGATAGAGTCTGAGAGGCTGGGCATATGGATCTGCTATACTTGAACCTTGAGCCCTGACTCCAACTCTGGTGTATATCAATGTTCTTTTTCCAGAAAATCTTCTCATAGTTAGCAAATAGAAAAAGTACTTTGATTATCCCTCACTCTTTTTCCAGTTGTTTTTTTCATACTGAAGCCTGGGTGCTCTCCCTGCACCCTTCAGCTCAAGGCAAACACTCTACCACTTGAGCCACAGTGCCATGTGAGGTCTTTTGGTGATTCATTGGAGATAAGTATCTAACAGGCTTTCCTTGTGTAGGCTGTCTTGGAACTGTGGTCTGAGAAGCTAGGGTTTCAAGAATTCCCCACCAGCAACTGGCCTATTGTTTTTGCCAGTCCTGTGGCTTGATCTAAGGACCTGGGTACTGTCTCTGAGCTTCTTTTTCTCAAGGCTAGCACTCTACCACTTGAGCCACTCCACAGCTTCTGGGTTTTTCTGAGTATGTGGCACTGAGGATTCAAACCCTGGCATTCATGCATGCTCAGCAAGCTCTATACCACTAAGCCACATTCACAGCCCCACCCTTACAATTTTATCCCACAACTTGCCTATCCTCAAGAAAAGGCTTCTGAGTATAAATCATCTAAAGGAATCCCTATAGTAAGTTGTCAAAAGATAACTAAGACAAAGCTCATACTTGGGAGAGACTCTAAACATGTGATGACAGTGACTAATGCCTCCATTTAATTATTTATCATGTTTCAACATTTAATAAAGTATTAATGAATAACAAGTCAATGACCTGATTTATTGTGTATAATTTTATACTAGATGTACAAAACATAATAAATATTATGTGTATAATAATACTAAATACAATAAACTATACAATGAATAAAATACATACAAAATCAATAATTATAATAATCAATATATAATATGCATGCATATGTACATATATATCATATTTTACACATATATAGAAATATTTTTTACATTGAAGGGCCTCAATGCAGGCCCTGGGTACTCTAGCTTGAATTTCTTTTCCTCAAGGAGAGTGAGCTTCCCCTTCACCAATAGAGTAAAGAGTTACCCAGACGATGAGCTCAAATCCCTTCAATTCCAGAAATACTGGCTCCAAGTCCAAGACAGTAACTTAAAATTTTTAATGGAAGCACTTATGTTTATTCAGTTCCATACTGAACATTAAAAAAAAACCAATGTAGAATTTTGTACAGTTATTCAGATATCCTTCCCTTACCCCCAAAGTGCTTCTTTGAGCACTACATTATTTATGTATGTTTTTTATTGTAAAAATGTTGTACAGAGGGGTTACAGTTACATTAACAAAGTAATGAGTACATTTCCTATTAAGCATTGTTGCTTCCTCCTTTGTTCTCCTCCTACCTGTTTGATCTTCATCTGTCCCGCGGAAGATGGATGGGGTCCGTGGAAAGGTAAGTGTGTTGCTGGCCCATTCGCCAG
This sequence comes from Dipodomys merriami, assembly GCF_024711535.1. Lineage (NCBI taxonomy): Eukaryota > Metazoa > Chordata > Mammalia > Rodentia > Heteromyidae > Dipodomys > Dipodomys merriami. Next base: position 3,475,066 of record NW_027206490.1, on the reverse strand, counting down.
CCTCCTGTAGTCCCGGAGACAGATGCAGCAGGGAGTCAAGTCAAGCAGGAACTCGTTTATCACCATGCAGCAAACAATTTTTAAAGCAAAAAACCGTGTGGCATGGAAGGGGAAGAAAAGGAACCAACCAATCACTGTAGAGGTCACCCTATCATGCACCTAAGCTTTCTATACTTTCCCTGCTGTCTTTCGAGCTATTCAAGTACAGACGTCACTTTGCCTGGTTGTGGTACACAGTCAGATTTTAACATAAACAACTCCGACTCTGCCCACTCAACTGCCTCTCAGCGCCACCTTTGCTCTCCATGTACCCTACAGATTCCTCCTTTTTGTTTTAATGGCAAACCCACCTCTTGCTGAGGTTCAGGTCAGGGCACCTCTTATGAGGTTCGCCCAATTGGCACCTCCTCTTTCCGTGGTTCACCTAAAGTATGGAGTAATCTTCAGCACTGAGCTTATCATGATAGACACGGAGAGCCATGCGTTGGATCTCTTGGGCTCCATCCTTTTCGATATAACCGCAAGGCCCACATCCTGCTCATCTTCCAGTTAGTTAGTTAGTTATCCTTTTTCCCTCCTCAGTAAAGTTAATAAACGTCAGCCCCACCACAGTTAGAAATGTCTGAAGCAGTTCGATTACTTCTGGGACATATATAAAGTCACTATCTTATAAGGTTGACCTCTTTAAAGCATGGGAACAGCCTGGATATTGGGGGTACCACACATGAGGCACAGTGCATCCTCGTGGGCCCCCACACTCAGGCCATCCTTGGTAAAGGGGGTCTCAATCTCCAACATCCCAGGATCCTCTAGCCAGGTCAAAGATGTCAAAATGAAGCTCAGGTCACCAGGTCGAAGGGACAGCTTCTCTTTTGGTGCTGTTGATTTCTCCATTTGATCACTGCCCAGGTCACGCATTGAGGTTGATGTGGATTCCGTAGGGCCATTGCCAGGACTAGGAGGGTCAGGACAGCCAACAGCTGGAGTATCACCATCTGTAATTGTTAAAGAACGCAAGAGCTTCTCAAGGGCTGATTGCCCTTGGGGATGGATAGTAATTATCTTTTTAGCTTTCCCTCTTTTAAAGACAAGCCTCGACCAGCATAGCCGTTTTACTTTCCTTGTTGGTTAGTTTATCATTGGGCTTCTTCCTGTATAGAAGAAATGGGTAAAACTTAAAGTTCCTGGCTGGGATCCAAATGGGGGCTGTCTCCCCTATGGGAAAAACATATCTGAATCCCCTGCCCATGATAACTAGGGGGTCCGGTCTGCTCCATTGTTGTGTCAGGGGGGTCCTTCCACCTGACTTTCACTTGAGGCTTAGGATTTAGTTGTCCCCAGTGCTTCTGAAACCTGGATTCAATTGCCCCTTTTGAAAACTTTAAAGTGTTAATGGTAAACAAAGCTATCTGTAACTATATATGGGGGTTAACTCCCATTTCTTTCTATAATTGCTTGGCCTTGGAGATTATAAGGATTTTCTGTATGAGTAACATGCCATCTGTCAAAAAACTCTGACATTGGTTTACTAACAAAACAATGTCCATTATAGCTTTAACTTGTGCTAGTAGACCCAAGGTGGCAAAGCATTGAAGAAAATGTGCTTCTGAATGTTTAGTTCTTTCTCCTGCATGTGCTGTAGCCCAACATGCTCCTGAATAGGTATCTATAGAAACAAATATATATTTAAGCTTACCAAAGGCTGGAAAATGAGTCACATCAGTTTTCCAGAGGACATTGGGTTTGAGGCCTCTGGGATTTACCCCTGGTGGTTGTAGCGGGGATACTTTTAAGAAGGGCTGGCATATTTTACGGGTATGTACTATCCTTTTGAGGTCCTTTACAGGAATCTGAGGAAATCTATGTTGAAAACCTCTCCAATTATTGTGGGTTAAATCATGTAAACGGGTGGCCTCTTGTAACATTAAAGCTTGTGGACCAGTAGCTAACTGGTCTGTCCAATTATTGCCCATGGATAAAAACCCAGGAAGTTTTGAATGCCCTCTCAAATATTGAATATGAATAGGGGCTCCCCATCCATCTAATAGGCCCTTAAGGGTGTCCAAAATGGGAAAATAGGGTTTCCATCCAGCTTAATATGTGCCTGGGGAATATGAGGGAGCAAGTTAATCATATAAACTATCAGAATACAAATTAAGGGGTTTTTGAATGTCCCGAAGGACCATAATTACGGCAAACATTTCTTTTTATTGTGCTGACCCTTGACAAGGTTGAAATCTTTGTTGGCTTGGGGTCTTTTTTTGCTCCTCAAAGGCTGCATACGCAGAGCCTGTTTTACCTCCATCAGTAAAAACAGAGAAAGCACCAGGAATAGGTGTAGGAGAAAATAGAGAAGGCATTATGAGGGAAAGTCACCATAACCTGACGGTCCATTTAGATGACCCATAATGGCAGTCAATTTGACGTAGAAACCCTTCCAGGGAGAGAGCATTGGCTCAAGTGAGCACTCAAGGTCTGCCATCTGAAAAGGAAAAACAATGGAGTGAGGGTCAAGGCCATAAGGCCTTTGGAATTGGGTCCTTCCCTTGACAATAGCAATCGGCAAGTTGGTCTGCCTGAGAGTACACTTGAGATGTGCCCCCAAGGGGAGTGTGAACCAACTCTAATGGCTCCCCTCCTTTGACTTAAAACTGCAGAAATCAATGTAACACCTGCAAACAACGAGAGGGAAATGGGCTTAAGAATAGAATACCTTTTCAGGGAAAGTTCATCCAGGGATCTTTGGAACTGTAAAAATATTGCCTGATGGCTGCTTGTAATTATAATAACTTCTTGGGGTGTCCTGTCTTTTAGTCCGGTGAATAAGGGCACAAGACTATTTTAGGGATGGTAACCCATGGAAATAGCCAATTGATTTCCCATAAAAGACTTTGAAGTTGGGTTAGGGACAGAGATGCTGGAATATCCAGCAAAGGCTTAAGGGGGCTGGCCTGAGTCAAGGTAAAGTGGGATTGGAACACCTTAAAAGGAGGTACCATTTGAATTTTATTTAGGGCTATGTTAAAACCCCCCTTTTTTAATATGGTGAGAACCTGGGCTAGAAGTCCCTCCAGGCGGCCCAGGTCTTGGTGCCCCAGAATTATGTCATCCATGTAGGCATAAGCAAGGGAGGTGTCTGAACCCAGCACAGGCCCTGAAAGTGTGGCCAAGTATTGTTAGCAAAAGGCCAGGCTATTGGCCATTCCCTGTGGCAGCAACGTCCATTCAAACCCCCGATCAGGATGGGAAAAAATTAAGAGAAGGGATGGAGAAGGCAAATTTCTTTCAGTCATCCAGATTCAAGGGGATTGAAAAAAAACTATCTTTAATATCAATTACAACCAAGGTATATTCTGAAGCGGGAGTCCAGGGCATTCCTCTTAGGGAATTCCTACTAGCTCTATCCTTTCAGTTACCTTATGTAGATCTTGGAGCATAAACCAAGCCCGGATGCTTTTTGGATAACAAATACAGGTGTGTTCCAAGGACTCACAGAAGGGAGTATGTGCCCAAGTTTTATCTGTTCCTCCAACAAAAGTTGGCATGCTACAAGTTTAGGTTTGGTCAATGGCCACTGCTCCACCCAAATATGGCTTCTCAGTTTCCACCTAATGGGAGGTACTTGGAGGACAATTGCCTTTAGGATTGGGGGTGCACCCAAGTGGGTCCCTTATGTTCTTTTCTGTACTTATGAAAGTTAAAAAATTCTTTTTCTTAACTCCCTCTAGATCCTGTTTAAGTCTTTGTGATTCTACTCCATCCAGGATATCAGCATAGGATGTTCGATGATCTGTAGTGACCACAGCATCCATTTGTCTTAGCATGTCTTGCCTAGTAAATTGGTAGTGAGGATTTTTGTCAGTAAAGGGCATATCTTTCCCTGCTCACCATATAGGCTAGTCCATTTCATAAGGGCGACCGGCACTTTGGACTGGGATTTGCCCCCTACCCCCAATATCGGGGGCCCGTGTGCAAGCTTCCAGTCCTAGGGAACTTCTTCCTCCCTGAGTATGGTTCAATCTGCCCTCATGTCAATTAGGCAGTGAAACTGCTTTACACCTATGAAAATACTCATTTTAGGGTGGAGTCCTCCCTCAGGGGGATGGTCCAATGAGCCTGGGTCGTCTTGCCATGAGGCTGCCTGGGTCTTTCAGCAGAGGGGGTTCTTCCTTGAGCTAACGGGACTGGAGGATGCCCTTCCCCTAGTTTAAAGGCTTCCCATCTAAATCAAATTTGGATCAACAATCCTATTTCCAATGGTATCCCTTCTGGCACCTGTGGCAGGGTGTAGGGAGTGGTTTGGACCCCCCGGGCTGGTTGGCAGTGGGTGGAGGGCAGGGGGGATTGTTTTGAACAGTCCCGCTTAAAGGGGACCTCCTGTCTGCATTTAAAACAAGTCCCTCTCCCTGATGGCCATGGGGTTCCTTGGCCCTGGGCTGCCAGAGCCTGGGTAAAAGCCTGCAGATGTCTGAGCCTGTAAAGGTAAAGATAGTGATTGGGCCTGGGGCTTTGTGTTCCACATCCTGGGAGGCCACCACCCATGTGCTCAGGGAACACTCTCTCAATCCCACGCAAGCTGTGTGGTGGTCTGCATTCATCCCTTCCTAAACCAGTAGCTTTACAAAATGATCTCGGAGGTCCCCTGCTGGCGACTTGCGGTGAACACTCTGTTGGACTCGGTCTAAAATATCAGGTAGAAGCTCACCCAGGTTTTGTCTCACTCCTGCTATGGGGGACTTAGTGGGTCCTTCATCCAATTAGTACCACTTGGCAAGTCTGGCCTGCCTCACGTGGTCGCAGTACGGGCCAGTTATTGAGTGATGTCTGTATCTTATTTTTATATATTATATTATTACCAATTATTTGTTATAAAATTATACCTCCATTAATTAATCACATTAAGAGACTTAATAAAGTATTAATTAATCAATGACCTATATTTATTGCTTACAATCATATACTGGAACGACTAGCTAATTAGTAATTTAATTAGTACATTTCAAACATTGTATTTGTATTCCTATAGATAGGAACAAGTTTCCTAGATCTTCAGCCGTGTGCAGTCCCGGGATAGAACTTAGGGACTAGGTGTCTGGGTTGGACTCAGGCTTCACTGACAGCCTCCAGCCTTCGACCATGCAAGGTCATGTACAATTTTCAAGCCAAGTAATTGAGATCCAGGAGGGTCACAGTACTAAGGAAACAAAGGTAAAACTGTTGTATAAAACTTCCTGGTTTGTTCCTCCTCCATTTTTGTTGGTTTGATGGGTTTTTTTGTTTTTTTTGCAATAGCTGGGAGTTGAACTTGGGTCCTAGGATCCCTGAATCATCTGTGGGGGTAAAAGCTGCACCCAGCCTAGGATAATCATGGTTTAAGACACAATAAAATGCTTCCTTGAGCAAAAGGAGCTCAGGGAAAATGTCTAGGCTCACAGTTCAAGCCTCAGGAATTGTCACAAAAAAAGAGCCAGTAGCTCCATGTGTCTGTGAATGTATTTGTATCCGTGAACATCCAGAGTCTCGATGAAGAAAGGCACACAGATAGGAAATTTGCTTTGAATAGAAAGATTTCATAGCACAGAGAGTACTTTCAAGATGGTGCATGTTTCCTCGCTCCCCTCAATGTTCCCAGTATAGCCTGAGGGGATCTTCATACCCCAGGCTGCTGGAGAAAGTCAGTCTCATTGTTAGAACAGACAGAGAAAAAGCCTCACTCCTGTACAGCTGTGTAACAAACAATTCATGCGGGGCAATTAGGGAGGATGTGTGTGGGCAGGCTCTGAAGATCATGAGAAAAAGGCCTCTTTGTACCCCAATATTGGGTCTTCGTCTGTCCCACAAAAGACAGAAGGGGTCCTAGGAATGGTAAGTGTGGCGCTCGCCCATTCCCCAGCCTCCCTCAGCCCGGGAGACAATCAGACAGAGCGGGGAACTAAATCCAGCAGGTAGATAAACTCTTTTATTCCATCCTGTAAGGTTTTCAGAGTGTCTGCTTTGACTTCGAGGTCTTTGATCCATTTTGGAGTTTATTATGGTGCAGGGTGATATATAAGGATCTAGCTTTAGTTTTCTACAAGTAGTTAACCAATTTTGCCAGCATCATTTACTGAAGAGACTGTCTTTCTTCCATTCTATTGTTTTAGCTCCCTTATCGAAGATTAGATGGCTATAGGTCTGTAGGTCCATTTCTGGGTTTTCAATTCTATTCCTTTGGTCCTGAGGTCTGTTCTTATGCCAATACCAAGCTGTTTTGATTATTATGGCTTTATAGTAGAGTTTGAAATTTGGTATTGATATTCTTCCAGCAGTGTTCTTTCCATTGAGGAGCGTTTTTGCTATTCGGGGTCTTTTATTGTTCCATATGAATTTTTGGATTGCCTCTTCTATTTCTTTGAAGAATGAGGTTGGAATTTTGAGAAGTATTGCGTTTAATTTGTAGATAGCCTTGGGAAATATGGCCATTTCCACGATGTTAATCTTGCCAATCCAGGAGCATGGGAGGTTTTGCCATTTTCTAAGTTCTGTTTTGATTTCCTTTTTCAAGATTTTAAAATTTTCATCATAGAGGTTCTTCACTTCTTTGGTTAATTCCTAGGTATTTTATTTTTTGTGGGGTTATTACAAATGGAGTTGCTTTCCTAATTTCAGCCCCACTTTTCTCATTGTTGGCATACAGAAAAGCCATTGATTTTGGGGGGTTAATTTTTTACCCTGCTACTTTGCCAAAGTTTTGAATCAGCTTGAGTAATTTGGGAGTGGAGTCTATGGGATTCTTTAAATACAAGATCATGTCATCTGCAAAGAGGTTTTGCTGAATAGAGACTCGGAAACCCAACAAATCAAAGAAAGGTTGAAAAAATGGGATTGCATGAAGTTGCAGAGCTTCTGCATGGCAACGGACATAGCTAGCAAGATCAATAGAAAGCCCACGGATTGGGAGAAGATCTTCACTAGCCATACAACAGACTGTCTCATATCTAAAATATATTCGGAACTCAAAAAATTAAATCCCCCAAAAACAAATCCTCAAAGAAACAACTGCCCAATAAATAAGTGGGCGAAAGACTTGAAGAGAAACTTGTCTGAAGAAGAAAGAAAGATGGCCAATAGACAAATGAAGAAATGCTCAACATCTCTAGCCATAAAAGAAATGCAAATCAAAACACCATTGAGCTACCCCCTCCTCCAGTTAGAATGGCAAAAATCAAGAACTCTAACAACAACAGATGCTGGAGGGGATGTGGAAAGAAAGGAACCTTACTTCATTGTTGGTGGGAATGTAAACTTGTTCAACCACTTTGGAAAGCAGTATGGAAGTTTCTCAAATGTCTTCACATAGAGCTCCCATATGACCCAGCAATCCCACTTTCGGGCATTTACCCAAATGTTTACAAACAAGGCCAAACTAAAGCTACCAGCACAACTATGTTTATTGCAGCATTATTTACCGTAGCTGAGATATAGAACCAACCCAGATGCCCCTCAGTAGATGAATGGATCAAGAAAATGTGGTATATATACACAATGGAATTCTATGCCTCCATCAGAAAGAATGACATTGCCCCATTTGTTAGGAAATGGAAAAACTTGGAAAAAATTATATTAAGTGAAGTAAGCCAGGTCCAAAGAAACATAGGTCCCATGCTTTCCCTTATTTGCAATATCTAGTACATGTATGAGTCAAGCAGAAAAGGTCAGATAATATGATGTTAGGAAAATGAACCCTTAGAGATGTATTTTAATGTTTTTTTCTTTCATGCATGTGTTTCTAACACATTTATAAGATTATCTCTTTGTTGCTTTGTATGTCCCACCCCCACAGTACAACCCCTGTTTTCACTATATTTGATGTCAGTATAACTTGTGGAGGAGATGGGAAAAACAAGTCGTTTAAATATACAGGTGGACCTGTTGCAACAATGAGAAGTCCAATTGTCACATCGAAAACTAGCTTTACAACGTTGGTGCATAATTTTATAATATAATCATACACTACAAATATAATTGTTACTTTACAATATTCCATTTGTATGGATGTGTATCGGAATGTATTTCTTAGGATCTCCCACCATTTGTAGGTGGCAGTCCTGAGATTCGCACCCCGGGCCTAGGTTGCTGGTTTTGGCTATGGCTTCCATGATAGTCCACCAAACTTCAGTAGTACAAGGTCATGTACATTTTTTGGGCCCTGTCATTTAGACCCAGGATGGTTGCAATGCAAAGGAATAAACTATGTAAAACCGCCTTCTGGAACTTCTCAGTTGTATCCTTCTCCTTTCCCCCCAAGCCCCCCCCGTGCTCTTTGTTCTTCTTTTTTTTTCGGTGTTGGGCCCAGAAATCTGAATCTGGGTGCTGTCCATCAACCCTTCAGCTCATGACTATCACTCTACCATTTGAGCCATAGCACTACCTTTTCTTTTTTTCTGCTTATGTGGTGCTGAGGAATCAAACCCAGGGCCTTGTGCATGCAAGCTAAGTACTCTATTACTGACCCACATTCCCAGCACTTCTCCTTTTTTTTTTGCGAGTCCCAAGATTTGAACTCGGGTCATAGGATCTTAGGATGGGCTGTTGGTTCAGAGGCTGCACCCCAGCCTAGGATGATAGAAGTTGAGGCAGAGTTGCCACGAGCTGAGTTCAAGCTCCAGGCCTAGCCAAAAAAAATTAAGGCCCTGGCTTGGAATTTGCACCATTTTTCTGGAAGGCCTGGAATTTGAACTCAGGGCCTGGGCAATTCTGTGTCACTGTGGGGCAGAGGAAGCTCACTATCATTGAATACAACAATTTCAGCCCAGTTTCCAGGACCCAAATTCAAGCCCCAGCACTGATAAATAATATTCATATATGAGATCTATTTACATACATGGGTTTATTCCCTATGACATTTATTAACCTTATTTTTTATTTTATTTAGTATTATTACATATATAACATTTATTTCATTTATTACATCTTATCACATGGATACATTTACATATGGGTTATACTATACATCATATTAAGAGCCAGGACTTTCACAGAGAAGGAAAAAATGTGTCAAAATGTACTTCTGACTCCACATATAAAATTTTGGCCATGCTTGGACTTGAATTCACAGCCCACAATGCCCAATTCATGAAAAGGTCAGTGTAAAAAATAAGCCCTTTGCAAACTGAGCTGCCAGCCAGTTCTGAGGACCTGAGAACAAGCCATAGTAGTGGTTGATAGATATAGATATAGAGATAGAGATAGAGATTGAGATTGATATAAAGATAGATAGATGTGTAGTTTGCTATATATGAGAGAGAGACTATGTGAGGATATTAAATTATATATATTATGAATTATTATTAAATTATACCTCCATTTAATGAAGTATCATGGTTGAATACTTATTGAAGCATTAATGTAAATGTAGTCAGTATTCCTTAATTGGGACTATCACACCGTGGTGCTAGAATGGAAGACATAATCCAATACATTTTCTGTGGCATTGTATAAGAGAATCATGAATTAACTGCAAATATAATTATTACTTTTATAACACTCCATTAAATCTTCACATGAATAGTGAAGATTTTCTCAAGATCTCCCTCCATTTGTAGGAGGCAGTCCTGGCATTCGAACTCCAGGCCTGGGTAGTTTACTTCAAAATGCAAACCATTAGAATGACACTGTGAAGATTTCAGTTTGTCACAATGAAAAAAGAACAAGGAGAAAAGAAAGCCAGGTGTCATTTGTGCCTGCCTATAATCCTAGATCTTCAGAACTCTGACAGTTAGAGAATGCCAGTTTGAATTCAGCCAGTACAGGAAAGTCGACAGCACTGTTATTTCTGTGGGATCCCAGAAATAAATAAAATGCCATGGGTGTGGCTGTGGCTCAAGGACAGAGCAATACCTTTGAGCAAAATAGCTCAGGGAATGTGCTTAGGCTAATAATACAACCCTTGAACCTGCCAAAAAAATGTAACTCCCTGTCTCCCAATATATGTATGCATGTATTTCTATCAGTGAAGGTCCAGAATCCCTAAGATGAAAGGCACCAAGCTAGGAAAATTGCTTTGAATAAAATGATTTCATAGCACAGACAATGCTTTCAAGACAGTGCATGTTCCGCGGCTCCCCGATACCAGTGTAGTCTGAGGTTTTCTTGACACCAGGTACTGCTGGAGGAAGTCTGCCTCATTGTTGGAACAAGCAGACAAAATCCTCACACCTGTACAACTGTGTAACAAACAACTCCATCTGGGCCAATTAGTGAGCAGGAGTGTGGGTGGGCTCTGAAGCCTAGGAGAAAAAAGGCCCCTTTGAATCTCAAGCTATCTCTCTCCTCAGCGCTATTTTGACAAGAAGCCTCCATTTGTGCCTCCTCCTGTGGAGGGCCAAGTTCCCTGCACTTATCCTGTCTTTGTTAGACTATGTTCCAGTATTGAAATAACTTGCTACAATAAATTCAAGGGTCCTTCTGGCAGACAACAAGGGAGCTGAACCTTATAAAATGATTCATGATTGGCAACTGTACCTTCCTAGTTTCTGGAAGCTTGCTAAATCTAAGAATATGTGTAATATCACAATGCTTCCTGTCATCTAGAGCTGGTGAAGCTCATCAAGTTTTAAAACTTTTGACCTCTCCTAGTTGGTCCCTGGGTGGCTAGGTTTTGGGGTTGAACACAGGGCTTGGGTGGTGACCATGAGCTCAGAACAGAAGCTCAATGATTTACCATTTGGTGTCACAACATCACTTCTGGTATCTGTGTGTGTGTGTGTGTGTGTGTGTGTGTGTGTGTGTGTGTGTGTGTGTGTGTGTGTGTGTGTGTGTGCATGAATGTGTGTGTGCATACACTTGTCCTGGAGCTTGAACTCAGGACCTGAACACTGTACCTGAGCTTCTCCTGTACAAAGATAGCACTCTACCACTTTAGCCACAGAGCCACTTCAGGCTTTATTCTAGTGATGTGGTACTAAATAATCAAGCCCAAGGATTCATACATGCAAAGCACTCTACCCTAAGACACATTCCCAGCAATCCACTTCAGGTTTCTTTCTTTCTTTCCTTGTAAGTCAGAAGAATTGAAGTCTAGGCCTGGGTGCTGTCCTTGCGCTCTTCAGCTAAATACAAGTGCTCTACCACTTGAGCTACAGCACCCCTGCAGGTTTTTATTAATTCACTGGAGAGAAGCCTCTCAAGGAATTTCATGCCCAGGCTGGCTTTGGAAAGTGATCCTCACCTCTCAGGCTTCTGAGTAGCTAGGATGATGATGCGAGTTGTTGGCACCCAGCTTCCACTTCAAGTTTCTAAGTGGTGAATAGGAGATAATAGTCTCATGGGACCTTTTGTGTCTGGCATAGTTTGGAACCGAGGTCGTCAAATATCAGCTTCCTGAGTAGGTAGGATGACATTCATCAGCTACAGATGCCTAGACTGTAACACTCTGTTGCAAAACGGTTCTTGGCTCCCCATGGTGGGGTGTTGGCCATGAGCCCAACAGAGAAAGTTCAGTGGCTAGGTCCTGAGTTCAAGGTTCAAGACCAAGAAAAATAAACCAAAACAATTGTCTTCAGGAGACAACTCACTGGAGTTAGGTACATACACAATTGGTACTGACATTGGGACATATCTGAGCCTCAAGATTCCCATCTGCACAATCATCTGACTTCTGGAGCCCTTACAAGGACCAAGTGAAAGAATTTACCTCGTGAAGGACTCAGCACACAACACCTCATGAAGGACTCATCACATAGCTGTATCCCACAAGCTGTCAGTGTTAGGGTGCTTTCCTCAGTACCACCATTCTTTCAGAAACATAACAAACCACATAAAGTTCACATCTAATGATAAAGAGGGATGGGTTTTGGGGGGGAGGTGGAGTCAACCATGGGAATTTCAGTGAAAGTTTGGGGGTACTGTCCTATGATCTTTTGCTCAAGGCTAGAACTCTACCACTGTGTGCCACAGCTCAGAATTTCACCGACTTCCTATCAGGGCTGGGTTTTAAACCCACCAGTGTCAGATGTCAGCCCCCGAGTATCTTGTATGACAAAGGTGATGGAGCCAACACTATCTGGTTCTGTGGAGCTGGGTTGCAGCCATTTACCTCTGGCTAAGTCAGGTTAGATGGTAGCTGTCAGCATCAGACTTCTGGTTTGATCTGTGATGAGGTATTTGCAGTGTTACCGTTATATAGTTGCAGTCAGAACATTCTATCTTTTTTTGGTGCCATTCCTTGATGTTGAGTAAGTGTCTAGACACAGTCCGTAAGCTTTTATGCTCAAAGCTAGTGCTCCTTTGCTTGAGCAACAGCACAACTTCTGGATTTTTCTATGCACATTGTAGTGAGGATTGAACCCAAGGCTTTGTATGTACTAGGCAAGCACTCTACCACTAAGCCCCAGTAGTGCCAGTAGTGACAAGAGTATAAACAGATCAATTGTGTAGATTGGTAGATAGATAGATAGATAGATAGATAGATAGATAGATAGATAGATAGATAGATAGATAGATTGATTGATTGATAGATAGATCGATAGATAGATAGATAGATGTGTAGATATATATATATGCATAAAGAGAGAGGGAATGTGAGGATATTTAATTATATACATTATTACCGATTATTAGTTATGAAATTATGCCTCCATTTAATAAAGTATCCTGGTTGAATACTTATAGAAGCATTAATTAAAAATTATTCAACATCCTTCCATTAGGGGAAATCACACCATGGTGCTAGAATGGCAGATATAAATCCAATAATTTTTGCGTGGCATTCTAAAATAGAATCATGAATTAACTGCAAATTTAATTATTACTTTTATAATATTCCATTAGCATTCACATGAATAGGAATGAGTTTGTCAGAATCTCCTTCCATTTGTGGGTGGCAGTCCTGGCATTCGAAATCCAAGCCTGGGTAGTTTTCTTCGAATGCAAACCATTGGAATAACACCGTGAAGATTTTCAGATTGTCATGATTATAAAAAGAACAACAAGAAGAAAAGAATCCCAGGTGTCAGCGGCTCCTGCCTGTAATCCTAGCTCCGCAGGAGGCTGAGATGTAGAAAATGCCAATTTGAATTCAACCGGGGCAGGAAAGTCTGCGACCCTCTTATTTCTAAGAGATTATAGGAAAAAAATATGAATGGGGCTGTGGCTCAAGGGCAGAGCAATACCCTTGAGCAAAAGGAGCTCAGGGACAGGGCCTAGGCTGATAGTACAACACGGAACTGTCCCCCCCCCCCAAAGGAGGCAATAACTCCATGTCTCTGTGTATGGATGGATGATGTATGGATGATGGGCATTCAGCAGGTTGCCAATGTCCAGCCCCCCAATCTGGGCGAGCTGAGACAAGCCCTGAAGAGTACTAAGTGTGAACCAGCAACTTGAAAAAAGCATCCTTGTATGTCATTTAATAACTGAAGCTTGATGTTCTGGCTGAGGTGTCCTATCGGGACAACTAGAAGCTGGCCACTGCCTCCAGGGAGACGACAGTTCCTAGACTGTAGTAGTTGTCAAAGTTTCTGGCACCATATTCTCCATCCCTCTGTAGGATGTGAGCCTAGACCTCTGGTGCCTAGTGGCTATCACTCATTTATCATTCCTCATTGCCTAGTCACAGGCTGCTCCCAAATCTTGGTAAAGATATGAAATAGCGATTTCTATGCCGAAAGAGGTATGCCAATAAATCCCACCCTCATAACTCCCGTTAGAAGTGAGCCTTGGGCTGTGAATGTGGCTTAGTTGTAGAGTGCTTGCCTAGCATGCACTAAATCCTCTGTTCGATTCCTGAGTACCACAGAAACAGCAAAAGCCAAAAGTCACATAGTGGCTTAAGTGATACCCTTGAGCAAAAGAAGCTCAGGAACTTGCCCAGACCCTGATTTCAAGCCACAAGACTGGCACAAAAAGATGTGAACCTGGTGAGTCATTTTTTCTGGGACTCAGAGGAAGGCCGAGGTTATATGTAAGAGGTAGGGTAGAAAGCAGGTGCTGATTGCTCACCCTTGGAAGCTACTCAGGAGGCTGAGTTCTAAGGATCCCAATTGCAGGCAAGAAAGTCTATATGAGAATATTTTCTCCAATTAAACACCCCCAAAGACAGAAATAGAACTGTGGTTCAAGTAGTAAAGTGCTAGCCTTGAGCACAAAAGCGTAGGGATAGGATAGCATCCAGGCCATTAATTCAAACCCAGGAGAGGCACACACACACACACACACACACACACACACACACACACACCACACGCACGCACGCACACACACACACACACACACACACACACACACACACACACACTCACACCAAGATAGAGCATTTGCCAGTCAGCCTGCAAAAATTCCATCTCTACCAACTGAATATAACAAAAGAGGTAGAAGGGAAGCAAAGACTTGTTCCAGGAGGTGATATATCCAGTGCCAAAATTCTACAGGAGTTCTAAGATGTGGATACACGAAAGAGAGCCTCAGGCATTAGGTACAGCATGGACAAAGGTCTTAAGGTGTGCTGTAGAGCAGGTGGTGTTTTTGGAATGAAGGCTCTGTGGCTTCAGAAAAGTCTGGTAGGACATTCAAGTCTGGGTCAAGGTTTGTACTTGAGTCACAGGGCAGAAGGTGGGGTCCTAGAATGGGGCCCAGGGGGAAGATTAGCTTGGCTTTACACCAGGGACCCCAGCCATTTCCTGTGGCTGGGAGCCTATTTTACACAGCTCCTAACCCTCAGGCATCCATTGCATGGAGGAGTCAGGGCAAGCGCAGGGAAGAACTCTTGCTTAAGAAAAGTTTCTAGCCCAATGCCACCAGTGGCTCAAACCCTGTAAATCCTAGCTACTCAGTAGACTGAGATAGAGATCGAGGGTCAAGCCAGATCAGGAGAGGAAAGTTAGTGAGACTCTTCTTGCAAATGAACTACAAAAAAACAGAAATGGAGCTGGGGCTCAAGTGGTAGAGTGCTAACCTTGAGGGAAAAAGTTAAGAGACCAGAGACCAGACCCTGAGTTCAAGCCCAATACTGGCACAGAAAAATAAAGAATAGCTTTCAGGAGCTCCTAGTCTACTCTGGTGAAAGGCTAGATCAGTTGGGCACCGGTGGCTCATACCTGTCCTCCTACCTCCTCAGGAGGTTGAGATGTGAGGATCACAGTTCAATTCCAGCCTAGGCAGGAAAGTCCAGGAGAGTCTGATCTCCAAGGAACCTCCAGAGGACCGGACGTAGTTCTGTAGCTCAAGTGGTAAGCTTAAGAGCTGGGACAGAGCCCAGGTCCAGAGTTCAAGCCCCGTGACCAACACCTGGTCTGATTGGACCTCACTCTGTGGCTCTAGGCAAAGTAGTTTCCAGTGGGGCCCCTGAGGTTCTCCCAATGTGTAGGTGTTCTACAAGTCTTGAGTGGAGCCTGTTTGGAGGCCATCTCCTACAGAGCGGGCCACAGTACCAGAGAAAGATCGAGCCTTGGGGCATGGAGATCATCAGAATTGCATGTGTCATGGGTGCAATGTGGATCTGAGCAGTAAATCGCCATCTCAGACCAGGATTCTGGGCCAGGAGGGGCAGGAGGTGCAAGATGTCACACCAAGTAACGTCCACTCATCTGGGTATCACAAGTGTGTGAATTTGTCAGGCACACTTTGGGCAGGTGTTGAGTTGGGCTCATGAAAGCCTTGTAGGCTTAGGAATCCACAGGCAACTGGATGCTGCTTGTAGCAGTCGCTATCCCAGGACTCCCAGCGCTCGGAGTCCTGCTTTCCTCACCAGTGCTTGGGTGCAGATTAAGATCTGCAATCGTGGGCCGACTACAAACGATCATCCCTAGTGTCCTTCCCTTGGTCCTAAGGCCCCATGCACAGAAGGAGGGGTAGGTTCTATGGAACTTACTGCCATGGCCGAGACCCCTCAGCCCAAGAAAGACTTAGTGAGAAACCACTTGATTTGGCTTGAGAGTTTACTGTGACTATGCCTCAGGACTGCCCCCAGTTCTAGCTCAGCTCATCATTACTACCTTCCTCTGTATGTGTGTGTGTTTGTGTGTGTGTGGTGTGTGTTTGTGTGTAGATGAGCAAGTATGCATCTTGGTACTAAGGCTTGAACTCAGGGCCCAGGCTCTGTCCCTCACTTTTTTCATTCAGGGCTAGCTCTCTACCACTTGAGCCACATCTTTTCTTCCAGCTTTCAGGTGGTTCTTGGGAGAGGAGAGTCTCACAGACATTT
This sequence comes from Dipodomys merriami, assembly GCF_024711535.1. Taxonomy (NCBI): domain Eukaryota; kingdom Metazoa; phylum Chordata; class Mammalia; order Rodentia; family Heteromyidae; genus Dipodomys; species Dipodomys merriami. Next base: position 3,458,886 of record NW_027206490.1, on the reverse strand, counting down.
CTTGCTGCGCTTCCTCTGAATGGCAATCCTCAGATTTCAGACTCCCAAGAGCTAGGAATATGAGACATGAGCTATTAGCATTTGGCCACACTTACCTTCTTGGCTAAAACAGACTACCTCTCTCCCAGCTAAGCACCTATCTACAGCCAGGCTTCAGACGAAACATAACCTCCTCCCCTGAGGACAAAGAAATGGGATCAGTTTGACCTTTGTGGTCTCCACACAAACAGGGGGTGGTGGGAGCTGTTATGGAGGTCAGAGATCTTGGCCAGGGCAAGTAGACAGCTGTTACAATAGAAGAGAGTATGAAAAGATATCTTTGCAGCTGGATGCCAGTGGCTATAATCCTGGCTACTCAAGGCTGAAACCTGAGGATCAATCAAGATGAAAAGCTAGCCTGGGTAGACTCTTATCTCCAATAAATCACCAAAAAGATGGGAAGTGAGCTACTGTAGTTCAAGTGGTACAGCACCAACCTTGTGCAAACAAGCTAAAGGATAGCACCTAGGCTCTGAGATTAAGCCCTGGGAAACACACACACACACACACACACACACACACACACACACACACACACACACACACACACACACACACCACCTTAGCAGGTGCCCGTGGCTCATACCAGCAATCCTAGCTACTTAAGGGGCTGAGCTCTTAGGGTGGCAACTTAAAGCCATCCCAGGCAGGAAAATATGTGAGAAACTTCTGTCTACTAAACTACTAAAAAAGATGAAAGGTGAGTTGTGGTTCAAGTGTTAGAGTTTTAGCTTTGAGCAAAGGAAGCTCAGGGACAGTGCCAAGCTCTGAGTTCCAGCTCTAAGATTTTTTTTAAGACACCCCCCACCCCAATCCGGCCATAAATCCAGATTTTGGTCATCCTAGATCTAATTTCTGATCCTGCCACTTCCACAGCAGAAGTAACTGGTGTGTGGCCATGGGCTAAGAAGTGAACTTACACAAGTGGGGCATAGCCAGGTCAAGGTTAATGCCCCCAGTACATTGAGGTACTGGTAGATACCAGTCCCTTATCCCACAGTTACCTGGTCCTGGAATCTAAAGTCTGTGCCTCTGTATTCTGGGCATCCGAAATTGTCTAGAAGGACCTGAGAGGCCCAGCTGGGCCCAGAAGATAGACGTGCCTGTGATAAGGTACCTTGACTTTTCCTTGATACTGACCAACACTTCCAAGCCACCTTGGCTTCACCTCCCATGTAGCTCCAGGTCATCCTTGCTTGGGCAGCCTTCAGTAAGCTATCAAGCTCAATCTGGCCAGAGCCACTGGAAACCAACCTTCTCCCACTCCACTGCCAGCCTGCTGGGAGTGGGACATGCAGCCAGAGGAAAAGGACAGAACAACGCATGACTGACCCTGCCACCCCAGAGGCAGGGGAGAACATATGCCAGCTGACGCAGCTGATTCAGAATCCCCTGGAGGCGGCCAAAGATATGGACAGCCAGACTTGGGCCCCAAAGACAAGCTGGTATATGCGAGTGTCTGGCAATTTAGGACTCATTGTAGACCCTGATATGGGGCTAAATGCAAGGTTGCCATGGAGGAGGGGCACCATCCGAGTTCAGGAAGAGGCAGATAGGCACCCTGGAAGTGGACAGAGATGAGGGAAATACACACACACACACACACACAAACACACACACACACACACACACACACACACACACAAGGGTAAGGCAAGGCCTCAGCAGTCCCTGATCACCTGAACATCCTAACCCCCAGAAAGACGGCTCTACAGTCCTCATATCAAATGTAGACAAAACTCAGAGTCTCTCACACATCTGGAATGGCTCATAACTTAGCATGGCACTTCCTACTGTACACACTGCTATGAAGAAAAGTCAGCCACCTTATTTTTGGTTGTCGGTCATGGGGTTTGAACTTTGGGCCTGTGTGTAGTCCCTCAGCTCTTCAGCTGAAGGTGTGCACTCTACCACTGGAGCCATAGCATCACTTCCGGTTTTCTGGTGGTTCACTGGAGATAAAGTCTCTCAGACTTTCCTGCCCAAGCTGGCTTTGAACTGTCATCCTCAGATCTCAGCCTCCTGAGTAGCTAGGATGTCATTTGTGAGCCACGGGCAGCGCCTGGCTTCAGCCACCTTCTTAGACCCAGGGGAAACCCAACTTGTCAGGCCACAAAGCACATGCAACCCTTCACTTCAGACTTTGGCACCAGCATCCAAAACCATTCTTCCTTGGATGGAGAGAATAAAATTGACACTACCCTCCCACCCCTGCTCTCATTCATCCACTCCTTACGGAAGATAGGACACAACCTCTGGAGTTCTTGGTAAGGCAATGCACACCCTGCTGTGACTTCACACTGGGGCAAACCTGGGGAGTTCTTAGAAATGTCTGTACAGTGAGGCCAGCACCTGTTCTTCCAACCACAGCAACTGCACCCCTTCACCATCTCTTGCAAGCAAGGGGTGCGTTCTTTTTTTGTTTGTTTTTTTGAGGGGCTTGAAATCATGGCTTGGGTACTGTCCCCGATGATGATTTGTGCTCAAGGTCAGTGCTCTGCCACTTGAGCCATGGCACCACTTTTGGTTGGAGATTGGAGATGAGACTCTCATGGGACTTTCCTGCCTGGGCTGGGAAACAAGATCCTCTGGATCTCAGCCCCCCAAGTAGCCAGGATGACAGGTGTGAGCCATCAGAGTGGGACTTATGGTTTCTCATTACTTAGAATTTCCAACTCATTCTCCTCTAAACACTATCACCTAGACACTCCTCTACCTCCTTCAGGCATGGCAAATGGAAGCTCAGAATTGGGGTAGGGTCATGGGTATTAAAGGTCCCCCTTCATATAACTACCCCTCTCTAAGATCCCGTCCACCTCCTCTGGATGGCCTGGTCTTCCGGGGCAGATCAGACCCACTAGGAGTTCGGCAGCCTGCCCTGTATCCCCCTGCAGAACCCAACAAGTACCTGAGAATTTCTGGGGCCAGCTGCTCCATATCCCGGTGGAAAATGTTGGGAGGGTTGCTGATAAGTGGGTCCAGGAGTGCTCAGGACAGAAGGAGTGTCCAGATCCCCACTGTCAAAGAAGGAGACACAATGCATGGATTGATCTACTAAGAGCTACAGGGCATAGCCATCCACCTGTCACCCAGGTCCCGTGGAATGCTGTTTTATATTGACAGTCCTGGGGCTTGACCTCGTGGCCCAGGCGCTGTCCCCAAGTTACTTTTGCTCGAGGCCAGCGCTCTTCCACCTGAGGCAAGGTGCGACTTCTGGCTATATCTGTGTATGCGGAACCTAGGAATCAAAACTAGGGTTTCTTGTGTGCCACGCGAGCCCACTACTGCTAAGACACAATCCCAACCTTGGAAAGCTGTTCTTCTGTGACCCCTTGGACCTTTCTTGGCACAGTCTTGCACATATTTACCGAGTTTCTCACCAGCAGCCCTGGCTGGAAATGAACACACTCTGCTATGTTGTCCTTTATTTACCGCATTTTTGCCCTCTGTGCTTCTTGTCAGATCCTCCTTGTTAAGCAATACCCCATTTCAAGTGATGTCTCTAAGAAGCCCACTCCAAAAACCCTGGCAGAGGAGGTCCTTTTCCACTCTGAAAGCTTCCGGTATTGTCATGCTCTGCCTTCCAGTTGATGTGGGTTGAGAGCGCACAAAAGGGAAGGCTTGGCTTCCACCATCCAATTACTTTCTGAAGGACAGGTGCTGTATTTAACTCTGTGACAAGGCACTCGAGGCCCAGGCAATCTGGGGGCAACAAATGGGGCCATTTCTTTGTGTGGGCTTGAACTGAGGGTCTGGGAGCTGTCTCTCTGAGTTTTTGTGCTCAAGGCTGGTACTCTATCCTTTGAGCCACAGCTCCACTTCTGGCTTTTTGGTGGTTCCATGGAGAGTAGAGTCTCACTGACTTTTCAGCCTATGGCTGGCTTCATTTTTGATCCTCAGATCTCTGCCTTTCGAGTAGCCAGGTTGTCAGGTGTGATCCTGAGCCCGTGGTGACAGGCACCAGGGCCTTTCTTTTGAGCTTTTGTTTATCTCATGTCAACTAGCTAGACCTAGTTAAAATAATCATTTACAGGGGATGAAGTTCCTCTGCTAGGTCAGTTAATCCAAGGAGATAAAGTGCCTTTGGAGAAGGTTAGTCTGAGTTGGCTAGGTGAGTGTGTGTATGTGTTTGAGTATGAGTTTCGGGGATACCTACCCACATCAGTCTGCTGTTTCATTCTCCCAGTGGTGAGTACATCCAGGATCTCCACCCCAAGGAATGTGGGTATAATAGGGTTCATAAGGTCACACCAAGTATGATGATCTGAATTCTATCCCACAACTGAAGCCGGGAGAGATAATAGAGAGAAGGAGAGATTTAGTGGAACATCAAGGGAAGCCCCTTACCTTTGGCTACAAGTACCAGAGAGAAGACTGAATCCACCCTTTTTGGTAGTAAGATAACAGGTGCCCACTATTCATGTATTTTTTTTGTGAGTCCTAGGTATTGGATTCATGTCCTGAGCTTCTTTGACTCAAGGCTGAGGCTCTAACCATTGAGCGACAGCACCACATCTGCCTTTTTGTGGAGGGAGAGGTGGTTTATGGGAGATTAGAATCCCTCAGACTCTCCTGCTTGGGCTGGCTCTTAGTCATAACCATCAGTTCTCAGCCTTCCGAGTAGCCAGGATGACGGGTGAGAGCCACTGGCAACAGACTGCCACCATCCCCTACGGCCAGTGCTGGGCCACCCTCACTGCACCCCCCCTTGTTGTGAGTGGGAAGCAGACATGGGTGGGTTTGATATTTCAAAAGCCTACCTGCCTTTTAGCATTGTTCTGGGTCAGTCTGATGGCGGCTTCTTCCTTATCCACAGCAATGACTTGGCTCTGTCACAAGAACAAATGTTCCCCAGGAGATGTTAGTTCTCAGGTCTTTCCTCTGCACACCAACCCCCCCTCCCCGAAACAACACACCCCAGCAAAGCGAAGTAGACAGAGTGAATTCATTTTCTTATGATCAGGGTCTGGCCAGATAGGTGGCAGTGAAGATCAGAGGCCTGGGATCTTGCTGTGCTGTTGGACAACGGAACACTTCCTCATCCACTTTCCTTTAAATGTCTTAGCAGAGGGTAGTGGGGAAGGTCTCACCAGACAGACTGACAAGGAATAACCATCACAGTCTATCCCGGGTACAGAGGGGCTTACCTCAAGGAGCTAGTTCAACAGGCTGAGCGAGACAGCTCTTAAACCACAGCCCACCTCCACAATGAGAGGGACACTGTGAGTCACAGCCACATGGGGACCCTGGGCCACCTCCTCCAACACCCATTCAACCAGTTCCTGTGAGAGGGTGAGAGAGAGAGAAAGTCAGAAATACACTTAAGCCAGCTGCCAGTAGCACAGGCCTATAATGGTAACTACACAGGAGGCTGAGATATGAGGATCATGGTTCATAGCCAGCCCAGGCAGGAATGTCTGTGAGACTCTTATCTCCAAAGAACCACCAGAAAACCGGAAGTGGTGCTGTGGCTCAAGTGGTAGAGTGCTAGCCTTTATCTGAGGAGCTTGGAGACAGCGCCCAGGACCAGAGTTCAAGCCCCACAACTGAAAATAAGTGGATTTCCCACCACAAGAAGTGGACTGAATAGCACTCATTGTCCTAGGGAGCAAGGCAGAGAAGTCAGGCTGAGCTTCCTGTCAGCTGGGGGTCATGAGTAGGTCACCAGTTTCTCTGTGCCTCATTTTCTCCAGCTACAAAACTCTACAGTGAAGGATCCCCTTCCTCATTGGATAGGGTAAGGATGAAAGAGATCCATGTTTTGTTTCATAATCCCATACTTGCATCGCGATAAATAATAGGCCCCATCTGAGCCCTTTCCAGGTATCTTCCTGTCATATGCTCACATAATTGCCAAGAACTATATCTGATGACCACTCCCTCAATGCCTGGTTCTGCCCCACAGATCCCCCTGTATTGATCCCTTCTTTCCGCACAACGGTCCTGTGAGGAGATTGAGGTCAGATGGTTTAGGCACAATGTAGAGCTTCAACTGTGGTCAAGGACCTCTATGATGAAAACTTTAAAATCTTGAAAAAGGAAATCAACACAGAACTTAAAAAATGGCAAAACCTCCCATGCTCCTGGATTGGCAAGATTAACATCATGAAAATGGCAATACTTCCCAAGGCTATCTACAAATTCAACACGATACCTATCAAAATTCCACCCTCATTCTTCAAGGAAATAGAGGAGGCAATCCAAAAATTCATATGGAACAATAAAAGACCCCGAATAGCAAAAACACTTCTCAACGGAAAGAACACTGCTGGAGGAATATCAATACCAAATTTCAAACTCTACTATAAAGCCATAGTAATCAAAACAGCTTAGTATTGGCATAAGAACAGACCTCAGGACCAATGGAATAGAATTGAAAACCCAGAAATGAACCTACAGACCTATAGCCATCTAATCTTCGATAAGGAAGCTAAAACAATAGAATGGAAGAAAGACAGCCTCTTCAGTAAATGGTGCTGGCAAAATTGGTTAACTACATGTAGAAAACTAAAGCTAGATCCTTATATATCACCCTGCACCAGAATCAACTCCAAATGGATCAAAGACCTTGAACTCAAAGCAGACACTCTGAAAACATTACAGGATGGAATAGGAGAAACCTTAGGTCTCCTTGGCTCAGGCCGAAATTTTCTGAATAGAGACCCGGAAGCACAACAAATCAAAGAAAGGTTGGACAAATGGGATTGCATACGGTTGCAGAGCTTCTGCAGGGCAAATGACATAGCTAGCAAAATCAATAGAAAGCCCACCGATTGGGAGAAGATCTTTACTAGCCATACAACGGACAAGGGTCTCATATCTAAAATATACGTGGAACTCAAAAAATTAAACCACCCAACAACAAATCCTCAAAGAAACAACTGCCCAATAAATAAGTGGGCGAATGACTTAAAGAGAAGCTTCTCTGAAGAAGAAAGAAGGATGGCCAATAGGCACATGAAGAAATGTTCAACATCCCTAGCCATAAAAGAAATGCAAATCAAAACAACATTGAAATATCACCTCACTCCAGTTAGAACAGCAAAAATCAAGAACTCTAACAACAACAGATGCTGGAGGGGATGTGGAAAGAAAGGAACCTTACTTCATTGTTGGTGGGAATGTAAACTTGTTCAACCTCTTTGGAAAGCAGTATGGAGGTTCCTCAAAAGACTTCACATAGATCTCCCCTATGATCCAGCAATCCCACTTTTGGGCATTTACCCAAATGTTTACAAACAAGACCACACTTAAGCTACCAGCACAACTATGTTTATTGCAGCATTATTTACCATAGCTAAGATATGGAACCAACCCAGATGCCCCTCACTAGATGAATGGATCAAGAAAATGTGGTATATATACACAATGGAATTCTATGCCTCCATCAGAAAGAATGACATTTCCCCATTTGTTAGGAAATGGAAAGGCTTGGAAAAAATTATATTAAGTGAAGTAAGCCAGGCCCAAAGAAGCATAGGTCCCATGGTTTCCCTTATTTGCAATATCTAGTATAGGTATGAGTCAAGTAGAAAAGATCAGATAATGTGATGTTAGGAAAATGAACCCTTAAAGATGTATTTTAATGTTTTCGTTTCTTTCATGCATGTTTCTAACGCATTTATAAGATTACTTCTTTGTTGCTTTGTATGTCCCTCCCCCACAGTGTAACCCCCGCTTTCACTATATTTGATGTCAGTATAACATGTGGAGGAGATGGGGGCAAACAAGTCGTTTAAGGATTCAGGTGGACCTGTTGCAACAATGAGAAGTACAAAATGTCATGTCAAAACCAGTTTTACAATGTCGGTGGGGGGTGGAGGGGGGTATAATTGGGTGGGGGAGGGGGGAGGCTGGGAAGGGAGGTGAAGGGTAAACAAAGGAGGAGGCTGCAATGCTTGGTAAGAAATGTATGCATTATCCTGCCCATGTAATTGTAGCCCCTCTGTACAGTATGTTCTCAAATAAAATAAAATAATATTAAAAAAAAAAGAATCAGCTGCCATGGATTAAGAGTTTGGGACAATCCATCTAACCATTGACTGAGCATGGCATTATATGTCTAGTATCTCAACTACAGAGGACCAGGCATGAGCATGGCATTATATGTCTAGTATCTCAACTACAGAGGACCAGGCATGGTGACCAATTCCTGTCACAGGAGGACCGCAATCCAGCCCAGCCTGAGCATATATTGAGTCTCTATCTCAGAAATGACCAACACAGAAAGGCTTGGCTCCTGTGGTAGAAGACCTGACTGGAAAGCCTAAGGCCTTGAGTTCAAACCCTAACATACTGAAAATAATCAGAGGCCCGGTGCCAGAGGCTCATGCCTATAATCCTAGATACTCAGGAGGCTGAGATCTGAAGATCACAGGTCACTATTTAAAATAGGGTTGGCCTCTCCCATCAGACATCATGATGAGAAGACCCAGCGTCTGACCCATGCCAATATGCTCCATACTAACGGGGCTCACATCCATACTAAGAGCTGGCCACGTTCCTTGTTGCCCTGGAGAGCCACCCCCTGTGGGCCCCACCCCCAGGTCCTCCCAATGTCCCTCTGTCACCAACCAGGCCCAAGGGAGTGAACAGTCCCAGGGCACACAAATCCCTTCATCTTATAATTTAGCGGTCCTGACTCCCCTTCAAGTCTCACCCTTCCAGGCCCCCAGACCTCAGCCATAAAGCCCATTCATCCCCCAAAGGCAGCGGTTAGAAGTTATCAAAGATTCAGGTGCTCCTTTTTACAACCCACTTCTAAACACACACACACACACACACAAACACACACACACACACACACACACACACACACACACACACACACACACACACACACACACACAAAGCCAGCTCAAGTGGCTCCTGTCTGTCATCCTAGTTACTTAGGAGTCTGACATCTGAGGATCACTGTTCAAAGCCAGCTCATGCAGGAAAGTCTGTGAGGCTCTTATCTACAGTGAACCACCAAATAGCCAGAGGTGGAGCTGTGGCTCAAGAGTCAGAGCACTAGCTTTGAGAACAAAACTCAGCAACAGTACCTAGGCCCTGAGTTCAAGGCCAATTTTTCTACCTCCAAACACACACAGACGCAGACACAGACAGACAGACACACACAGACACAGACACACAGACACAGACACACAGACACAGACACAGACACACACACACACACACACACACACACACACACACACACACACACACACACACACACACACACGTATATGCCAAGGCTTCAGAAGTCCCTGAGAATGGAACCATGAACTCCCTCCATTAGGGTCACATCCTATCCTCAAGAAGCTGGCACTCCTGACTTCAGACCCACTGTAGACAAAACAATGAGCCTCTCATGTATCTGAAATGTCTCACAACCCAGCATAGAATTTCCTACCATACACACTGCTATAAAGAAAACTTAGTCACCTCTTATTTTGTTTTTGGTCATGGGGTTTGGCCTCTAGGCCATGGTACTGTCCCTCAGCTTTTCAGCTGAAGATGAGTATTCCCCAATTGAGCCACAGCACTACTTCCTGTTCTCTGGTGGTCCATTGGCCATCGAATCTCACAGACTTTCCTGCCCAAGCTGGCTTTGAACTATGGTCTTTACAGCTTTATGAGTAGCTAGGATGACAGTTGTGAGCACCGGCGGCGCCCGGCTTCAGCCACCTTTATATACCCAGAGGAATCCCAATTCGTCAGGCCATAAACTTCTTGCAAAACTTCACTTCAGACTCTGACACCCAACAACCAAATCCATCCTTCAATGGAGAGAATACAGACACAATAATCCCACCCCTGCACCCATTCACCCAATCCCTGCCTGCTACAGGCCAGGTCCTCCTGAAGCTGTGGCTTCAAACTGGGGCAAAATTGGGGAGTTCATAGAAATGTATGTACAGTGATGCCAGCACCCAGTGTTCCAACCACAGCATCTGCCTACCTGCCCCCACCTCCCACACCCTTTGCAGGCAAAGATGTCTTACTTTCTTCCATTTTTTCTGTTGTGGGGCTTGAACTCTGGGCCTGGGTGCTGTCCCTGATCTCTTCAGCTCAAAGCAAGCACTCAACTACTAGAGCCACAGCACCACTTCCTGTTTTCTGTCAGTTCCTTGATGACAAGAGTCTCAGGGTCTTTCCAGACCCGGCTGGCTTTGACATATGGTCCTCAGATCTCAGCTCCTGAGTACCTAGGATGACAGCCATGAGCTACTGGCATCCAGTGAAAGATATTTTCCATGTTGTCATCCTATCCCCTCAGGAGACTGAGATCTGAGGACTGTAGTTACATGCCACCCTTCACAGCAAAGTCCATGAGAACACTTTATCTCCAATTAAACACCCCAAAAAAGTTGGAAGTGGAGCTGTGGCTCAAATGGTAGTGTGCTAGCTTTCAGCATCAAAGCCAAGGGATAGGACCCAGTTCCTAGATTAATGCTTTTTCTTTTTTTTATTATTTAAATTTTATATTATTTTATTTGAGAACATACTGTACAGAGGGGTTACAATTACATTGGCAGGATAATGCATACATTTCTTACCAAGAATTGCAACCTCCTCCTTTGTTTACCCTTCACGTCCCTTCCCAGCCTCCCCCCTCCCCCCCACCCAATCATACCCTCCTCCCCCCTCACACCGACATTGTAAAGCTTGCTTTGAGATGACATTTTGTAATTCTCCTTGTTGCAACAGGTCCACCTGAATCCTTAAACGACTTGTTTGTCCCCATCTCATCCACATGTTATACTGACATCAAATAAAGTGAAAGCGAGGGTTACACTGTGGGGGAGGGACATACAAAGCAACAAAGAAATAATCTTATAAATGCGTTAGAAACATATGCATGAAAGAAACGAAAACATTAAAATACATCTTTAAGGGATCGTTTATCTAACATCACATTATCTGACCTTTTCCGCTTGACTCATACCTATATTAGATATTGCAAATAAGGGAAACCATGGGACCTATGTTTCTTTGGGCCTGGCTTACTTCACTTAATATAATTTTTTCCAAGCCTTTCCATTTCCTAACAAATGGGGAAATGTCATTCTTTCTGATGGAGGCATAGAATTCCATTGTGTATATATACCACACTTTCTTGATCCATTCATCTACTGAGGGGCTTCTGGGTTGGTTCCATATCTTAGCTTTGGTAAATAATGCTGCAATAAACATAGTTGTGCTGGTAGCTTTAGTGTGGTCTTGTTTGTATACATTTGGGTAAATGCCCAAAAGTGCGATCGCTGGATCATAGGGGAGATCTATGTGAAGTCTTCTGAGGAACCTCCATAGTACTTTCCAAAGTGGTTGAACAAGTTTACATTCCCACCAACAATGAAGT